>NC_080382.1:115364828-115964828 GCF_014773155.1 Arachis stenosperma
TAAAAGATTTTAAAAATATTTTGAAAAACACTAATTAATTTTCGAAAAACCAAGAATGGGAAAAGAGATCAAGTGATTTTGAAAAAGATTTTGAAATTAGAAATCAAAAAGATTTGATTGAAAACTATTTTGAAAAAGATGTGGTTAAGAAGATGATGTTTTTAAAAAGATGTGATGAGAAGATATGATTTGAAAACAATTTTAAAAAAGATATGATTGAAAAACATTTTAAAAAGATTTGATTTTAAAATTAATGACTTGCCTAACAAGAAAAGATATGGTTCAAACATTAAACCTTCCTCAACAGAAAGGCAACATACTTGAAATGTTCAATCAAATCATTAATTGTTAGTAAGTATCTTTGAAAAAGGAAAGAAATTAATTTTGAAAAATTTGATTGAAAAGAATTGATTTGAAAAAGATTTGATTTTGAAAAACTTTGAAAACTTGAAAAAAATTGATTTGAAAAACAAAATCTTCCCCCATGTGCCATCCTGGCGTTAAACGCCCAGAATGGTGCACATTCTGGCGTTTAACGCCCAAACTACTACCCTTTTGGGCGTTAAACGCCCAGCCAGGTACCCTGGCTGGCGTTTAAACGCCAATCTGTCTTCTTCACTGGGTATTTTTGAATGCCCAGCTTTTTTGTATAATTCCTCTGCAGTGTGTTCTGAATCTTCAATTCTCTGTATTATTGACTTGAAAAGACACAAATTAAAAATATTTTGGATTTTAATAATGAGGAATAATCAAAATGCAACTAAAATCAAAAACAATGCATGCAAGACACCAAACTTAGCAGTTTGTATCTATTGACACTTAACAAAATGAGAATGCATATGACAAACAACAGAAATACTCAAGTCAATAGAATTCAAAGATCAAAACAAGGAAATCATCAAGAACAACTTGAAGATTAATGAAGACACATGAATGAATGCAAGAAGAACAGAAACATGCAATTGACACCAAACTTAAAATGAGACACTAGACTTAAACAAGAAATATATTTGGTTTTTATGATTTTGTAATTTTTTGGTTTTTTTTTTCGAAAATTCGGTGAAAAGGAAAATAAAGGTATCAAAATTCTTAATGAGAATTCCAGGAATCATGCAATGTTAGTCTAAAGCTTTAGTCTAAAGGAATTAGACATAGCTAGCTAAGCTTCAGCAGGACATTGCATTCAAGAGCTAAATTGATGATGATCAATCAGCTTTGGTGATGATAAGAACATCACCTTGAAGCACTAGAATTCATTCTTAAGAACTCTGAAGAAAAATAATACCTAATCTAAGCAACAAGATGAACCGTCAGTTGTCCATACGAACAATCCCCGGCAACGGCGCCAAAAACTTGGTGCACGAAATTGTGATCAATACAACTTCGCACAACTAACCAGCAAGTGCACTGGGTCGTCCAAGTAATACCTTATGTGAGTAAGGGTCGATCCCACGGAGATTGTTGGTATGAAGCAAGCTATGGTCACCTTTGTAAATCTCAGTCAGGCAGACTCAAATGGGTTATAGTGATAAACGAATAAAGCATAAAGATAAAGATAGAGATACTTATGTATATCATTGGTGAGAGCTTCAGATAAGCAAATGAAGATGCCTTCCCTTCGTCTCTCTGCTTTCCTACAGTCTTCATCCAATCCTTCTTACTCCTTTCCATGGCAAGCTCATGTAGGGTTTCACCGTTGTCAGTGGCTACCTCCCATCCTCTCAGTGAAAATGTTCCCATGCTCTGTCACAGCATATGGCTAATCAGCTGTCGGTTCTCGGTCAGGCCGGAATAAATCCATCGATCCTTTTGCGTCTGTCACTAACGCCCCGCCTGCTAGGAGTTTGAAGCACGTCACAGTCATTCAATCATTGAATCCTACTCAGAATACCACAGACAAGGTTAGACCTTCCGGATTCTCTTGAATGCCGCCATCAGTTTCGCCTATACCACGAAGACTCTGATCTCACGGAATGGCTGGCTCGTTTGTCAGGCGAGCACTCAGTTGTCAGGCGATCAACCATGCATCGTGTTATCAGAAATCCAAGAGATATTCACTAAGCCTCGTATGCTTGTAGAACAAGAGTGGTTGTCAGTCACCTTGTTCATGAGTGAGAATGATGATGAGTGTCACGGATCATCACATTCATCAAGTTGAAGAACAAGTGATATCTTGGAACAAGAACAAGCGGAATTGAATAGAAGAACAATAGTAATTGCATTAATACTCGAGGTACAGCAGAGCTCCACACCTTAATCTATGGTGTTTAGAACTCCACCGTTGAAAATACATAAGAACAAAAGTGATCATTGGTTTCGACCCAGAGAGGAGCCAGAAGAACCAAGATGAAATACAATAGTAAAGGTCCTACTTATAGAAAACTAGTAGCTTAAGAATTACAAAGATGAGTAAATGACATAAAAAATCCACTTCCGGGCCCACTTGGTGTGCTTGGGCTGAGCAATGAAGCATTTTCATGTAGAGACTCTTCTTGGAGTAAACGCCAGCTTTTATGCCAGTTTGGGCGTTTAACTCCCATTTAGGTGCCAGTTCCGGCGTTTAACGCTGGAATTTCTTGAGGTGACTTTGAACGCCAGTTGGGCCATCAATCTTGGGTAAAGTATGGACTATCATATATTGCTGGAAAGCCCAGGATGTCTACTTTCCAACGCCGTTGAGAGCGCGCCAATTGGGCTTCTGTAGCTCCAGAAAATCCACTTTGAGTGCAGGGAGGTCAGAATCCAACAGCATCTGCAGTCCTTTTCAGTCTCTGGATCAGATTTTTGCTCAGGTCCCTCAATTTCAGCCAGAAAATACCTGAAATCACAGAAAAACACACAAACTCATAGTAAAGTCAGAAAAGTGAATTTAACTAAAAACTAATAAAAATATACTAAGAACTCAACCTAAAACTACCAAAAACATACTAAAAACAATGCCAAAAAGTGTACAAATTATCCGCTCATCAATACGTCAAGCTTTCTGGCTGCGGTGGAGTGGTCGGAGCTGGAGTGGGCGACGACGTGGCTCTGGCAGACTAATATTGAGGTAAGGATTGGCTAAAGTTACCGAAGCCGACAATTATGATCTTGAGGTGCTGGGAGATAGTGAACTCCTTGGAGAGCTTTGACTCATAGTCGAAGAGCTGAATGGCGTCGATGGCGCGCACACAGAGGGTTCTGTAGGTGGAGAAAGAGAAATAAGGATTCGATTTGGACGATATTGAGAACATGGATGGGAGGAGAGAGTGACGATTGAGGATACGGCGGACAGTTAATCTGTCGGTGATTGAGTAGGGTTGAAGTGTTGAGGGTTGCAATGGAGAGCATGGTTGTTTCAGCAGCAATTCTGAGTGGTTAACCGTGGCCAGTTTTCTGAAAATTGATCTGGACAACATCGTTGGTTTGTGTTTAGGCTCAGGAGGTTGCAACAGAGTTCAGAGAGCGGGCGCTGGTAGGACAGTGGCTACGCAACAGAGTTCAGGACAGTGGCTTCGAAGTTTGAACTGTGGTTGTGCGATGGAAGGTAAGGAAGTTCGAATTAATCAGCATCGACTCCAACATCAACCCTTCGAGAATCCTTCCAACGGAACTAGTAATGAACTACAAACCGGTGGCAAAACGATCGTGATCCTCGCAACTCATCTCCACCATCCTGTGGCCTTCTCTGGCTAAGACATTGAGGAACTTCTCACAGCAAGAAACATGGTGCTCCTTGTCGAGGATACAAACTTTCTCAAAGACGAAGGGGAGGCCGGTTCATCCGTCAGGTGCGGACTCAGGTCCAAACATCGGGTGAGTGCAGATGACATCGAAATCAGAGGGGAGAAGCTCAAGGAGTATCTTCTAGGGAATACTTTGACGAAGAAGACGTCAATTAAGAGAGTACTACGCTTGAGGCACTAGAGAGGGAGCATGAGGGGCATGCGTTCTGTTTGAGATTATGGAGGAGCAGAGGAGGATCACTTTGGGATGTTCCTAGCATAGGTGTCGGGGTTTGGAAGAATGATATGCCAAGATTTCTGGTTGCGGTGTAGTGTTCGGAACGGGAATGGGTGAGGATGATGTGACCCTGGGTGACTAATTGGTAGCAAGGAACTGGTCAAAGTTGCGAAGTCGACAATTCCGATATTAGGCATTGGGAGATAGTGAACTCCTTGGCGAACTTTGATTCATAGTCGAAGAGTTGAGCGGCTCAATGGCGCGCATGTGGATGGTCTGTCGGTGGAGGAAGAGCAACAGGGATTCGACTTAAAGGGTAGTGAGAATGTGGATGGGAGGAGAGAGTGATGGTTGAAGATATGGTGAACAGCGTAATCTGGGAAGTGATTGAATGGGGTTGAAGGGTTAAGGGATGCAATGGAGAGCATGGTTGTTTCAGCGGCGGTTTGAGCGGTTAGCTGTGGCCGATTTTTTTTAAAATTGGTCTAGACGATGTCGTTTGGTTTGTGTTTAAGCTCAGTAGGTTATGATAGTGTTTAGGGAGCTCGCGCCGGTGAAACAGTGTCTATGCAACAGAGGTAGGAGGTTGCGATAGAGTTCAGCACAGTGGCTTTGAAGTTCGAACAGTGGCTACGTGATGGAGGGGAAGGAAGTTTGTATTAATTGGCATCAACTCCAGCATCAACCCTCAAGAATCCTTTCTTTGGCATGAGTAATGAACAGCAAACCGACGGTGTAACGGTCGTGATCCTCGTAACTCATCTTCACCATCCTGCAACCTTCTATGGCAAACTCATTGAGGAACTTCTCACAGCGAGAAACATGGTGCTCCTCATTGAGGATACCAACCTTCTCAAAGACGAAGGGGAGACTGGTCCATCCATCAGGTGCAGACTCAGGTCCAAACACCGGGTAAGAGCAAAGGATGTCGAAATTGGAGGGGTGGAGCTCAAGAAGGAGCTCTTTGGGGAATTCTTTAATGAAGAGGACGTCAACAAAGAGAATGTTGCGCTTCAGGCACTAGAGAGGGAGCGTGAGGAGCACGTGCTCGGTTGAGTTTATGGAGGGATAGATGAGGATCATTTCGGGATGCTTCTTGCATAGGTTGTCAGACTTTCAGAAGAATGATAGGCCAAGATTTTTGGCTACAGCGAAGTGGTCGAAGCGGGAGTGGGCGAGGACGGTGTAGCCCTGACAGACTAATGTTGTGGCAAGGAACTGACCGAAGTTGCCAAAGCTGACAATTACGATCTTGAGGCAGTGAGAAAAAGTTAACACTATGTCAAGCTTTGACTCGTAGTTGAAAAGCTGAGCGGCGTCGATGGCATCCACATAAAAGGCTCTATAGGTAGAAGAAGAGCAATAGGGATTCGATTTAGATGGTAGTGAGAATGTGGATGGGAGGTGTTCCAAGGGTTACCTGAAACTGTAGGTCGATCTCGGATGAGATCTGCTGTGTGGTCAGAGATGCTGTGTCCGACCTGTTCAGAGCTGGTGGCCAGAGCTGACGTGTCCGACTTGTTGGACTTGGCGGAGCTGCTGATCCTTCGTCACAGGAGGGTAGTGGTACCTGCAAGGGACTTCGATGCTTAAGTTAGCAAGGGTATTAAGAAGTTTTTAGTAGAATTAGAGTATGAGTTATACCTGGGTACTCTAGTGTATTTATAATGGTGTGGAGTGATCTTCTCTTGAGATAAGATAGTTATCTTATCTTATCTTTGAGTGAAGTCATCTTATCTTCAAGGGAACCGCCCTTATCTTTCTAGGCTTGGGCTACCTTTAGATTTGGGTCGTATTCCTCTGTTTGGGACTTATTGGGCCTCTGTAGCGGTTTTGGCCGATCTCTTTAGGAATAGGTCGGATATTCCTGACCTGAAGAGGTCGGTTGTCCTGTCGCCAAGCAGCCAGGGTTGAACAGCTCGACCCAGGGTATGAACAGTGCCCCTGCTCGAGTGCGGTCTTCCTCTTGAGGTCGAGTCCTTTGTTTTAGGATTTCGATCCTTTCGGGAGAAATCGTGCTCGAGCATTTTGTCGATTTACTTTTGTAGAGACTCCTCTGAATGCGGAACGTTTTTCTTTTTCCTTCATCTTTTGAAAATGTGCGTCCCTTTGCTTTGGGAATGTGCGAGGGTTTAATGACCCATTAATTCCTTTTTAATGCTTCATTTCTTTTGCCTCCCAATTTTTGAATTTACACCAAAAAATGGTTTTCTCTTCTCTATTTTGCTGGAACTTCCTTCTTTTCTTTCTATTATTCTGTTTTGGCTCATTTCTCGTGTTTCTCTCTGTGATGCCTTTGGTGGTTCTTTGCTCGAAAGCAATTCATGATCTCTTCGTCTTCAACTTCT
The DNA here is from genome assembly GCF_014773155.1 of Arachis stenosperma. Lineage (NCBI taxonomy): Eukaryota > Viridiplantae > Streptophyta > Magnoliopsida > Fabales > Fabaceae > Arachis > Arachis stenosperma. The sequence goes on from NC_080382.1 coordinate 115,371,119, forward strand.
TCCGCGCTCTCCTCCTTTTTCAGGTTGGTTCTTCCGTCTGTTTTTTCTTTGTGCTTGCCTTGTTCTATTTTTTGGGACTTTACTTGAGTGTATGTTGGAAAGCTTGAACCTTTTCGCATTTTTATACTTTTTGTCACTGTGATTTCTGGTTCTCTTTTTTTGATGTTTCCCTTTGAGGCTTTTTAGGGCTTTGCATGTTGTTGCCTATTTCTGTATTTTTTTATTTTGGGGCTTTTTGATAATGGCTTCCTTGATTCTGAAGAAAGATTGTGCCTTTGACAATTTTCCACTTGGCATGCTCTTGCTGTTTGGTAGTTCCTTTTGTTGATAGACTGAAACTGTAGTTTGAGAGGTGGCTATTTTGATGACTTTAGTTGGTTTATGGCTCGTGGCCTTTCAGAGTGTCGCTTTTGTTGAAATAGAGTCATTGTCTTCCTGTTAGGAAGTGTAGAGATGTAAACTTGTAGATTTTCCTGAGTCTTTGTTCCATACTTGCCTCCAAAAGATGCCCCTGGATATTTAGTGTGGGTCCTGGGGTCTCCTTTTGTTGCTTTGTATGGCTTCTTGACACCTATATATTTTAGTTCGAGTTGTATCCATTTATGCCCGAGTTGTGTGATTAGTAACCCCTTTTCCTTTTTTCTTACTGTAGGATTTTAATTGACCCATGTCGTCTCGCAAAAATATTGTCGAGACCTCTTCCAGAGTCCCTGAGGGCATGTCAGACTGGCTGGATTCCCTCGTGTTGATGTGTGTTTCTGTGGTAAATTCTGAGTACTGTGTGGAGCTGAGAAAACATCACAGGATTTGTGGAGGTCGAGAGCAGGAGAAGAATTATGAATTGATAACGCCTGATTCTGAGGAGAGGGTTTGCTTTCCTGCACTGACCCGGGAGGAACGCCCTTTCTTTTATGCTTATGATTATTTTTTCAGCCAGTTGAATATTACTTTTCCTTTCACTTCCTTTGAAACCGACTTGTTGTGGTCGTGTAATGTAGCTCCATCCCAACCCCATCCGAACTCCTGGGGTTTTATTTTCAGTTGCTTTGTCAAGAGTTGAGCGTCACCCCTTCTCAGACTCTCTTTCTGTATCTTTGTTTTGACTAAGCCTGGGACTACCAAAAAGAAAGCTTTTTGGGTCTTTTATGTCTGTCCAGGGACATAAAGTTTTTGCTATGTATGATGAGTCCTTTAGGGACTTTAAGAATTACTTTTTTAAGGTCCGAGCTGTTGAGGGAGCTGGGCTTTTTTCTTAGAAGCAAATAATGAGCCTGCCTTATCCTTGTGTTGGCAAAAGAATGTGGTAGTGTCTTGGTATACGTGGGAGATGCTTGATGAGGTTGAGCAGTCTTTTGTGAATGTCTTGGAGGATATTTGGGGGAACCTCCCCATCTTGATACTAAGAAATTTTTGAGGGATCGGTCCTTCGTCCGAACTATGTTGGGTATTGATCGATATATTTTGCTCTGTTTTTATTTTGCTTCCTTCTTTTTCCCATTTTGTGATCCGCTTCTATGGTTGATTTTGTTTTTCAGAGATGGCCAAGAATAATGACTCTATGAAGGCTTTTAAAAAGGCAAGGAAGGCTACGGTGGCCCAAAACATCTCGACCAAGGTGGCTGGGGAAGGATCTTCTCATGCTTTGTCCAAGCCATTGGTACCGAGCTCTCCCGGACGGAGGAGGATGATTCCTAGCCCTCGAGTTCATTTGGTCGATCCCCCATAGCCTTCTGCAATTACCTCTTCTCTTACTGGCACTCTTCCTCTGAAAAACAGAAAATAGCTGAGCCCTTTAACCTTGATGCCCCTAATTTTGATGCTATCGAGTTTGTGGACCAGCAAATTGGTCCTTATGGTACCATACCCACTGACGATGTTTCTCTTCTTTGCAATCTAGATTTTATTACTCGGAGCAGTATCAAGATGGCACACATAGGGGCGGCTTTATATCGGACTGCCCAGGATCTTCCCATTCATGCTACGAAGGCTTTTATGGAGGATGCTAAGTTAGAATTCGACCGGATGAAGGGTTTAAAGGAGGAGCTCGAGGCGAAGGTGACTAAGTTGGAGAAAGAGCTAGAAGGTGAAAAAACTACTGCTATTTCTTTGGCGGCTTCTGCCAAGTTGGCTGAAGATACGGCGTTGAAGCATAAGGATAGCTATGTCATGACCTATAGGGAGATGATGCGCCTCAGGGAGGATTTAGAGTCTGCCCGAGCTAATTACGCCGAGCTCCAGGGTCATCTTGTGGACAGTGTCAATGCTGCTTACAAGAATTTGAAGGATCAAGTTCGAGTTCTTGCGCCCGATCTTGACCTCTCTCTCTTCAGCTTGGACAACATTGTGAAGGATGGTAAGATTGTCCCTGATGACCCTGTCGATCCTTCTCCTGTGCCTTCCGCCAAGGTCTGTGTTGCGCCGACTTCTTCAACCCCTGCAGTTATTCATCTCGAGCCAGACCCTGATTGTCAGATCTTGAACCGGGATGATGGGACGGTAGATGCGGTGCCTCTTCAGACTCGCCTTCCTTCACCCCGTGCTGATGCTGCTGAAAAATCTTTGGATCTTTGATTATTTCTTTAGTGTTTTTGTATATAGCCTGGCTTGTGGGCTTTAAACTTTATTTTTTGTGGTAAATGTTGGATACTTTTTAGTTGCTTCTCTGTTAGCAACTTTATTTTTGAAAAACAAAGGTAGCTTTTTAGGCTCTTTGAGGTTGACTTCAGGTGGCCTCTTGAGTCCTGCTATTATTATAACCTTTTTGAATGATATGTTTGTCTACACCTGTCTGACACCTTTTAGGTTGGAGCCTTGTCGTCCGACCTCCTTTGATTGCTTTCGTATTTTCTGCTTGTTTCTCTTGAGGTCGTGGATTTTTGGGTCCAACTTGTGTCGGCCGACTTTATCATGTCAATTATTTTCTGGGAATCCTCTTTTTCGGACCGTTGTCAGGTCTCTTTTAGGTATTACCTTTTATGTCTTTTTGGTTTTGGGCCGACTTCTTTATGTTGGTTCCTTCTAAGTTATTTCTAGTAATCCTCTTTCTTGGACCTTTGTCAGGTCTCTTTCAGGGATTACTTTTTATAACATTTTGGTTTTGGGATGACTTCTTTACATCGGTCCCTTCTAAGTCATTTCTAGTAATCCTCTTTCTTGGACCTTTGTTAGGTCTCTTTTAGGGATTACTTTTTATAACTTTTTGGTTTTGGGACCACTTCTTTACGTCGATCCCTTCTTAGTTATTTCTAGTAATCCTCTTTCTTGGACCTTTGTTAGGTCTTTTTCAAGGATTACTTTTTATAACTTTTTGGGTTTGGGACGACTTCTTTACGTCGGTCCCTTCTAAGTTATTTCTAGTAATCCTCTTTCTTGGACCTTTGTCAGGTCTCTTTCAGGGATTACTTTTTATAACTTTTGTTTTTGGGACGACTTCTTTACGTCGGTCCCTTCTAAGTTATTTCTAATAATCCTCTTTCTTAGACATTTGTCAGGTCTCTTTCAGGGATTACTTTTTATAACTTTTTGGTTTTGGGACAACTTCTTTACGTCAGTCCCTTCTAAGTTATTTCTAGTAATCCTCTTTTTTAGGGCGGGCCAGGCCTCTTTCCAGGGATTTACTTTTATAACTTTGGTTTATTTATAGTTGACTGGTCCAACTTCTTCATGTCGGTCCGTCTTTTAAGTTATATTTTAGCAACCCATTTTTATTAAGACCTCGTCAGGTCCTTTCCTATGGGTTAATTTCGATAACTTCTTGCATTTAATCTATTTTGTCACTTTTCATCTTTGCCGATTTTTGTAGAAATTGGGTTTGATCCCCGCCTGGTCGACCTCTGATGAATTTGGTTTTCATCTTTGCTGGTCTTTATAATGATCTGGCAGTGAATTTAATTTCACTTTCGCCGATTTGTAGCTTTATAATTGGGCGATAAAATTTTGCGTTTTTAGATTAATGCGTCTTGATAAAGGATTTGTAGAAAATCTGAAAAAATTTTATTCGAAAAAGAAAATATGCAAATATATACATGTGGGAGTTTGACCCCTCTAAGTTAGGTATTTCGCGGATCTTGGTTTGGCACCTTGTTAAAAAACCGTTTTGAGGAAAAAGAGTGCACCTCGTCCTAAGATCCTTTACTACCTCCTAACTGTAGTACCTTCTTAGGTTGCAGGCATGCCATGACCTTGGGAGTTCTCGCCCTTCGAGTTCGGATAGCTTATAGTAGCCTCTTCCGAGTACTTCTATGACTCGGTAGGGTCCCTTCCAGTTTGCTGCCAATTTTCCTTCTCCAGGTCGAGTTGTTCCGATATCATTTCGGATTAGGACGAGGTCGTTCTTGGTAAATCTCACTGCACTACCTTTTAATTGTATCTTGAACCCATTCGATGTTTCAACACCTCTTCCCTGATCTAAGCTCTTTCTCGAATTTCTGGGAGTAGGTCGAGTTCTTTCCTTTGAAGTTGGGAGTTGGCCTCTTCACTGTAGTAGATCACTCTGAGTGGTCCTTCTTCGACCTCTACTGGGATCATTGCCTCCATCCTGTAAGCTAATCAGAAAGGTGATTCCTTTGTGGTAAAGTGTGGAGTGGTCCGATATGCCCATAGGACTTGCGGGAGCTCTTCCGCCCAGGCTCCTTTTGCGCCCTGTAATCTCTGTTTTAACCCGGCTAATATGACTTTGTTAGCAGCTTCTGCTTGTCTGTTGGCCTGGGGGTGTTCTATGGATGTGAATTGGTGTTTGATGTTCAGATCGGTCACCAATTTTCTTAAGCCTGCATCTGTAAATTGAGTGCCATTGTCTGTGGTGATGGAGTATGGAACCCCAAACCTTGTGACAATGTTTCTATATAGAAATTTTCGACTTTTTTGAGCAGTGGCGTTAGCTAGGGGTTCCGCCTCAATCCATTTTGTGAAATAGTCTACCCCCACGATGAGAAATTTGACTTGTCCAGATCCTTGAGGGAAAGGATCGAGAAGGTCAAGTCCCCATTTTGCGAATGGCCAGGGTGAGGTTACGCTGATAAGCTCTTCTGGTGGGGCGATATGAAAGTTGGCATGCTTCTGAGATGGTGGACATGTCTTTACAAATTCTTTTGCTTCTTTTTGTAGAGTTGGCCAATAGAATCTGGCCCAGAGTACTTTTTTGACAAGAGCCTGTGCTCTGAGATAGTTGCCACATATGCCACCATGTACTTCTTCTAAAACTTCTTTTGTGTTAGAAGTCGGCACACATTTTAACAGTGGTGTTGAAATTCCTCTCTTGTATAGAGTATTATTTATGATGGTATAGTGGTGCACGAAATTGTGATCACTACAACTTCGCACAACTAACCAGCAAGTGCACTGGGTCGTCCAAGTAATAAACCTTACGCGAGTAAGGGTCGATCCCACGGAGATTGTTGGTATGAAGCAAGCTATGGTCACCTTGTAAATCTTAGTCAGGCAGACTCAAATGGGTATAGATGATGAATAAAACATAAAGATAAAGATAGAGATACTTATGTATATCATTGGTGAGAGCTTCAGATAAGCGTATGAAGATGCTTGGTCCCTTTCGTCTCTCTGCTTTCCTACTGTCTTCATCCAATCCTTCTTACTCCTTTCCATGGCAAGCTTATGCAAGGGTTTCACCGTTGTCAGTGGCTACCTCCCATCCTCTCAGTGGAAATGTTCAACGCACCCTGTCACGGCAAGGCTATCCATCTGTCGGTTCTCGATCAGGCCGGAATAGAATTCAGTGATTCTTTTGCGTCTATCACTAACGCCCCGCCCTCAGGAGTTTGAAGCACGTCACAGTCATTCAATCATTGAATCCTACTCAGAATACCACAGACAAGGTTAGACCTTCCGGATTCTCTTGAATGCCGCCATCAGTTCTTGCCTATACCACGAAGACTCTGATCTCACAGAATGGCTGGCTCGTTTGTCAGGCGAGTGCTCGGTTGTCAGGCGATCAACCATGCATCGTGTATCAGGAATCCAAGAGATATTCACCCAATCTAAGGTAGAACGGAGGTGGTTGTCAGTCACACGTTCATAGGTGAGAATGATGATGAGTGTCACGGATCATCACATTCATCAAGTTGAAGAACAAGTGATATCTTGGAACAAGAACAAGCGGAATTGAATAGAAGAACAATAGTAATTGCATTAATACTCGAGGTACAGCAGAGCTCCACACCTTAATCTATGGTGTGTAGAAACTCCACCGTTGAAAATACATAAGAACAAGGTCTAGGCATGGCCGTGAGGCCAGCCTCCTAAAGTGATCAAAAGATCTAAAGATCAAAAGATTCCAAAGATCAGAAGATGAAAATACAATAGTAAAAGGTCCTACTTATAGGGAACTAGTAGCCTAAGGATTACAAAGATGAGTAAATGACATAAAAATCCACTTCCGGGCCCACTTGGTGTGTGCTTGGGCTGAGCAATGAAGCATTTTTCGTGTAGAGACTCTTCTTGGAGTTAAACGCCAGCTTTGGTGCCAGTTTGGGCGTTTAACTCCCATTCTTGTGCCAGTTCCGGCGTTTAACGCTGGGAATTCTGAGGGTGACTTTGAACGCCGGTTTGGGCCATCAAATCTTGGGCAAAGTATGAACTATCATATATTGCTGGAAAGTCCAGGATGTCTACTTTCCAACGCCGTTGAGAGCGCGCCAATTGGGCTTCTGTAGCTCCAGAAAATCCACTTCGAGTGCAGGGAGGTCAGAATCCAACAGCATCTGCAGTCCTTTTCAGTCTCTGAATCAGATTTTTGCTCAGGTCCCTCAATTTCAGCCAGAAAATACCTGAAATCACAGAAAAACACACAAACTCATAGTAAAGTCCAGAAAAGTGAATTTTAACTAAAAACTAATAAAAATATACTAAAAACTAACTAAATCTTACTAGAAACATACTAAAAACAATGCCAAAAAGCGTACAAATTATCCGCTCATCATATAGTATTGTGACTCCTGTTTTAACCTCGTTGCTTCTTTTGTATCTGTTCCGAGGGTTACCTGAAACTGTAGGTCGATCTCGGTCAAGATCTTTTGTATTGGTCGGAGCCGACGTGTCCGGCGGGTGTATTGCGGCCGGAGCTGGTGTGTCCGATTTGTGGAACTGAAAGTGCTGCTGATCCTTTGTCCCCGGAGGGTGGGGGGTACCTGCAAGGGACTCCGATGCTTAAGTTAGCAAGGGTATTAAGCAGGTATTGAGTAGGATCAGAATGTGTGTTATACCTGGGTGCTCCAGTGTATTTATAATAGTGTAGAGTGACCCTTTTTAGATAAGATAAGTTAGTTATCTTATCTTATCTTATCTTCTAGGTGAGGTCAGCTTATCTTTCATGGGAACCACCCTTCCCTCGGTAGGCTTGGGCTGCCTTAGGATTTGGGGCGTGTTCCTCTATTTGGGCCCTTTGTTTGGGCTTTCTCGTGACTTGGCCGCGCTCTTTTGAGAAGAGGTCGGATAGTCCTGACCTGAAGAGGTCGGTCGCTTTGTCTGTAGAACATCTCGGGTCGGACACCTCGACCCAGGATATGAACAGTGCCCCTGCTTGAGCTCGGTCTTCTTTTTGAGATCAAGTCCTTGACTTCGGTCTTTCTTTGGTGAAGCCGAACTCAAGCATTTTGTCGACTCCTTTATAGCAGCTTTGAATGTGGAATGTTTCTTCTAAAAGACGCGCGCTTTTATATCGGCGCTTTTTTTAGGAACGTGCGAGGGTTTAATGCCCTCATTAATTGCCCCGTTTCCCTTTGGTTCTTTACTTTGATTTTGAAAACCCAGAGACGGTTTTTCTCCTTTAGCCTTTTCGTAACTTCTTTTCTCTGCTTTCTTTGCTTTCTGTTCTTTCGTTTGCGCTTCTGCTTTCTCTTGGAGTTTGTAGTTTTCGTGTTTTCTCTTCTGTGACATTGCTCTTTGTTCGCATTTTTGCTTGTGAGAGGGCGTCCCAGATTTTGTCTCCATCTTCGATTTCCTCGAAGCTTGCTGCTCTTTTCCTGGTAAGTACTGGCTTTCTTGTAGCTTCGTTTTCAATTTTTGGTGAAGCTTTGATTTTGCATGTTTAAAAGTTTGAATCTTTTCGAAGTCTTGTATTTGCTTGTCGCTGTAACATGTTCTTCCTGTCTTTCTTTTATACATTGTCTTGGCTTTTCTGTTGAGCTTTCTAGGGTTTTATTGTCGCTTGTGGTTTTTTCCTGCCTGATACTTGATAAAAATCTGCGTCTGTTCCTCGCTTTGTTTGAAGATTTGCTTTTTGTCTGATCTTTGAAAAAAGGTTACACCTTTAATGGTCTCTGCTTGGCGTGTTTGATAGAGTGCAACGATTTTTTTTATTTCTCCTTGCAGAAAGGTGTTTTGCTATTTTTTGAATTTCTTTTTAAGACATGCTGGGATGTAAACTTGTAGATTGATTTCTGGAAACCTTGCTTTGTTTACTGCCTTCAAGGGATGCCCCAAGACTTTTGGTTTGAGTCTTGGGGTTTTCCTTTTCTTTGTTCCATCACCTGAGAAGTGTTGACCGAGTTGTTTTCTCCCTTCGTCCGAGATGTTTGTGGTAACCCCATCTTCTTTTCTTACTTGTAGGGTTAGTTGGCCTCATGTCTTCTCGCAATAACATTGTAGAGATGTCTTCCAGAGTTCCCGAGGGGATGTCCGATTGGCTGGACTCCCTTGTTTTGTTGTGTGTTTCTGTTATGGACGCTGAGTTTTGCATAGAGCTGAGGAAGCGCCACAGGATTTGTGGTAACAATGCCCGTGAAGAGGATTACGAGCTTATTGCTCCTGATTCTGATGAGAGAGTTTGTTTTCCGTCTTCCATTGAGAGGGAGCGTCCCTTCTTCTATGCCTATGAATACTTCTTCAGCCAGTTGAATGTTACCTTTCCTTTTACTGCTTTTGAGATCGACCTGTTGTGGTCGTGTAATATTGTCCCATCCCAGCTTCACCCCAATTCCTGGGGTTTTATTAAAATTTTTCAACTTCTCTGCCGTGAATTAGATGTAACACCTTCCCAGACTCTTTTCCTTTATTTGTTTGTTTCCGCCAAGCCTGGCGGTTCTTCAAAAAATAAAGCTTCCTGGGTTTCCTTCAGGTCCGCCCAGGGCCACAAAGTTTTTGCTATGTATGGTGAGTCCTTTAAGGACTTCAAGAATTACTTCTTTAAGGTTCATGCTGTCGAGGGGGCCCACCCCTTTTTTCTTGATGAAAATGATGAGCCTTCTTTCCCTCTAGAGTGGCAGAGGGATGTGAGAGTGTCTCGCTATACCTGGGAGATGCTTGATGATGTTGAGCGTGCTTTTGTTGTTGTTCTTGAGGATCTGTGGGGAAACCACCCCATCTTGATACAAAAGGTTTTTGAATGACCCGTCCTTGGTTCGGACTGTTTTGGGTACTTGTCTGACTTGTCTCTTATACTTGTTTCTTACTTTTTTCTTCCTTTTGTTGTGACCGTAACTCTTTGCTGTGGCTAATTCTGTATTTGCAAAGATGTCAAAGAACAACGACTCCATGAAGGCCTTTAAAAGGGTAAAGAAGGCAACTGCTGCTCTGAACATCTCGGCCAAAGTGACCGGCGAGGGATCTTCTCAGGTCCCAGTGAAGCCTCCTGTGCCGAGTTCTCTCGGGCCGAAGAAAGTAATTCCTACTCCTCGGTTTCATCAGGTCGATCCTCCTCAGACTTCTGCCGTTGCTTCTGGTGTCCTTCCCTTAAAAAAGCAAAAAACATCCGAGCCCTTTAACCTGGATGCCCCGGACTTTGATGCTATCGAGTTTGTTGAGCAACAAATTGCCCTCTATGGTGGGCTTTCCATGGACGACGTGTCTCTTCTTCAGCATCTGGATTTTATCACCAAAAGTAGTGTGAAGATGGCTTATATGGGTGCGGCTATTTTCCGAACAGTTTAGGGGATCCCGATTCATGCCACAAAATCCTTCATGGAGGAGGCCAAGTCAGAATTTGATCGGATCAAGGGTCTAAAGGATGAGTTAGAGGTGAAGTTGGCGAAGGTGGAGAAGGAGCTGGAGGGTGAGAAGGCCAACTCTATTGCCTTGGCTGCTTCTTTGAAGTTGGCTGAGGATATGGCACTGAAGCATAAGGATAGCTATGTCTCGGCTTATAGGAAATTGATGCATCTCCGGGATGATTTGGAAACTGCTCGGGTTAATTATGGTGAGCTTCAGGGTCAACTTGTGGGCAGCGTAACTGCCGCCTCCGAGAACCTGATGGAGCAGTTCCGGATTGTTGCTCCTGATGCCGACTTGACTCTCATCAGCCTGGACAATGTTGTGAGGGATGGTAAGATTGTCCCTCATGACCAGGATGATGATGATGTTGACCCTTCCCCAGTGCCTTCTCTTAAAGTGTCGACTGATGAGCGGATAATTTGTATGCTTTTTGGCATTGTTTTTAGTATGTTTTTAGTATCTTTTAGTTAGTTTTTAGTATATTTCTATTAGTTTTTAATTAAAATTCACTTTTCTGGACTTTACTATGAGTTTGTGTGTTTTTCTGTGATTTCAGGTATTTTCTGACTGAAATTGAGGGTCCTGAGCAAAAATCTGATCCAGAGACTGAAAAGGACTGCAGATGCTGTTGGATTCTGACCTCCCTGCACTCGAAGTGGATTTTCTGGAGCTACAGAATCCCAATTGGCGCGCTCTTAACGGCATTGGAAAGTAGACATCCTGGGCTTTCCAGCAATATATAATAGTCCATACTTTGCCCAAGATTTGATGGCCCAAACCGGCGCTCAAAGTCACCTACAGAAATTCCAGCGTTAAACGCCGGAACTGGCATAAAATTTGGAGTTAAACGCCCAAACTGGCATGAAAGCTGGCGTTTAACTCCAGAAAAGGTCTCTACACGAAATTTCTTCATTGCTCAGCCCAAGCACACACCAAGTGGGCCCGGAAGTGGATTTTTCTGTCATTTACTCATTTCTGTAAACCTTAGGATACTAGCTTTTACTACTTATAGGATCTTTTGACATTGTATCCGTACCTTATGACCTCATAACATTTCTACACGTTTCTTTCCACAGTATGAGTCTCTAAACCCCATGGTTGGGGGTGAGGAGCTCTGCTGTGTCTTGATGGATTAATGCAATTACTACTGTTTCTCATTCAATCATGCTTGCTTCCATTCTAAGATAATACTTGTTCTTAATCCGGATGAATGTGATGATCCGTGACAATCATCATCATTCTCAACTATGAACACGTGCCTGACAACCACCTCTGTTCTATCTTAGATTGAGTAGTTATCTCTTGGGTTCTTTAATCGGAATCTTCGTGGTATAGGCAGGACCTGATGGCAGCATTCAAGAGAATCCGGAAGGTCTAAACCTTGTCTGTGGTATTCTGAGTAGGATTCAATGATTGAATGACTGTGACGTGCTTCAAACCTGTAACCTACTGGGCGTTAGTGACAGACGCAAAAGAGGGATTCTATTCCGGTAGGGGAGGGAACCAAACCGGTGATTGGCAGTACTGTGACAGAGTGCGTGCATTAGCTTTCACTGCGAGGATGGGAGGTAGCCATTGACAACGGTGAGACCCTACACGAGCTTGCCATGGAAGGAGACTTGCGTGTTTGATGAAGAAGACGGTAGGAAAGCAGAGATTCAGAAGATGGAGCATCTCCAAACCTCAACCCATTCTCCATTACTGCAATACAAGTAACCATTACATGCTCTTTTGCTTTTTACAATCAATCCTGATAATTTCTGATATCCTGACTAAGATTTACAAGATAACCATAGCTTGCTTCAAGCCGACAATCTCCGTGGGATCGACCCTTGCTCACGCAAGGTATTACTTGGACGACCCAGTGCACTTGCTGGTTAGTTGTGCGGGATTGCAAAAGTGTTATTGCAATTTCGTGCACCAAGTTTTTGGCGCCGTTGCCGGGGATTGTTCGAGTTTGGACAACTGACGGCTTATCTTGTTGCTTAGATTAGGACTGTTTTATTTTTGTTGGTTTAGAGTCTTTTAGTTGAGTCTAGTTTCATATTCTAAGTTTGGTGTCAATTGCATGCTTTTATTTTTCTTTTAAAAAAAAAATTTTTCGTTTTTGCATAGTCTTAGTCCCTTTTTGATTCATAAAAATTCTAAGTTTGGTGTCCTCTTTGTGTTTTTCTCTTAAAATTTTCGAAAGTTTAGTGTTTGATTTCTAAAAATTTTAAGTTTGGTGTCTTTTTGTGTTTTTCTCTTTCCTCTTTTTAAAAATCAAATCTTTTTTTCATAAAAATTTTTCAATCATATCTTCTTAATTGCTGTTTTCTAAATCTTTTTTTTTTACTAATTGATTCAGTTCTCAAATTGCTTTGATCTCATTTTCCCTTTTGATTTTCGAATTTTTTTTATTTAAATTTCTTTTTATTTTATTTTTTTCGGTTGTTTCAAAAAAAATAAACAAAATTTATCTCTTTGCAATTATTATCATTTCCCTTTTGTCCATCATGGACTTAAGTGGAATTAATCAGTCCAAAAGGACTCTGGGGTCTTATGCTAACCCCATTACAGCTGCATATGGGAGTAGCATCTGTATACCTCCCATCAAAGCAAGCAGCTTTGAGCTAAATCCTCAACTCATTATCATAGTGCAGCAAAATTGCCAGTATTCCGGTCTTCCACAGGAAGAACCTACTGAGTTTCTGGCACAGTTTTTACAAATTGCTGACACAGTACATGATAAAGAGGTAGATCAGGATGTCTATAGACTATTGCTGTTTCCATTTGCTGTAAAAGATCAAGCTAAAAGGTGGTTAAATAACCAACCTACAGCAAGCATAAAGACATGGAAACAGTTATCAGACAAATTCCTGAATCATTTTTACCCTCCAAAAAGGATGACACAGCTAAGGCTGGACATCCAAGGCTTTAAACAAGAGGATAATGAATCCCTTTATAATGCCTGGGAGAGGTATAGAGGTATGCTAAGAAAATGTCCCTCTGAAATGTTTTCAGAGTGGGTACAGCTAGACATTTTCTACTATGGGCTTACAGAAAAAGCTTAGATGTCTTTAGACCACTCAGCTGGTGGATCTATACACATGAGGAAGACAATTGAAGAAGCTCAAGAGCTTATAGACACTGTTGCTAGAAACCAATATTTGTACTCTAGCAATGAGTTCTCTTCAGAAGAGGAAGTCATGACAATAGTCACTGACTCTAATCCTCAAGAACAGATAATGGAGCTTAATCAACAACTACTCCTGATGACTGAACAGCTAGCAGAATTTAAAGAGATGCTCCATGAAACTAAAGTTGCTAATAAAAGCATAGAACTACAGTTGAATCAAGCAAAACAGCAAATATCTAAACAGATAACTGAGGAGTGCCAAGCAGTTCAATTGAGGAGTGGAAAGACCTTGAATAACACTGTTCAAAAGAGCAAAAAGCCAAATAAGGAACAAATGACAGAGGACAACCAAACCACTGTTCAAAATCCCTCTGAGGACAGTAAGAGCCCAGAGAGGAATATTGGCGTTCAAACGCCAGAAAGGGAAGGAAAGTTGGCGTTAAACGCCCATTCCTTGCCCAGTTCTGGCGTTCAAACGCCAGAAAAGGGGGAAAAGTTGGCGTTAAACGCCCATTTTCCACCCAATTCTGGCGTCCAAACGCCAAGGGAGGATCAGACACCTGAGAGTGCTGACAGTAATCCCCCTAACAAGGCTTCTTCAACCACTTCTGTACGGAATAAACCTGCAGCATCTAAGGTTGAAGAATATCAAGCCAAGATGCCTTATCCTCAGAAACTCCGCAAAGCGGAACAGGATAAGCAATTTGCCCGCTTTGCAGACTATTTAAGGACTCTTGAAATAAAGATTCCTTTTGCAGAGGCACTTGAGCAAATACCTTCTTATGCTAAGTTCATGAAAGAGATCTTAAGTCATAAGAAGGACTGGAGAGAAACTGAAAAGTGTTTCTCACTGAAGAATGCAGTGCAGTCATTCTAAAAAGCTTACCAGAAAAGCTTCAAGATCTTGGAAGCTTTCTGATACCATGCACATTGGAAGGCACTTACACCAAGATAGCCTTATGTGATCTTGGAGCAAGTATCAATTTAATACCTGCATCCACTATCAGAAAACTTGGGTTGATTGGAGAAGTCAAACCAACCAGGATATGCCTCCAACTTGCTGATGGCTCCATTAAACACCCATCAGGCATAATAGAGGACATGATTGTCAAGGTTGGGCCATTTGCCTTTCCAACTGACTTTGTGGTGCTGAAAATGGAGGAGCACAAAAGTGCAACTCTCATTCTAGGAAGACCTTTCCTAGCAACTGGACGAACTCTCATTGATGTACAAAAGGGGAAGTAACCTTGAGAGTCAATGAGGATGAGTTCAAGTTGAATGCTGTAAAAGCTATGCAGCATCCAGACACACCAGAGGACTGTATGGACGCTGACATTATTGACTCTCTGGTAGAAGAGATCAATATGGCTGAAAGCCTAGAATCAGAGCTTGAGGACATCTTCAAAGATGCTCAAACTGATCAGGAAGAGCCAGAGGAGGCAAAGGAATTTTCGAAAATTCCTCAGGAGGAGGATAAGCTTCCTAAGCCTGAACTCAAACCACTACCACCATCCCTGAAATATGCATTTCTGGGAGAGGGTGACACTTTTCCAGTGATTATAAGCTCTGCTTTAAATCCACAGGAAGAGGAAGCACTGATTAAAGTGCTGAGGACACACAAGACAGCTCTTGGGTGGTCCATAAGTGATCTTAAGGGCATTAGCCCAGCTAGATGCATGCACAAGATCCTATTGGAGGATAATGCCAAACCAGTGGTCCAACCACAGAGGAGGCTAAATCCTGCCATGAAGGAGGTGGTGCAGAAGGAGGTCACTAAATTACTGGAGGCTGGGATTATTTATCCTATTTCTGATAGCCCCTGGGTGAGCCCTGTCCAAGTTGTTCCCAAAAAGGGAGGCATGACAGTGGTTCATAATGAAAAAAATGAACTGGTTCCTACAAGGACAGTCACAGGGTGGCGCATGTGTATTGACTACAGAAGACTCAATACAGCCACCAGAAAGGATCATTTTCCTTTACCATTCATAGACCAAATGCTAGAAAGACTAGCTGGTCATGATTACTACTGCTTTTTGGATGGCTACTCAGGCTACAACCAAATTGCAGTAGATCCTCAAGACCAAGAGAAAACAGCATTCACATGCCCTTCTGGCGTGTTTGCCTACAGGAGGATGCCTTTTGGTCTGTGCAATGCACCTGCAACCTTTCAAAGGTGCATGCTCTCTATCTTCTCAGATATGGTAGAGAAATTTCTGGAAGTCTTCATGGATGACTTCTCAGTGTATGGAGACTCATTCAGCTCCTGTCTTAACCACCTATCACTTGTCCTGAAGAGATGCCAAGAGACTAACCTGGTTTTAAACTGGGAGAAATGTCACTTTATGGTGACTGAAGGAATTGTCCTTGGGCACAAAATTTCAAGCAGGGGGATAGAGGTGGATAAGGCAAAGGTAGAGGTAATTGAAAAATTACCACCACCTGCCAATGTTAAGGCAATCAGAAGCTTTCTGGGGCATGCAGGATTCTATAGAAGGTTTATCAAGGATTTTTCGAAAATTGCAAAACCTTTAAGTAACCTGCTAGCTGCTGACACGCCATTTGTGTTTGACACACAGTGTCTGCAGGCATTTGAGACCCTGAAAGCTAAGCTGGTCACAGCACCAGTCATCTCTGCACCAGATTGGGCATTACCATTTGAATTAATGTGTGATGCCAGTGATCATGCCATTGGTGCAGTGTTGGGACAGAGGCATAACAAACTTCTGCATGTCATTTATTATGCTAGCCGTGTTCTAAATGATGCACAGAAAAATTACACAACCACAGAAAAAGAGTTGCTTGCAGTGGTCTATGCCATTGACAAGTTTAGATCCTACTTAGTGGGATCAAAGGTGATTGTGTACACTGACCATGCTGCTCTTAAATACTTACTCACAAAGCAGGATTCAAAACCCAGGCTTATAAGATGGGTGTTGCTTCTGTAAGAGTTTGATATAGAAATAAGAGACAGAAAAGGGACAGAGAACCAAGTAGCTGATCATCTGTCCAGAATAGAACCAGTAGCTGGGGCGTCCCTCCCTTCTACTGAGATCTCTGAGACTTTCCCAGATGAGCAACTCTTTGCCATTCAGGAAGCTCCATGGTTTGCAGATATTGCAAACTATAAAGCTGTGAGGTTCATACCCAAAGAGTACAGTTATGTGCAGAGAAAGAAACTAATTTCAGATGCCAAGTACTACCTTTGGGATGAACCATATCTCTTTAAGAGATGTGCTGACGGAGTGATCCGCAGGTGTATACCCAGAGAAGAAGCACGAAGGATCCTATGGCACTGCCATGGATCACAGTATGGAGGACATTTTGGAAGTGAGCGAACAGCCACTAAAGTTCTCCAGTGCGGCTTCTACTGGCCTACTCTCTATAAAGATTCCCGAGAGTTTGTGCGTAACTGTGACAGTTGCCAAAGAGCTGGTAACCTGCCTCACGGATATGCCATGCCTCAACAAGGAATATTAGAGATAGAATTGTTTGATGTATGGGGAATTGACTTCATGGGGCCATTCCCACCATCATACTCAAACACCTACATTCTGGTGGCAGTGGACTACGTATCTAAGTGGGTAGAAGCAATTGCTACACCCACTAATGATACCAAAACCGTGCTGAAATTCCTCCAGAAAAACATTTTCAGCAGGTTTGGCATCCCCAGAGTGCTAATCAGTGATGGGGGCACTCATTTCTGCAATAAACAGCTATACTCTGCTATGGTTAGATATGGAATCAGCCATAAAGTGGCAACTCCGTATCATCCACAGACAAATGGGCAAGCTGAAGTCTCTAACAGAGAGCTAAAAAGAATCCTGGAACGGACTGTGATGGCCCGAAGAAAGGATTGGGCAAAGAGCTTGGATGATGCTCTGTGGGCATACAGAACAGCATTCAAGACCCCTATAGGCACCTCTCCATACCAACTAGTGTATGGGAAGGCCTGTCATTTGCCTGTGGAACTGGAACATAAAGCCTACTGGGCAACCAGATTCCTAAACATGGATGCACAGTTAGCTGGTGAGAAAAGACTGCTCCAGCTAAATGAGCTAGAGGAGTTCAGACTCAATGCCTTTGAAAATGCAAAAATTTATAAGGAAAAGGCAAAGAAGTGGCATGACAAGAGATTGTCAACCAGAGTCTTTGAGCCAGGACAAAAAGTTCTGCTCTTCAACTCCAGGCTCAAATTGTTTCCAGGAAAACTCAAATCCCGGTGGAGGGGTCCGTATGTGATTACAGGAGTATCACCGTATGGATATGTTGAGCTTCAGGATATTGATTCTGACAAGAAGTTCATTGTTAATGGACAGAGGATCAAGCACTATCTTGAAGGAAATTTTGAGCAGGAATGCTCAAAACTGAGACTTGAGTGATTCTCAGTGAAAGTCCAGCTAAAGACAGTAAAGAAGCGCTTGCTGGGAGGCAACCCAGTCATTAGGAAGGTGTATGATTAGTTCTTACAGAGGCAAGCATCAAAAATGAAGGAATTCACAGAGTTACAGAAGGATTCAGCTCAAAAAGCAGAGAAAATGAGCTTACTGGCGAAAAAACGCCAGTAAGGGGCATTTTGGGCGTTAAACGCCAGAATGGGCACCATTCTGGGCGTTTAACGCCAGTAATGGTACCATTTTGGGCGTTAAACGCCAGAATGGGCACCATTCTGGGCGTTTAACGCCAGGTGTGCTGCATCCTGGGCGTTTTAGAAAAACGCCCAGTGAGAAAGAATTTCTGGCGTTTAACGCCAGCCAGGGTACCTGCCTGGGCGTTAAACGCCCAAGTGGGGCAACAGATGGGCGTTAAACGCCAGAATGGGTGCCATTCTGGGCGTTTAACGCCAGCTTGGTGGGGGGACCACAATTTTGTTTTCAAATCAGATTTTTTCAAACTTTCCTTTTCTCACCCATACTTTTCTACAAAATCACACTTCAATCATTCATCATTCACCTTCAAATCTTCAAAAATCAAAACTTTTTTTTCAAATTTATTTCAAATCAATTACAAACATTGTTCAAAAATTTCACCCTTTTCTCAATTTCTTCTCAAATCTTCTCAAATCTCCTTTCAAATTCCTCTTTGTTTTCGAAAAACTCCCCTCCCCACCTTATAAATACACGTTTGTTCCACTCTTCCAACCACACCATTCGAATTTTCTCTTCCTCCCCCTCTCTTCTCTCTTCTCTTTTGCTTGAGGACAAGCAAACCTCTAAGTTTGGTGTACTTTTCCGTGATCACTAAGCCAAGATTCATCAATATCATGGCTCCTAAGGGAAAACAAACCAATTTAAGAGGCAAGAAAGAGAATAATCCAAAGAATCTTTGGAATGAAGAGAAGTTCTTAACCAAAGAACATGAAGACCATTATCTTAAAATAATGGGTCTGAGGTCAGTGATCCCGGAAGTTAAATTTGATCTGAAAGAAGATGAATATCCGGGGATCCAAGAGCAAATTCGAAACAGAGGATGGGAAGTTCTAACCAATCCTGAAACAAAGGTTGGAAGGAACAGGGTTCAGGAATTCTACTCAAATCTGTGGCTAACAGATAAGCAGAGAATGACTGGAACTGCTTACCATACCTATAGAACCATGGTCAGAGGGAAAGTTATATACTTCCATCTGAACAAAATAAGAGAAATCTTCAAGTTGCCTCAACTGCAAGATGATCCTGATTCCTTTAATAGGAGGATAGTGAGAGTAGATAAGGGGTTGGATCAAGTTCTAGAGGACATATGCCTCCCTGGAACTAAGTGGATAACCAATTCTAAGGGTGTCCCAAACCAACTCAAGAGGGGAGACCTCAAACCAATTGCAAGAGGTTGGCTAGACTTTATTGGGCGTTCCATATTGCCCACTAGCAACCGTTCTGAGGTCACCATCAAGAGAGCAGTGATGATCCATTGCATTATGCTTGGAAAAGAAGTGGAGGTGCATCATGTGATTGCTTGTGAGATCTACACAATTGCAAATAAGAATTCCACTGAAGCCAATTGGCTTATCCAAGCTTGATTTCCTTGCTCTGTAAAGAGGCTGGGGTGAAGATGGGGGTAGATGAGTTCATACCCATTGAACACCCAATCACCAAGAAGTCAATGGAAGGACAAGTGCAAGACAACTCCATCAAGAGGAGGGCGCAGGAATTCCTCCCTGAATTCCCAAGAATTGACTACTGGTCCAACCTAGAAGCATCTATTAACAAGTTGCAAGAGACTATGGAGCAACTGAAGGAAGAACAGCAGAATCAGAACTGCATGCTCTGCAAATTGCTGAAGGAACAAGAGAAGCAGGGGCGTGAAATTCAAGAGATGAAACGCCAAAAGCTCTCCTCTCAAGCTGAGGGAGCATCCACTTCTCAAAATCAAGGTTGTTGAGTTCTAACTCTGTGAAAACCTCTATCATTAGGAGCCTATTATTTTTCGTTTTTTTTATTTATTATTTTTAGTCTCATCTTATATCTATATTTGAGTCTTGTTCTTAATTAATAAAATTAATAAAGTTTATGCCTTAAAGCTATGAATGTCCTATGAATCCATCACCTCTCTTAAAAGAAAAATGCTTTAATCACAAAAGAACAAGAAGTACAGGGTTTCGAAATTTATCTCTGAAACTAGTTGAATTAGTTTGATGTGGTGACAATACTTTTTGTTTTCCGAATGAATGCTTGAACAGTGCATATGTCTTTTTAATTTGTTGTTTTAAGAATGTTAAAATTGTTGGCTCTTGAAAGAATGAGGAGAAAGAGAACTGTTATTGAGGATCTGAAAAATCATCAAATTGATTCTTGAAGCGAGAAAAGCAGTGAAAAAAAAAATTCGAAAAAAAAGAAAGAAAAAGAAAAAGAAAAGAAAAAAAAAGAGAAGGAAATAAAGTTGTGATCCAAGGCAACAAGAGTGTGCTTAAGAACCCTGGACACCTCTAATTGGGGACTTTAGCAAAGCTGAGTCACAATCTAAGAAGGTTCACCCAATTATGTATCTGTGGCATGTATGTATCCGGTGGTAATACTGGAAGACAGAGTGCTTTGGGCCACAGCCAAGACTCATACACTGGCTATGTTCAAGAATCAATATACTTAACTAGGAGAATCAATAACACTATCTGAGTTCTGAATTCTTATAGATGCCAATCATTCTGAACTTCAAAGGATAGGGTGAGATGCCAAAACTGTTCGGAGGCAAAAAGCAACTAGTCCCGCTCATCTAATTGGAGCTATGTTTCTTTGATATTTTGGAGTCTATAGTATATTCTCTTCTTTTTATCCTATTTTGATTTTCAGTTGCTTGGGGACAAGCAACAATTTAAGTTTGGTGTTGTGATGAGCGGATAATTTGTATGCTTTTTGGCATTGTTTTTAGTATGTTTTTAGTATCTTTTAGTTAGTTTTTAGTATATTTCTATTAGTTTTTAATTAAAATTCACTTTTCTAGACTTTACTATGAGTTTGTGTGTTTTTCTGTGATTTCAGGTATTTTCTGACTGAAATTGAGGGTCCTGAGCAAAAATCTGATCCAGAGACTGAAAAGGACTGCAGATGCTGTTGGATTCTGACCTCCCTGCACTCGAAGTGGATTTTCTGGAGCTACAGAAGCCCAATTGGCGCGCTCTCAACGGCATTGGAAAGTAGACATCCTGGGCTTTCCAGCAATATATAATAGTCCATACTTTGCCCAGGATTTGATGGCCCAAACCGGCGCTCAAAGTCACCTATAGAAATTCCAGCGTTAAACGCCAGAACTGGCATAAAATTTAGAGTTAAATGCCCAAACTGGCATGAAAGCTGGCGTTTAACTCCAGAAAAGGTCTCTACACGAAATTCCTTCATTGCTCAGCCCAAGCACACACCAAGTGGGCCCGGAAGTGGATTTTTCTGTCATTTACTCATTTCTGTAAACCTTAGGATACTAGCTTTTACTACTTATAGGATCTTTTGACATTGTATCCGTACCTTATGACCTCATAACATTTCTACACGTTTCTTTCCACAGTATGAGTCTCTAAACCCCATGGTTGGGGGTGAGGAGCTCTGCTGTGTCTTGATGGATTAATGCAATTACTACTGTTTCTCATTCAATCATGCTTGCTTCCATTCTAAGATAATACTTGTTCTTAATCCGGATGAATGTGATGATCCGTGACAATCATCATCATTCTCAACTATGAACACGTGCCTGACAACCACCTCTGTTCTATCTTAGATTGAGTAGTTATCTCTTGGGTTCTTTAATCGGAATCTTCGTGGTATAGGCAGGACCTGATGGCAGCATTCAAGAGAATCTGGAAGGTCTAAACCTTGTCTGTGGTATTCTGAGTAGGATTCAATGATTGAATGACTGTGACGTGCTTCAAACCTGTAACCTACTGGGCGTTAGTGACAGACGCAAAAGAGGGATTCTATTCCGGTAGGGGAGGGAACCAAACCGGTGATTGGCAGTACTGTGACAGAGTGCGTGCATTAGCTTTCACTGCGAGGATGGGAGGTAGCCATTGACAACGGTGAGACCCTACACGAGCTTGCCATGGAAGGAGACTTGCGTGTTTGATGAAGAAGACGGTAGAAAAGCAGAGATTCAGAAGATGGAGCATCTCCAAACCTCAACCCATTCTCCATTACTGCAATACAAGTAACCATTACATGCTCTTTTGCTTTTTACAATCAATCCTGATAATTTCTGATATCCTGACTAAGATTTACAAGATAACCATAGCTTGCTTCAAGCCGACAATCTCCGTGGGATCGACCCTTGCTCACGCAAGGTATTACTTGGACGACCCAGTGCACTTGCTGGTTAGTTGTGCGGGATTGCAAAAGTGTTATTGCAATTTCGTGCACCATCGACCTCCTCAGTTCCTCCCGTTACGTCCGATCCGGATTTCCAGATTCTGAACCGGGATGATGGAACTGTAGATGCTATGCCTATTCAGACTTGCCTTCCTTCTCCCCGTACTGATGCTACCGGGAAGGCTCCAGATCTTGGTTGATCTCCTTTAAGTATTTGTGTAAATAGCCCGGTTTTTGGGCTTTGAACTATTTTTTGTGAATGATGTTTTATTGACTGTTGATACTCCAGTTGCTATTTTTAGCAACTTTATTTTGAAAACAAAATGGTTTCTCTGAGGTTGATTTTGGTGGCCTCTTGAAGCCTTATCATACTATGCTTTCATTGTGCTTTAGCAGGGTATCTATTGGAATCTTGCTACTTGGCCTCTTTAGATTGCTTTATTGTTTGTAGCTTGGATCCTTTTGAGGTCGTGACTGTGGGGGGGCCGACTTGTTTCTCGGTTTCCTCGCTTTTGCTTGTATTTTTAGTGCCTTATAACCGATTTCTTTATGTTGGTCCCCTTCTAAGTTATTTTTGTAATCCTCTTTCCTGGACCTTTGTCAGGTTTCTTTAAGGGATTACTTTTATAACTTATCTTTGTAGGAGATCGACTTCGTTAGGTCGATCTTTTTCTAGTTGTTTTTGTAATCCTCTTTCTTGGACTTTTATTAGGTCTCTTTCAGGGATTACTTTTACAACTTGTTTTGTAGGAGACTGACTTCGTTAGGTCGATCTCTTCTAAGTTGTTTTTGTAATCCTCTTTCTTGGACCTTTGTTAGGTCTCTTTTAGGGATTACTTTTACAACTTGTCTTTGTAGGAGACCGACTTCGTTAGGTCGATCTCTTCTAAGTTGTTTTTGTAATCCTCTTTCTTGGACCTCTGTTAGGTCTCTTTCAGGGATTACTTTTACAACTTGTTTTGTAGGAGACCGACTTCGTTAGGTCAATCTCTTCTAAGTTGTTTTTGTAATCCTCTTTCTTGGACCTTTGTTAGGTTTCTTTCAGGGATTACTTTTACAACTTGTCTTTGTAGGAGACCGACTTCATTAGGTCAATCTCTTCTAAGTTATTTTTATAATCCTCTTTCTTGGACCTTTGTTAGGTCTCTTTCAGGGATTACTTTTACAACTTGTCTTTGTAGGAGACCGACTTCGTTAGGTCGATCTCTTCTAAGTTATAGCAATTCCTCTTTAATAGGGTTGGCCAGACCTCTTTCAAGGGATTTGCTGATAACTTGGATTGACTTGGTCCGACTTTTTAGTGTCGGCCAGTCTTTTTAAGTTATTATATAGCAATCCATAAGACCTTGTCAGGTTCTTTTTGGGATCACTTTCGATAACTTCTTGCATTATTCTGTGTTCATCCTTTGCCGATTTGTAGATGATGGATTCTGTCCTGGTTTAATCGACCTTTAGGTGAATCGCATTTTCACCTTTGTCGGTCGATCATTCCTATCGAGATCGTATAGTGAATCTGTTCTTCACTTTCTGTTCGATCCGTTACTTTATAATCGGACGATGAATGCTTCAGATTAATGCGTCTTGGGAATTTGTAGAATATCTGAAATGTATTTTATTTAAAGAAAGTGCAAATATATACAGGTGGGAGTTTTTCATACCCTTAAGTCGGATTTAAATCTCAATCTTGACGCCTCATTAAAAAACCTTTTCAGGAAAAGGAGTGCATCTTGTGATGAGACCTTTATCTAACTATAGTACCTTCTTAGGTTACAGGCGTGCCATGATCTGGGGAGTTCTCGTCCCTCGAGTTCGGACAGTCTGTAGTAGCCCTTCCCAAGTACCTCTGTGACTCGGTAGGGTCCTTTCCAGTTGGCTGCCAGCTTTTCTTCTCCGGGTCGAGTTGTTCCAATATCATTTCGGATTAAGATGAGATCATTCTCAGTGAAACCTCTTGGCACTACCTTTTGATTATATATGGAAGCCATTCGCCGCTTTAGTGCTTCTTCTCTGATCCGAGCTCTTTCTTGGATTTCCGGAAGTAGGTCGAGCTCTTCTCTTTGAAGTTGAGAGTTGGTTTGTTCATTGTAGTGGACTACTCGGGGAGACCCTTTCTCAACTTCTATTGGAATCATTGCCTCCACTCCGTATGTTAATCGAAATGGTGATTCGTTTGTAGTGGAATGTGGAGTTGTTCGATATGCCCATAGGACTTGTGAAAGTTCCTCGGCCCAGGCTCCCTTTGCTTCTTGTAGTCTCTGTTTTAGCCCGGCCAATATGACTTTGTTGGCCGCTTCGACTTGTCCATTGGCTTGGGGATGTTCGACGGAGGTGAACTGGTGTTTTATGTTCAAGTCGGCTACTATTTTTCTGAAGCCTGCATCTGTGAATTGGGTGCCATTATCCATGGTGATGGAGTATGGAACCCCGAACCTTGTAATGATGTTCCTATATAGGAATTTCTGACTTCTTTGAGCAGTGGCATTGGCTAGGGGTTCTGCCTCGATCCATTTTGTGAAGTAGTCTACCCCTACTATGAGGAACTTGACTTGTCCTGATCCCTGGAGAAAGGGTCCGAGAAGATCGAGCCCCCACTTTGCAAATGGCCAAGGTGAGGTTACGCTGATGAGCTTTTCCGGGGGGCGAAGTGAAAGTTGGCATGCTTCTGATATGGTGAACACGTCTTTACAAATTTGGTAGCTTCCTTTTGTAGAGTTGGCCAATAGAATCCCGCCCGGAGTACCTTTTTGGTGAGAGCTTGCGCTCCGAGATGATTGCCACAAATGCCGCTGTGTACTTCCTCCAAGACTTCCTTTGTATTAGAGGTCGGTACGCATTTTAACAATGGTGTTGAGATCTCTCTTTTGTATAGGATGTTGTTTATGATAGTGTAGTACTGTGCCTCCCTTTTTAACCTCTTTGCCTCTTTTTCATCTGTGGGGAGCGCTTCTGTTTTGAGGTAGTTAATTATGGGGTTCATCCATCCTTCATCCCGACCTGTTATGGCTAGGATTTTTTCTTCTTCCGATATTGATGGGTTCTGCAGTATTTCCTAGATGAGGCTTCTATTGTTGCCCCCTGGTTCGGTGCTGGCTAGTTTTGAGAGCGCGTCAGCTCGGGCATTTTGCTCGCGGGGTATGTGGCAGATCCTATATTCCCCGAGTTGTCCGAGCTATTCTTTGGTTTTATCCAAATATTTTTTCATGGTAGGATCTTTGGCTTGGTAGCTTCCCATTATTTGCGAGGTAACGACTTGTGAGTCACTATAGATGTTGAGTTTCTGAGCTCCAACTTCCCTAGCCAGCCTCAAACCAGCTAATAACGCTTCATATTCCGCCTGGTTGTTTGAGGTCGGGAATCCGAATTTTAGGGAAAGCTCAAGTTGGGTTCCTTGGTTGCTTTCGATTATCACACCTGCACTGCTTCCAGCTTTATTTGAGGAACCGTCCATATATATGTTCCACTCTATGGGGATTTCCGTGGTGTCTGTGAATTCTGCGATGAAGTCGGCTAGGTATTGTGATTTGATGGCTGTCCGTGCCTCGTATTGGAGGTCGAACTCGGACAACTCGATTGCCCACTGTAGGATTCTTCCTGCTAGATCTGTTTCCTGCAATATCCCTTTTATGGGCTGGTTGGTCCGAACTTTAATGGTGTGCACTTGGAAGTATGGGCGAAGTCATCGAGATGCAAGTATCAGAGCGTAGGCAAACTTCTCTATTTTCTGGTAGTTCAGCTCTGACCCCTGTAGTGCTTTACTAATGAAGTAGACGGGTTGTTGTCCCCCTTCATCTTCTCTAATTAGTGCTGAGGCTATTGCCCGACTTCCTACTGCGAGGTACAGTATGAGTGGTTCTCCCTCTCGTGGTCGAAATAGGATGGGGGGCTGCCCCAAGAATTTTTTAAAGTCTCAGAAAGCTTGTTCACATTCTGTTGTCCACTCGAAGTTCTTTCCCTTCCTTAAGGTAGCGTAGAAGGGGAGGGATCTTATTACTGACCCTGCTAGGAATCTGGACAAGGCCGCCAATCTCCCATTGAGTTGTTGTACCTCTTTGACGCAGGTTGGGCTTTTCATGTTGAGTATGGCCTGGCATTTATCTGGATTTACCTCGTTTCCTCTTTGTGTGAGCATAAAGCCCAAAAATTTACCTGCTTCCACTGCGAAGGTGCATTTAGCCGGGTTGAGTCGCATGTCGTGCTTCCGTATGGTGTCGAACACTTGAATCAAGTCGGTTAGTGATGTTTCTTCACTTTGTGTCTTTATCAACATGTCATCCACATAGATCTCCATGATTTTTCCGATGTGGTCTGAGAAGATTTTATTCATTAGCCTTTGATAAGTGGCTTCCGCAATCTTAAGGCCGAAAGGCATTACGATGTAGCAATACTTTGCTTTTGGTGTGAGAAACGAGGTTTTTTCTTGATCCGGTAGATACATTAGAATCTGGTTGTAGCCTGAGTATACGTCCATGAACGAGAGATACTTATATCCTGATGAGGCATCTACTAGAGCATCGATGCTTGGGAGTGGATAAGGGTCTTTTGGGCAGGCTTTGTTGAGGTCGGTGTAGTCAGTGCACATTCGCCACTTCCCATTTGACTTTTTCACCAAGATGACGTTTGCTAGCCATAGTGGATATTTAACTTCTCTTACGAACCCTGCCTCTAGTAGAGCTTGTACTTGTTCTTCTATAGCCTGAGACCGTTCTGGCCCGAGTTTTCTTCGTCTTTGTTGTACCGGCCGGGATCCCGGGTAGACTGCCAGCTTGTGGTTCATTAGTTTGGGATCTATGCCTGGCATGTCGGTAGCTTTCCATGCGAAGAGATCAACATTATCTCGTAGAAACCGTATTAATGATTCTTTTGCATCTCCTTTCAAGATCGTGCCAATATTAGTTGTTTTGTCCGAGGTATCTCTGATCTGGACTCTTTCTATTTCTCCTTCGGGTCGTAGGCAGAGTTCTTCTCGTCTCTGATCTCCGCCGTGTTTGATTGTGTGAAACTCTCCTCCTTCGCCTCGGAGGTTTATACTTTCGTTATAACAGTGACGTGCCATCTTTTGATCTGCTTTTATTGTAGCTATCCCTTCTGCAGTTGGGAATTTCATACATAGGTGTGGAGTTGAAACTATTACTCCGAGTTGATTTAACGTTGTCCGACCTATTAAGGTATTGTAGGCTGAGCTTACGTCGACTACGATATAGTCTATCTTAAGTGTTTTGGATTGGTTCCCCTTTCCGAAGGTTGTATGTAATGATACGTATCCCAGTGGTTGTACTGGGTATCCCCAAGTCCGAACAGGCTGTTCGGGTATGCTCTTAGCTCTTTTTCTTCTAAGCCGAGCTTGTCGAAGGCAGTTTTGAATAAGATGTCGGCGGAGCTTCCTTGGTCAATTAATGTACGGTAGAGGTTGGCGTTTGCCAATATGATTGTGATGACCATGGGGTCGTCGTGTCCTGAGATGATTCCGGATGCATCTTCTTTGGTAAATGTGATTGCTGGGGTGTCTGGTACCTCTTTCTTACCTTCAACATGGTATACTTCTTTGAGGTGTCTGGTGCACGAAATTGTGATCATCAATGGCACCATCAACATGGTATGCACAATTGCAATCTCAACTCTTTATCACAACTTCGCACAACTAACCAGCAAGTGCACTGGGTCGTCCAAGTAATAAACCTTACGCGAGTAAGGGTCGATCCCACGGAGATTGTTGGTATGAATCAAGCTATGGTCATCTTGTAAATCTTAGTCAGGCATATTCAAATGGTTATGAATGATTTATGAATAAAGCATAAAGATAAAGATAGAGATACTTATGTAATTCATTGGTAAGAATTTCAGATAAGCGTATGAAGATGCTTTGTCCCTTCCGTCTCTCTGCTTTCCTACTGTCTTCATCCAATCCTTCTTACTCCTTTCCATGGCAAGCTGTATGTAGGGTTTCACCGTTGTCAGTGGCTACCTCCCATCCTCTCAGTGAAAATGTTCAACGCACCCTGTCACGACACGGCTAATCATCTGTCGGTTCTCAATCAGGTTGGAATAGAATCCATTGATTCTTTTGCGTCTGTCACTAACGGCCAGCCTTCAGGAGTTTGAAGCTCGTCACAGTCATTCAATCATTGAATCCTACTCAGAATACCATAGACAAGGTTCAAACCTTCCGGATTCTCTTGAATGCCGCCATCAATTCTAGCTTATACCACGAAGATTCCGATTAAGGGATCCAAGAGATATCCACTCAATCTAAGGTAGAACGGAGGTGGTTGTCAAGCACACGTTCATAGGTGAGAATGATGATGAGTGTCACGGATCATCACATTCATCAAGTTAAGGAACGAGTGATATCTTAGAACAAGAATAAGCTGAATTGAATAGAAGAACAATAGTAATTACATTAATACTCGAGGTACAGCAGAGCTCCACACCTTAATCTATGGTGTGTAGAAATTCCACCGTTGAAAATACATAAGAACAAGTTCTAGGCATGGCCGTGAGGCCAGCCCCCATGATCTAAGAACTAGACATCCAAAGATTCAAAGATCTAAAGATGAAAATACAATAGCAAAAGGTCCTATTTGTAGAGGACTAGTAGCCTAGGGTTTACAGAAATGAGTAAATGACATAAAAATCCACTTCCGGGCCCACTTGGTGTGTGCTTGGGCTGAGCATTGAAGCATTTTCGTGTAGAGACTCTTCTTGGAGTTAAACGCCAGCTTTTGTGCCAGTTTGGGCGTTTAACTCCCATTCTTGTGCCAGTTCCGGCGTTTAACACCGGGCAGTTTTGAGCTGATTTGGAACGCCAGTTTGGGCCATCAAATCTCGGGCAAAGTATGGACTATTATATATTGCTGGAAAGCCCAGGATATCTACTTTCCAACGCCGTTGAGAGCGCGCCAATTGGGCTTCTGTAGCTCCAGAAAATCTACTTCGAGTGCAGGGAGGTCAGAATCCAATAGCATCTGCAGTCCTTTTCAGCCTCTGAATCAGATTTTTGCTCAGGTCCCTCAATTTCAGCCAGAAAATACCTGAAATCACAGAAAAATACACAAACTCGTAGTAAAGTCCAAAAAAGTGAATTTTAACTAAAAACTAATAAAAATATACTAAAAACTAACTAAAGCATACTAAAAACATACTAAAAACAATGCCAAAAAGCGTATAAATTATCCGCTCATCAGTGTCGCTTGCGGGATGATTTGGAGATTTCTCCTCCAGTAAATCCGCTGTGTATCACGTGAACATGTCTTTCCAGTGTGCGGGGTGATCGTTCAGATCGTCCGACATCTTCATCCCTTCTTCTTTTTCTTGGTTCTTCATCTCGCTTGGCCAGGAACCGATCTAGTTTTCCTTCCCTTACTAATTTCTCTATGACATTTTTCAAGTCAAAGCATTCGTTGGTGGAATGTCCTTGGACTCGGTGATACTCACAGTATTTGTTCCGATTTCCTCCTCCCCTTTTGCCTTTGAGTGGCCGAGCTGGGGGTATTTTTTCCGTATGGCAGACCTCTTTGTAAACATCTACCAAGGATACCCTAAGAGGGGTGTAGTTATGATATTTTTTTAATTTTCTCTCCGGAGCGATCTTCTTTCTTCTTGGATTCTTTATCTTTATCTCGGTAGGCAGAACCGAACCTCGAGGCTTCCCCAAGTCGAGAATTCTCCTCCATGTTAATGTACTTCTGCGCCCGTTCTTGTACTTCGTCTAAATGGTCCTTCTCGTAGGCCGTTTATGAGGCCCATGATGGCAGCTTCTGTTGGTAGACTTTGTATGTCCATGCATATTTTGTTGAATCTTTCCATGTAGTTACGAAGACTCTCCCGATCTCCTTACTTGATTCCTAGTAGGCTGGGTGCGTGTTTGGCTTTGTCCTTTTGTATGGAAAATCTGGCCAGAAACTTTTTGGCCAGGTCGTCAAAACTCAAGATAGATTTTGGAGGTAGGTTGTCGAACCATCTAATGGTTGTCTTGGTAAGAGTTGTTGGAAAGGCTTTGCAGCGAACTGCATCTGAGGCGTCAGTGAGGTACATCCTACTTCTGAAGTTGCTGAGATGGTGGTTGGGGTCCGAGGTGCCATCATACAGAGTCATATCCGGAAGTTTAAAATCTTTTGGAATTTTGTTCTTCATAATTTCCCTGGTGAATGGATCTTGATCTTTGTGAAAGCTATCCTCTGGGGTGGATCGAGTAGCTTTAGTTTTGAGATCAGTGATGCCAAGGCATCTTAGGCTAGTTTCACTAGCCTTTTTCTTTTATTTTTAGTTGTTTTATGCATGTTCTTGAGCCTTAAGTAATCATTTGGGCCAAATAGTCATGCTTGTCTTAAATCATTCAAACATGAAGATTTTGATGCAAATTCCATGAGTTTTTAGTTATATTCCTTGAATGCTATGAATGGAAGAATTCTCATGAATTTTAGCAAGACTTTGATGCAGTTGTTTGGATGATTTCAGGGAAGAAGAGGCTAGGCAAGGAAGCTACAAAATCAATAAAGGAAGCTTGAATATCACATGTGGAGTTTAAGCTCCAGTTTAAGCTTAAACTGGAGCCTAAACGCCAAAATCATGAAAGCTGAGGAAAGGGCTGAAAGTGGCGTTTAACCTCCAGTTTAACCTTAAACTGGAAGTTAAACGCCAGAAATAAAATGCATCAGGGAGCCATTCCACGTTTAAGCTCCAGTTTAACCTTAAACTGGAGCTTAAACGTGTTCGACATTCTTCTCCAGGGTTGCCTTCTTCCATTTCCACGTTTAAGCTTCAGTTTAACCTTAAACTGAAGCTTAAACGTGCTCGAGCTTGTGCCTCCAGGGAGTGCCAGCGTTTAAGCTCCAGTTTAAGCTTAAACTGGAGCTTAAACGTGTTATATGGAACAACTTGACCAAGCCTTCTTCAAACATAAATAACTTGAGCTACAAAACTCCAAATGAGGTGATTCAAAATGCATTGGAAAGAAGACATCTAGAGCTTTCCAAGCATATATGGCATGCATGGTGGATACTAAAAATTGAGGGAGAAAACAGCCCCGTAATATGCATAGAAGAGCATAGTACCAACATGCAATCAGGCCAGCTGACCTCTTCACCTTCCATGGAGTATAACTCGAGTTGTAGAACTCCAAATGATGCGCTTTCAGTTGCATTGGAAAGTAGACATCCAGAGCTTTCCAACGATGTATAGAAGTATGGGGTGGACAATGCAACTGAGCTCCCAAAATTGGCATTTTCGAGCACGTTTAAGTGACTTAAACGTTGGCTTAAACGCTGTCAAACCAACCAGCAACCTTGTCACCTTCAATCAAGCATAACTTGAGCTATAGAGATCCAATTGAGGTGCTTTCAGTTGCTTTAGAAAGCTGACATCCAT
This sequence comes from Arachis stenosperma, assembly GCF_014773155.1. Lineage (NCBI taxonomy): Eukaryota > Viridiplantae > Streptophyta > Magnoliopsida > Fabales > Fabaceae > Arachis > Arachis stenosperma. Next base: position 115,402,325 of record NC_080382.1, read on the forward strand.
AACTTTCCAACGAGGTATAATAGTCTATATTTAGCATCAAATTGGCAAGGTTGACAAGAGAACAAAGTGACGACTCAAGAAAGGGGGGTGCAACGTTTGAGTGTAGTTTAATGGATCATTATCCTTTTTGGATCAATTATGTCACTCTACCCTTCAAGCAAGCAAGGCCCATCAACAACACCAAATCAAGGCCACAAGAATCATCTAGAATAGTTTATTTTCATTTGATTGTAATTTGCTTTTAATTTCATTTTCATTTTGTAATTTAGGGAGCCTATTTAAAGGCCTTAGTTTCTGCATTTGAGAAAGAGGGGGATTGAAGGGGAATCCAGCCCCTGAGGGGGACTTTTGAACTTTTACCTTGAGTTTTGGAAATCACTTTTCATATTTTGTAATTGAATTCAGAGCTATGACTCACTAAACCCCTTTCATTGGGTTAGGGAGCTCTATTGTAATTCAATGAATCAATAATAGTTTTATCTTCTTCTTCAATCTTTTCTCTTGAATTTTGTTAGAAAGCTTCTCGATCTAATTCCATTGGGTAGTTGTCTTGGGAAAGAAACTACCCATAATTGGAATCCTTCGGAACCTTGGGAAAGGAATGGAGGATTCATGCTAGAGAAGCTTTCTCACAGTGAATTGGATTGGGGTTTGGATGGATATTGTGACATGTAATCCTACCAAATTGTGGTTCATGAAACTGTGTGGTATAATCAGTGATCGAGCATCATCTCTTCTTATGAACATTTAAACCAAGGGATTGGGAATTTGTTTGTTTTTAGAGAGAATTGGTGAGCCAAGGGATTGGGATCCAATCATATAAGATTGCCAAGCAAAATTTAATGAATGCATTGGTTGAGGAAGGGATAAAAGTTGTTTTGATTCGGAGATCTCAATATCTCCTAACACCCAATGAACTCCCCATTTCTGATCTACCACTTTCTCTTTACATTCTGCAATTAAATTCATGCAATCACCCCCATCCCTTTTAATTTCAGCAATTTAGCTTCTCGCTCTTTAATTCATGCAATTTTACATTCCGCAATTCTCATCTAAATCTTGATTCCGCTCAACTAGAACATACTTCTAATCCGAATTGCTCACTCAACCAATCCTTGTGGGATTCGACCTCACTCTATTGTGAGTTTTTACTTGACGATAACCGGTGCACTTGCCGGAAGGAATTTTGCCGATCGTGCAATTTCCTAAATCGTAGCATATCAAGTTTATGCACATCAAGTTTATGGCGCCGTTGCCGGGGATTGGTTTTCGATTGACAATTCTCCAATTGGAAGTTAACTAGATTGAGCAATTTTTCTTTTCTTTTGTTAATAGTTTTTGTTTCAGTTTATTACTGCTAATTTCTGCAAATTTTAATTTGTTTTCTTTACTTATTCACTTGTTAGCATACTAACCACTAGCTGTTTGTGATATTGCCTCACTATGGGATTTCCACTATCTTTGGATGAGTATTGTTTGAGACTGAGCACATTGCAAAAAAGAAAGGAGTATCCATCATCTTTTGGTCAATCAAAATTCATGAGAAACTCTCCACCACCACAGAATGATTCATGTTATTATGCTCATGGTGGGTGGGAGTATCAGGAACAGGAAACGGGGTACTTCCCAGAGCCACAAAATGGTCCATATTTTGGTGAATTTGATCACCACTCAAGTTATGGCTGGGAAGATCAAAACCAAGGAGATTTCACTTATTCACACCCCATTCATCAAGAGCCATCACCTCTGAATTATCCAACCTCACCTCCTAGTTTTACATATCCAAATTCTTCATCACTTGAGCATGTCTCAGCACAAAATTCCTTCTCAAATTCATACAATTCATTTCACTATCCACAAGACTCATTCCACTACACACAAGAGTCATACCACTACCAACACTCCAACCAAAGACTCTATCAGCCCACACAAAACACATACTCCCAGCCACCATATCACAGCCAAGATAATCAACCTCATCAACCCAATCCGAACCAATCACTTCATGATCAGTTAACCAGGATAGAAGGAATGCTTGCAACTATGGGCAGAGATGTGGCCGATTTGAAAGGCTTTAAGAAAGAAGTGATATCCAACTTACAAAATCAAGGTGCTGCCATTCAAAAGCTAGAAGCACAAATTGGATATCTATCAAAGCAAATCCCTACTCACAATTCTTCTAGTGATACCATGGCAAACCCAAGGGAGGAATCAGAAGAACAAGAAAGGGAGAAAGTCAATCAAGGGAGATCACACTCCAATGAAACAGAGAGTTGCAAAGAGGAAGGGTTTATTGAACCACAAACTCAGGAAGCTTTTGATGAACAGGATACTCCAACTGTCCAACAACAACCAAGTTCTGAGATCAAGGATGTGAAGGCAGTAGAAACAAGCACCAAAATGAGGATTGTGACCGAGAAACAAAGGACCATATCCATGAAGAAGAGAAGGTCGAAGAACAATCCAACTCCTGAGCCAACAAGCAAGTTCACTCAAGCCAATCACAAGGGAAAGCTTGCTGGAAAGAGGCATTCACAACAAGGGGCACTAACTAGCTCCTTTATCCACTTGAAGTCATTCCTCTTAACAAACTGGAGGAAGAGGAAGAAAGTCAGGAACAGCATGTCAAGCTAATGACAGTAAACGAGCGCTTGTTGGGAGGCAACCCAACCAAAGGTAGTTTTTCTTTTCTAGTTATTTCAATAAAAGAGTTAAGTAGATTTATCTGTATTGCAAGGAGCTAAGTTTGGTGTTACACACCAAAACAATTCAAGGGTGAATGTGAGATTCTAAGTTTGGTGTTCCACCAAAAACTTCATTAAAAGCACATTTCTACCTCAGCATGACTAGTCACTAGCTCCAACCAATCAGGGAAACTACTTAAACAATAGTTTAATTTCTAGTTCATAGTTTCTTTTTCCAGTTCATAGTTATTTTCTTAATAAAAGTACATGAGGTTTTCTGCATATGATCCAAATTGCTGCATATGGCAAGGAACTAAGTTTGGTGTTCACACACCAATCTAAGTTCAGAGGCCTACAAACATACATGCATGCTAAACAATTCTCAAAGTGCTTGGGGAACAAGCAACTTCTAATAGCTTTGCAGGAAGACAATCAATCTCATGGAAGGAATATACATCATCATCAAAGAGAACACCAAGGCTAGGAAGGATGATGAACAACAAAGAAGATGCTAAAAGGTTGTATTGTCACTTAATTGCTTGTACTGTGAATTGCTGATATTGGAAGTTTGCATGCACCCCTGCTTTAAGTTTGAGTCATTGCAGTTTTTGTTTGTCTGTTTGTTTAATTTCCAAATAAGTGATAGTCTAAGTGTCTGGATAAACTTCACTTGCTTAAATGTATGCTTGCCCTGCTTGTTCTGTTTCCAAAAATAAAAGAAATGTTTGAACAAAAGTAACTCAATTCCATTTGGTAAGAAATTAAATAAGATTAAGTGGTGGTATGCATGTTTGATTGAATAGTCAGCTCACTAAGAAATAAAGTCAAAATTGTCACTTTTAGTGGAAATTAGGATGCTGTCTATGGATCTTGATGAATAAATGTCTTTGGCCATGAAAAAGAAAGAAAAAGAAGAAGAAAAAGCCACTGAAAAAGGGCAACCAAAAAGCAAAAAAAAATTGAGAAAATAAGCTAGGCACCAATGGTTTGAACTTCTGAGACAAATGCCTGTGGTGTTTATGTATTAAGGATATGCTTGGATGAATAGGTTCTGAGGAGTGTTTCAACACTTGGTAACTTGGGTTAACTAACCCGGGATTATCAACCAAAAGTCCATTATCAAGAGCAACCTAAATACAAAACATTTAGTCACACAAAGAGGTGCTGGGCACTAATGTCTCAAGAAGAAATGTGAACTAAAATGCCTGTGGTGGATATGTGTGAGCACTGATAAGGAAAGAAAAATGTCAAAAGCTTGTGCAACACATGACACTGAGCAACAAGGAGCAAATAAGCTCAAAGAAAAAGAAAAACAAAGAAAAGAAACTTGCCAAGGATATGTGAATAACAAGAGGCCATAGCAGTGTTTTAGTGGAAACATAAAAAGTGACATTCTTACCTAAGAAACAATAAAGTGATGCTGCAACAACTTTCTGCATGAACACCCCATTAATCAATGTCAATTACTTACTGATATGGCTAATGAATTTACTTTCTGTTTCATTCTTTCTTCTCAATAATTCAGAACTTGCTTGGGGACAAGCAAGGATTAAGTTTGGTGTTGTGATGCCAAGGCATCTTAGGCTAGTTTCACTAGCCTTTTTCTTTTATTTTTAGTTGTTTTATGCATGTTCTTGAGCCTTAAGTAATCATTTGGGCCAAATAGTCATGCTTGTCTTAAATCATTCAAACATGAAGATTTTGATGCAAATTCCATGAGTTTTTAGTTATATTCCTTGAATGCTATGAATGGAAGAATTCTCATGAATTTTAGCAAGATTTTGATGCAGTTGTTTGGATGATTTCAGGGAAGAAGAGGCTAGGCAAGGAAGCTACAAAATCAATAAAGGAAGCTTGAATATCACATGTGGAGTTTAAGCTCCAGTTTAAGCTTAAACTGGAGCCTAAACGCCAAAATCATGAAAGCTGAGGAAAGGGCTGAAAGTGGCGTTTAACCTCCAGTTTAACCTTAAACTGGAAGTTAAACGCCAGAAATAAAATGCATCAGGGAGCCATTCCACGTTTAAGCTCCAGTTTAACCTTAAACTGGAGCTTAAACGTGTTCGACATTCTCCTCCAGGGTTGCCTTCTTCCATTTCCACGTTTAAGCTTCAGTTTAACCTTAAACTGAAGCTTAAACGTGCTCGAGCTTGTGCCTCCAGGGAGTGCCAGCGTTTAAGCTCCAGTTTAAGCTTAAACTGGAGCTTAAACGTGTTATATGGAACAGCTTGACCATGCCTTCTTCAAACATAAATAACTTGAGCTACAAAACTCAAAATTAGGTGATTCAAAATGCATTGGAAAGAAGACATCTAGAGCTTTCCAAGCATATATGGCATGCATGGTGGATACTAAAAATTGAGGGAGAAAACAGCCCCGTAATATGCATAGAAGAGCATAGTACCAACATGCAATCAGGCCAGCTGACCTCTTCACCTTCCATGGAGTATAACTCGAGTTGTAGAACTCCAAATGATGCGCTTCCAGTTGCATTGGAAAGTAGACATCCAGAGCTTTCCAACGATGTATAGAAGTATGGGGTGGACAATGCAACTGAGCTCCCAAAATTGGCATTTTCGAGCACGTTTAAGTGACTTAAACGTTGGCTTAAACGCTGTCAAACCAACCAGCAACCTTGTCACCTTCAATCAAGCATAACTTGAGCTATAGATATCCAATTGAGGTGCTTCCAGTTGCGTTAGAAAGCTGACATCCATAGCTTTCCAACGAGGTATAATAGTCTATATTTAGCATCAAATTGGCAAGGTTGACAAGAGAACAAAGTGACGACTCAAGAAAGGGGGGTGCAACGTTTGAGTGTAGTTTAATGGATCATTATCCTTTTTGGATCAATTATGTCACTCTACCCTTCAAGCAAGCAAGGCCCATCAACAACACCAAATCAAGGCCACAAGAATCATCTAGAATAGTTTATTTTCATTTGATTGTAATTTGCTTTTAATTTCATTTTCATTTTGTAATTTAGGGAGCCTATTTAAAGGCCTTAGTTTCTGCATTTGAGAAAGAGGGGGATTGAAGGGGAATCCAGCCCCTGAGGGGGACTTTTGAACTTTTACCTTGAGTTTTGGAAATCACTTTTCATATTTTGTAATTGAATTCAGAGCTATGACTCACTAAACCCCTTTCATTGGGTTAGGGAGCTCTATTGTAATTCAATGAATCAATAATAGTTTTATCTTCTTCTTCAATCTTTTCTCTTGAATTTTGTTAGAAAGCTTCTCGATCTAATTCCATTGGGTAGTTGTCTTGGGAAAGAAACTACCCATAATTGGAATCCTTCGGAACCTTGGGAAAGGAATGGAGGATTCATGCTAGAGAAGCTTTCTCACAGTGAATTGGATTGGGGTTTGGATGGATATTGTGACATGTAATCTTACCAAATTGTGGTTCATGAAACTGTGTGGTATAATCAGTGATCGAGCATCATCTCTTCTTATGAACATTTAAACCAAGGGATTGGGAATTTGTTTGTTTTTAGAGAGAATTGGTGAGCCAAGGGATTGGGATCCAATCATATAAGATTGCCAAGCAAAATTTAATGAATGCATTGGTTGAGGAAGGGATAAAAGTTGTTTTGATTCAGAGATCTCAATATCTCCTAACACCCAATGAACTCCCCATTTCTGATCTACCACTTTCTCTTTACATTCTGCAATTAAATTCATGCAATCACCCCATCCCTTTTAATTTCAGCAATTTAGCTTCTCGCTCTTTAATTCATGCAATTTTACATTCCGCAATTCTCATCTAAATCTTGATTCTGCTCAACTAGAACATACTTCTAATCCGAATTGCTCACTCAACCAATCCTTGTGGGATTCGACCTCACTCTATTGTGAGTTTTTACTTGACGATAACCGGTGCACTTGCCGGAAGGAATTTTGCCGATCGTGCAATTTCCTAAATCGTAGCATATCAAGTTTATGCACATCAATCAGCTTCGAGTTTTATAAACTTATCTTCTAATTCTCGGCGCCGCCTTATCTCCCGATGTAGAACCTCTTCTTTTCCGCGTTGATGTTGGGCTTCTTTCTCAAGTTGCTTTAATCGATCTTGAAGTGCTTTTATCACCCCCAGATTTGATGAATTTTTGTCGCCATTGGATTCCGGAGTATCTTTAAGTATAGTATCTATGTTCTTGTGCGGCGTTCTATCTTCCAAACCTGAGTCGTGGTTGTTGTCATGGTTGTCCGCCATGGTGTTGGGATGACTTCCAGGTTCTCCGGCAACGGCGCCAATGTTCCGAGGGTTACCTGAAACTGTAGGTCGATCTCGGTCGAGATCTTTTGTATTGGTCGGAGCCGACGTGTCCGGCGGGTGTATTGCGGCCGGAGCTGGTGTGTCCGATTTGTGGAACTGAAAGTGCTGCTGATCCTTTGTCCCCGGAGGGTGGGGGGTACCTACAAGGGACTCCGATGCTTAAGTTAGCAAGGGTATTAAGCAGGTATTGAGTAGGATCAGAATGTGTGTTATACCTGGGTGCTCCAGTGTATTTATAATAGTGTAGAGTGACCCTTTTTAGATAAGATAAGTTAGTTATCTTATCTTATCTTATCTTCTAGGTGAGGTCAACTTATCTTTCATGGGAACCGCCCTTCCCTCGATAGGCTTGGGCTGCCTTAGGATTTGGGGCGTGTTCCTCTATTTGGGCCCTTTGTTTGGGCTTTCTCGTGACTTGGCCGAGCTCTTTTGAGAAGAGGTCGGATAGTCCTGACCTGAAGAGGTCGGTCGCTTTGTCTGTAGAACATCTCGGGTCGGACACCTCGACCCAGGATATGAACAGTATCTGTAGGCAGTATTTCTGTCTTGAGGTAACTGACTATGGGAGCCATCCATCCTTGATCCTGCCCTGTTATGGCTAGGACCTTTTCTTCTTCCGAGATTGACGGGCTCTGCAGCATTTCCTGGATGACGCTTCTATTGTTGCCTCCTGGTTTGGTGCTGCTAGTTTTGAGAGTGCATCAGCTGGAGCATTATATTCCCGGGGTATATGGTGGACCTCATATTCCCCGAGTTGTCCGAGTTGTTCCTTAGTTTTGTCCAAGTACTTTTTTATAGTAGCTCATTGGCTTGGTAGCTCCCCGTTATTTGTGAGGTGATTACCTATGAGTCGCTGAAGATGACAAGCTTTTGAGCCCCTACCTCCTTAGCCAGCTTTAAACCAGCTAGTAGTACCTCATATTCGGCTTAGTTGTTCTAAGCAAGAAACCCGAATTTGAGAGAAAGTTCAATTTGGGTTCAATGATTGCTTTCTATTATCACACCTGCTCCACTCCCAGCTTTATTTGATGAGCCATCTACATAGAGATTCCAATTTGTAGGGATTTTTGGGGTGTCGGTGTATTCCGTAATGAAGTCGGCTAGATAATGTGATTTAATAGTCGTCCGTGCTTCATACTGAAGGTCGAATTCAGACAACTTGACTGCCCACTGTAGAATTCTTTCTGCCAAATCTGTTTTTTGTAGAACACCTTTTATGGGCTGGTTGGTCCGAACTATAATGGTATGAGCTTGGAAGTATGGACGGAGTCTTCGTGACGTTAATATGAGAGCGTATGCACATTTTTCTATTTTTTGGTAGTTTAGCTCAAACCCTTGTAGTGCTTTGCTAATGAAGTATATGGGTTTTTGTCCACTTTCGTCCTCTTTGAATAGTGTTGAGGCTACTGCCTGACTTCCTATTGCAAGGTATAAAATGAGCGGTTCTCCTTTCTGTGGTCGGGTAAGAACGGGTGGTTGCCCCAGGAATCTTTTGAAATCTTGGAAAGCTTACTCGCACTCTGGTGTCTATTCGAACTTCTTCCCTTTCCTTAGTGTGGTGTAGAAGGGGAGAGATCTTATGGCTGCTCTGGCTAGAAATCTGGATAAGGCGGCCAGTCGCCCGTTGAGCTGTTGGACTTCTTTGACACAAGTCGGACTTTTCATGTCGAGTATGGCCCGGCACTTGTCCGGGTTTGCTTCTATTCCTCTTTGTGTGAGCATAAAACCCAAGAATTTGCCGGCTTCTATTGAAAATGTGCATTTTGCAGGGTTAAGTCGCATGCCATGCTTTCTCATGGTGTTGAACACTTGGGTGAGATCAGACAGTAGTGATTCCTCGCTTTGTGTTTTTACTAGCATGTCGTCTATGTATACCTCCATTAGTTTTCTGATGTACTCTACGAAGACTTTGTTCATTAACCTTTGGTAGGTAGCTCCTACATTTTTTAGTCCAAAGGGCATGACAATGTAGTAGTAATTTGCCTTTGGAGTTAAGAATGAGGTTTTTTCTTGATCAGGTGGATACATTGGGATTTGATTATATCCTGAATAGGCGTCCATAAATGATAGGTACTTGTATCCGGAGGAGGCATCCACCATAGAGTCGATACTTGGGAGTGGATAGGGATCTTTTGGGCAAGCTTTGTTGAGGTCGATGTAATCAGTGTACATCCGCCACTTCCCATTTGATTTTTTCACCAAGACGACGTTGGCTAGCCATAATGGGTATTTGACTTCTCTTATGAATCTTGCCTCCAGTAGGGCTTATACTTGTTCTTCGACGGCTTGGGATCTTTCTGGTCCGAGCTTTCTACGTCTCTGCTGTACTAGCCGAGACCCTGGATATATTGCCAGTTTGTGGCACATTAACTTGGGGTCTATGCCCGGCTCGTCCGCAACTTTCCATACGAAGAGGTCGACATTATCTTTTAGGAACTGTATAAGAGATTTCTTTATGTCTCTTTTAAGGGTTGTACCAATATTGGTTATTTTGTCTGGGACATCTTCGATATGGACTTTTTCTATCTCACCTTCTGGTTGTGGACGGAATTCTTCCCGACCTCGATCTCCTCCGAGTTTGATGGTATGGACTTCTTCTCCTTTGCCTATGAGGTTCAGACTTTCATTGTAACAGCGGCGGGCCGTCTTCTGGTCTCCTTTTACCGTAGCGATTCCTTCTGTAGTTGGAAACTTCATGCATAGATGTGGAGTCGAGACTACTGCTCTGAGCTGATTTAGTATTGTCCGACCTATTAAGGCATTGTAGGCTGAGCTTACGTCGACCACGATGTAGTCTATGTTGAGGGTCCTTGACCGGTTCCCTTTTCCAAAGGTTGTATGTAGCGAGATGTATCCAAGTGGTTGGATTGGTGTGTCTCCTAGTCCAAATAAGCTGTTCGGATATGCTCTGAGCTATTTTTCTTCTAGGTCGAGCTTGTCGAAGGCTGTTTTGAACAAGATGTCAGCCGAGCTTCCTTGGTCCACCAGTGTTCGATGTAGGTTAGCGTTGGCCAATACGATAGTAATGACCATGGGATCGTCATGTCTCGAGATGACGCCAGTTGCGTCCTCTTTAGTAAAGGTGATAGTAGGGAGGTCAGGTGCCTCTCCTCCTCCCTCGACATGGTATACCTCTTTGAGGTGTCTTTTGCGAGACGATTTGGAGATTCCTCCTCCCGCAAATCCTCCATGTATCATGTGAACATGTCTCTTTGGGGTATGAGGTAGTTGTTCTGTTCGTCCGACCTCTTCGTCTCTTCTTCTTTTTCTGGGCTCATCTGTCTTACTGGCTAGGTACCGATCTAGTCTCCCTTCTCTTACCAATTTCTCTAGGACATTCTTCAGGTTGAAGCACTCGTTGGTGGGATGTCCATAGATTCGATGGTATTCGCAATATTCCGTTCGATTTCCTCCTCCCTTTTTGCTTTTAAGTGGACAGGGTGGTGGAATTTTCTCCGTGTGGCATACTTCTCTGTAAACTTCCATAAGAGACACCCGGAGAGGGGTGTAATTATGGTATTTCTTAATCTTTTTATCTTGGGAGGAGTTGAAGAATCCAGATTTTGGGGTTTCTCCTAGGCGAGAGTTTTCCTCCATGTTGATGTATTTTTCTGCTCGTTCTTGTACTTTATTCAGAGATGTGGGATGTTTCTTTGATATGGATTGACTAAAAGGTCCATCTCGAAGGTCATTGATGAGACCCATAATGGCTGCTTCGGTTGGCAAACTCTGAATGTCCAGACATGCTTTATTGAATCTTTCCATATAGCTACAAAGACTTTCCTGATCTCCTTGCTTGATTCCTAGTAGGCTTGGGACGTGTTTAATTTTGTCCTTCTGGATGGAGAATCTGGCTAAAAACTTTTTGGCTAAGTTGTCAAAGCATGAGATGGCCTTGGGGGCAGATTATCAAACCACTTCATTGCTACTTTTGTTAAGGTGGTCGGGAAAGCTTTGCACCGAGTTGTGTCTGAGGCATCGGTGAGATACATTCTGCTTCGCAAGTTGCTGAGATAATGACTAGAATCTGTTGTGCCATCATATAAAGTCATATCGGGAGGTTTAAAATTTTTTGGGATTTTGACCTTCATGATCTCTTTGGTGAATGGGTCTTGGTCCTTCCGGGAACTATCCTCATGACTGGATCGAGTAATTTTAGTTTTGAGATCAGCTTCGAGCTTATGGAGCTTGTCTTCTAATTCGCGGCGTCGCCTTACTTCCCTTCGTAGGTCTTTCTCGGCTTCCCGCTGGTATTCGACCTCTTTTTCGAGTTGTTTTAGAAGATCCTGAAGTGCTTCCATGGGTCCCATGTTTAGGGAGTCCTTGTCTTTGTTAGGTTGAGAAGTATCGTCTAGTGTAACCTCCACGTTCTTATGTGGTGTTCTGTTCTCCACATCAGAGTTGTGGTCATTGTCCAGGTTGTCTGCCATGATGGTGGGATGACTTTCAGGTTCCCTGGCAACGACGCCAATGTTCCGAGGGTTACCTAAAACTGTAGGTTAATCTCGGATGAAATCTGCTGTTGTGGTCAAAGATGCTGTGTCTGACCTGTTCAGAGCTGGTGGCCGGAGCTGAGGTGTCCGACTTGTTGGACTTGGCGGAGCTGCTGATCCTTCGTCACCGAAGGGTGGTGGTACCTGCAAGAGAATCCGATGCTTAAGTTAGCAAGAGTATTAAGCAGGTTTTTAATAGAATTATAGTATGAGTTATACCTGGGTGCTCCAGTGTATTTATAATAGTGTGGAGTGATCTTCTCTTGAGATAAGATAGTTATCTTATCTTATCTTTGAGTGAAGTCATCTTATCTTCAAGGGAACCGTCCTTATCTTTCTAGGCTTGGGCTGCTGATAAACCACTATTTTATGGTTCATCTTGTGCTTAATTGAGTGGATTTTATCAACTCTTTACTTACTTATTCATACAATTCGCATGTTTTACATTTTCCTTCCCGCTTTTGTGCTATGATTGAAAACATGCTTCTTTGATCCTATATTTGCTTATTATTAATCCTCTCTTATTACCATTAGATGCCTTGATATGTGTGTTAAGTGTTTTTAGATATTATAGGGCAGGAATGGCTTGGACGATGGAAAGGAAGCATGCAAAAGTGGAAGGAATACAAGAAGTTGGAGAAACTGCTAAGCTGTCCAGCCTGACCTCTTCGCACTCAAACGGCTATAACTTTAGCTACAAAGGTCCAAATGATGCGGTTCCAGTTGCGTTGGAAAGCTAACGTCCGGGGCTTTGATTTGATATATAATTTGCCATTGCTGCCCTGACGCCAAGCGACGCGAACACATGAGTCACGCGGACGCGTGACCTGGCAGGAACGCAACCCGCGCGGCCGCATGAGCCATGCGGCCGCGTCACTTTTCCGCGACCTGTACGGACCAGAAAGCGCTGGAAGTGCCTTCTGGGCTGTTTCTGACCTAGTTTTCGGCCCAGAGAATACAGATTAGAGGCTATAAAGTGGGGGAATGCATCCATTCATGAGGATGCTATTCATAATTCACTTTTTACAATTTTAGATGTAGTTTTTAGAGAGAGAGGTTCTCTCCTCTCTCTTAGGATTAGGATTTAGGACTTCTCTTAGTTTTAGGAGTGACTCTCAATCCCAAGTTCTTTATTTTTATTTATTTTTCAATGTTCCATGTTTAGATTGATTTTCTTGATTAATGTTATTTGAGATATTTCAGATTGATGACTGCTGTCTTTTATTTATATAAATAATTTGGATTTTCCTGTTGCCCAATTGGCTTATGAATGTCTTCCATGTTAAATTTTACTGCTTTGAATGAATTGAAGGTATTCCAGATATTTATGATTTTAATTTAGCTTTTTACATTCTTGGCTGGGGTTGATTAATTGGTGACCCTAAGGTTATCAGCTCCATTGTTGATTGAAAATTGGATTTCTTCATTTCATTAATTCATATTCCAATAACTCTAGCCTTTTTCAAGGAAAGACTAGGACTTGAGGATTCGAATTAATTCATCCACTTAACTTACCTTCATAGTTAGAGGTTAACAAAGTGGGAGAAAAATCCAATTCTCGTCATAATTGATAAAGATAACTAGGATAGGACTTCCAGTTCTTATACCTTGCCAAGAGATTTTATTAGTGTCATTTATTTATTTTACTTGTCATTCATCATAATTGTTCCTCATTCTTAAAACCCCCAATTTACAAACTCATAGCCAATAATAAGAACATACCTCCCTGCAATTCCTTGAGAAGACGACCCGAGGTTTAAATACTCGGTTATCAATTTTAAAGGGGTTTGTTACTTGTGACAACCAAAACGTTTGTACAAAGGGATTTCTGTTGGTTTAGAATCTATATCTACAACGCGACTGTTTTTATGAAATTCTTTACTAGCAAAAATCCCAACGTCAGCTGCCTTTAGATTTGGGTCGTGTTCCTCTGTTTGGGCTTTCTTGGGCCTCTATAGCAATTTCGGCCAATCTCTTTGAGAAGAGGTCAGATATTCCTGACCTGAAGAGGTCGGTCGTCCCGTCACCAAGCAGCCCGGGTCGAACAGCTCGACCCAGGGTATGAACAGGAGAAGAGAGTGACGATCATACGACAGATAGTTAATCTGGGGAGTGATTGGGGTTGAAGGGTTGAGGGTTGCAATATAGAGCATTGTTGTTTCAGTGGTGGTTCTTAGTGGTTAGCCTTGGCTGGTTTTATGAAAATTGATCTAGATGACATCGTTTGGTTTGTGTTTAGCCTCAGGAGGTTACGACGGAGTATAGGGAGCGGGCGCTAGTGAGACAGTGGTTGCGCGACGAAGGCAGAAGTTTGTGGCAGAGTTCAGGACAGTGGCTTACGAACGATGGCTGCACAATGGAGGGCAAGGAAGTTTGTACTAATCGGTGTCGACTCTAGCATCAACCCTTTAAGAATCCTTCCAACGGTACGTGTAATGAATTGTGAACCGACAGCGTAACGGTTGTGATCCTCGCAACTCTTCTCCACCATCCTGTAACCTTCTCTGGAAAATGCATTGAAGAACTTCTCAAAGATGAATGGGAGGCCGGTCCATTCGTCAGATGTGGACTCAGGTTGGAACATCAGATGAGTGCAGAGGACGTCGAAATCGTAGGGAAGGAGCTCAAGAAGGAGCTTCTTGGGGAATTCTTTGATGAAGAGGACGTCAACAAAGAGAATGTTATGCTAGAGGCACTGGAGAGGGAGCGTGAGGAGCACGCACTCCGTTGAGATTATGGAGCAGCACAGGAGTATTACTTTGGGATGCTCCTCCCATAGGTCATCGTGATTTTTGAAGAACAATACGCCAAGCTTTCTGACTGCGTTGGAGTGGTCAGAGTGGGAATAGGTAAGGACAGTGTGCCCCTGGCGGACTAATGTGGTGGCAAGGAACTGGCCCATGTTGCCAAAACCAACAATTGCGATATTGAGGCGTTGAGAGATAGTAAACTCCTTGGCGAGGCTTGACTCGTAGTCAAAGAGCTGAGCGACATAGATGGCGCACACGTGGAGGTGTCTGTAGGTAGAGGAAGAGCAACATGGATTCGATTTGGATGGTAGTGACAATGTGGATAGGAGGAGAGAGTGACCATTTACAACGGATAATATAATATGGGAAGTGATTGGATGGGGTTGAGGGGTTGAGGGTTGCAATGCAGAGCATGGTTGTTTTGGCAGCGGTTCTGAGTGGTTAGCCATGGATGGTTTTTTGAAAATTAATCTAGACGACATCGTTTGGTTTGTGTTTGGGCTCGAGAGGTTGCGATGGAGTTCAAGGAGCTAGCGTCGGCGAGGAAGTGGCTGCGCGACAGAGGTAAGAGGTTGCAACGGAGTTCAGGACAGTGGCTTCGATGTTCAAATGGTGGCTGCGCGATAGAGGACAAGGAAGTTCATACTAATCAGCGTCGACTCCGGCATCAATCCTTCAAGAATCCTTCCAACAATATGAGTAATTAACTCCGAAACGGCGGCATAACCATCTTGATCCTTGCAACTCATCTTTACCATCCTAAAACCTTGTTTGGAAAACGCGTTGAGGAACTTCTCACAGCAAGAAACACGGTGCCCTCGTCGAGGATACGAACTTTCTTGAAGACGAAGGGGAGGCTGGTCCATTCGTCAAGTGCAGAGTCGGGTCTAAACATCGGCGAGAGTAGAGGACGCCGAAATCGGAGGGGAGGAGCTTCTTGGAGAATTCTTTGACGAAAAGGATGTCAAAAAAGAGAGTGTTACGCTTGAGGCGCTGGTGAGGGAGCGTGAGGAGCACGCGCTTCGTTGAGATTATGAAGGAGCAAAGGAGGATCACTTCGGGGTTTTGGAAGAATAATATGCCAAGATTTTTTGCTGTGGCGGAGTGGTCGGAGCAGGAGTGGGTGAGGACGGTGCGGCCCTAGCAGACTAATGTGGTGGCAAAGAACTGGCTGAAGTGAGAATATGGATAGGAGGAGAGAGTGACGGTTGAGGATACGGCAAACAGGGTAATCTGGAGAGTGATTGAATGAGGTTGAAGAGTTAAGGGTTGCAATGGAGAGCATAGTTGTTTCGGCGTCAGTTCTACAGTCATGGCCAGATTTCAAAAATTTGATCTGGATGACGTCGTTTGGTTTGTGCTAAGGCTCAGGAGGTTGCGACGGAGTTCAGAGAGCTGGCACTGGCATGACAATGGCTGCGCAACGAGACAAGAGGTTGCGACGGAGTTCATGACAGTGGCATCAAAGTTCAAACGATGGCTGTGCGATGCAGGGCAAGGAAGTTCGTATTAATCGGCGTCGACTCCGGCATCAACCCTTCAAGAATCCTTCCACCAATATGCGTAATGAACTGCAAACCAACAGCGTAATGGTCGCGATCCTCGTAACTCATCTCCACCATCTTGTAACCTTCTCTTGCAAATGCATTGAGGAACTTCTCACAAGGAGAAACTCGGTGCTCCTCATCGATGATACGAACTTTCTTGAAGACGAATGGGAGGCTGGTCCATCCTTCAAATGCAAACTGAGGTCCAAATATCGGGTGAACGCAAAGGATGTCAAAATCGGAGGGGAGGAGCTCAAGGAGGATCTATTCATCAGATTTCTCTGGCAACATAGACCTCTTTGGCAAAGCAAGGACCTGTTCTTCATTTTCAGATGCAATCGGCTAAAAGGCTGCTTCTTCATTGATTCAAAAGCCAAATTGAATCTTTCTAGTTGCTCCCTGGCATTTAAATTATACAAGAATAAGATCAGAGTGAGATCATTTATGGATGTTGCTTACAAAGATTATCTGCGTTGCTGAAACATGAAACCCCCAACTCTCGAGCCACATCAGAGTAGTCTGATCTAGAATATGCCAAAACCTCATGACCTTGACTAACTATAGTTTTCACAAGGAACTGACCAAAGTTTCCAAAACCAACGATTGCAATCTTGAGCTTTGTGTTCTCATCAGACGAGCTAAATTGTTTGAAGCGAAACTACTTAGCAGAGCAACATCATTGGATCTGCATTATTAGCATCATTACTCATTAATCATTATTACGTATTAACCCTTTTCCCATCACAAGAACATCTTTCAAATTCAAAATAATTAAGTTGCATGCTCTCAATCTCAACAAACACAAACACTCTCTAAAACATCAATCACAAATATTCACACAATGTAGCAAAAATCCCAGAGATTTTTTTCAAGTTCCAAATATCAAATACCTGGAATGTAGCAATGTAGATCCATTACGAGCTCACCGGAGCAGTGCATGGTTGTTACTTCCATCCAGCTGATGCAACCTTTCACCATTCTCCATCATCTGATTCCTGACCTCATGATGAAACTAATAATAGTAAAGTAATTCCAAATATCGCACCTAAATACATGATCATTCTGCTCTACTGTTATCGACGCAGCAAGCTAGACATGGAATGAAAACTAAGAAATATAAGGGAGTTACAATATATTGAGAATTACAACATTTTTCTTTTAATTTCAATGGGACAGAGCAGCCAAACTCTGAGATTATTGAATCTGAAATTTTAGAATTAACTGATTTATTTAAACTTACTATTAGAATAATTAGGGCCTGCAATGCCTACCAATGGGATGGAAATCTTTGGCAATAATTCATTTGGTGTCTATAGTTTTTGAAATAGGTGATGACGTATCACTGTCTTTAGATTTTTCTGGAAACATAGACCTCTCTGGCAAAGTAAAGATCTGTTCTTCATTTTCAAATAGCTACTTTCGATAGATACTATACAATCAACGAAAAGTTACTTCTAAATTATTCAAAAGCCAAATCGAATCTTTCTAGTTATTCCTTAGCATTTAAATTATACAAGAATAAACCATAGTACAGATCAAAACTATCCCTCACGGTATTTTTCACCAAACTCAACAAAGTTTCATAACCCTTTGTGTTGATTGGTGTTGTCTCTAATCTCGATTTTTCTACAAATCTTCCTATTTGTGTGTAACAAACTGGGATTCAGCTGATGCCAATCATATTCAACACAAGACATTTCAACGATCGGGCATCCTTCACTAGCAAAAATGTCGAGAAACCAATAATATCGCAATATTCTTGATTCTTCGTTCCCAATTCTAACTTTGTCATAAACAAGAGGAAGCTTTTTCTAGCCATTCTTTCCACTCTCCGACCTAAACATGGGATGTGTGTAGAGAACAAAAAATTAGGATGCAAGTGTTGAAGGAAGATGTTTCTAGGAATCTCTTTGACGGATAGTACATCAACAAACAATGTACTTCTCTTCAACCTTTGGAAAGGTAATGATTTAAGAACATTAACCGTCGATAGAAAGGAAGTGCAGAGTAAAATCACTTCTAGATGCTGCTCACAAAAATCATCTGCGTCGCTGAAATACGAAACCCCCACCTCCTAAGCCACATCAAAGTAGTTTGATTTAGAATACGCCAAAAACCTTATGACCTTGACTAACTATAGTTTTTGCAAGGAACTGACCAAAGTTTTCAAAACCAACGATTGCAATCTTAAGTTTTGTGTTCTCCTCAGACGGGTTAGAATTGTTTAAAGCGAAACTACTTAGCAGAGTGGTGGACGAAATTGTGATTCCTTCTTTTCTAATTCGAAACAATCCCCGGTAATGGCTCCAAAAACTTGGTGCACAAAACCATGGGGTAAAATCATGTACACAAAAACTATTGTGTCTCTTGTTCATTCACAATCCCGTTCAACTAACCAGCAAGTGTACTGGGTCGTCCAAGTAATACCTTACGTGAGTAAGGGTCGAATCCACAGAGATTGTTGGTATGAAGCAAGCTATGGTCACTTTGTAAATCTCAGTTAGGCACATTAACTAATTTAAGAGATTATTGGATTAAATTTGATTAATAAAAATAAACAGAAAATAAAAGGGATAGAAATACTTATGTAAATCAAGAGTGGGAATTTCAGATAAGCGTATGGAGATGCTGTGTTCCTCTTTGAAACTCTGCTTCACTATTCTCTCTTCCAATCCTTCTTACTCCTTTCCATGGCAAGCTTTGTGTAGGGCATCACCGTTGTCAGTGGCTACATCCCATCCTCGCAGTGAAAGCTAATGCTCACGCACTCTGTCACAGTACGACCAATCACCGGTCGGTTCCCTCCCCTACTGGAATAGAATCCCTCTTTTGCGTCTGTCACTAACGCCCAGCAGGTTACAGGTTTGAAGCTCGTCACAGTCATTCAATCCTAGAATCCTACTCGGAATACCATAGACAAGGTTTAGACTTTCCGGATCCTCATGAATGCCGCCATCTATCTAACTTATACCACGAAGATTCTGTTGGGAAATCTAAGAGATACACATTCAAGCTCTGTTGCATGTAGAACGGAAGTGGTTGTCAATCACGCGCGTTCATGAGTGAGAATGATGATGAGGGTTATCCAACTCATCACATTCATCATGTTCTTGGGTACGAATGAATATCTTGGAATAAGAATAAATGAAGTTTATAAGATTATAAATAGTAATTGCATTGAAACTTGAGGTACAGCAGAGCTCCACACCCTTAATCTATGGTGTGTAGAAACTCCACTGTTGAAAATACATAAGTGAAAGGTTCAGGCATGGCCGAGAGGCCAGCCCCCAAAACGTGATCACTAGATCAAAATACAATCCAGGATCCAGGATGATAATATGATAGTTAAATGTTCTATTTATAATAAACTAGCTCCTAGGGTTTACATGAGTAAGTAATTGATGCATAAATCCACTTCCGGGGCCCACTTGGTGTATGTTTGGGCTGAGCTTGATCAATCCACGAGCTGAGGCTTCTCTTGGAGTTGAATTTCGAGTTATGATGTGTTTTGGGCGTTCAACTCCGGATCATGACGTTTTTCTGGCGTTTAACTCCAGACAGCAGCATGTACTTGGCGTTCAACGCCAAGTTACGTCGTCAATTTCCGAATAAAGTATGGACTATTATATATTGCTGGAAAGCCCTGGATGTCTACTTTCCAACGCCGTTGAGAGCGTGCCATTTGGAGTTCTGTAGCTCCAGAAAATCCATTTCGAGTGCAGGGAGGTCAGATTCCAACAGCATCAGCAGTCCTTTTGTCAGCCTTTTTCAGAGTTTTGCTCAAGTCCCTCAATTTCAGCCAGAATTTACCTGAAATCACAGAAAAACACACAAACTCATAGTAAAGTCCAGAAATGTGAATTTAACATAAAAACTAATGAAAACATCCCTAAAAGTAGCTTTGAACTTACTAAAAACTACCTAAAAACAATGCCAAAAAGCGTATAAATTATCCGCTCATCACAACACCAAACTTAAATTGTTGCTTGTCCCCAAGCAACTGAAAATCAAATAGGATAAAAAGAAGAGAATATACTATAAATTCCAAAATATCAATGAATATTAATTATAATTAGATGAGCGGGACTTGTAGCTTTTTGCTTCTGAACAGTTTTGGCATCTCACTTTTTCCTTTGAAGTTCAGAATGATTGGCTTCTCTAGGAACTTAGAATTTCGGATAGTGTTATTGACTTTCTTAGTTAAGCATGTTGATTCTTGAACACAGCTACTTATGAGTCTTGGCTGTGACCCTAAGCACTTTGTTTTCCAGTATTACCACCGGATACATAAATGCCACAGACACATAACTAGGTGAACCTTTTCAGATTGTGACTTAGCTTTGCTAAAGTCCCCAGTTAGTGGTGTCCAGAGCTCTTAAGCACACTCTTTTGCTTTGAATCACAACTTTAACCACTCAGTCTCAAGCTTTTCACTTGGACCTTCATGACACAAGCACATGGTTAGGGACAGCTTGATTTAGCCGCTTAGGCCTGGATTTTATTTCCTTGGGCCCTCCTATCCATTGATGCTCAAAGCCTTGGATCCTTTTTACCCTTGCCTTTTGGTTTTAAGGGCTCGTGGCTTTTTCTATTGCTCCTTCTTTTTTTTTTCGCTAATTTTTTTTTTTCACAAGCTTTCTTTTTCACTGCTTTTTCTTGCTTCAAGAATCAATTTCATGATTTTTCAGATCATCAATAACATTTCTCTTTGTTCATCATTCTTTCAAGAGCCAACAATTTTAACACTCATAAACAACAAGATCAAAAGACATATGCACTGTTCAAGCATTCATTCAGAAAACAAAAAGTATTGTCACCACATCAATATAATTAAACTAAATTCAAGAGCTATTTTCGAAATTTATGTACTTCTTGTTCTTTTGAATTAAAACATTTTTTTTTTAAGAGAGGTGAAGGATTAATGGATTTTATTCATAGCTTTAAGACATAGTTGCTACCTACTAATGATCATGTAATAGATAAACATATAAAAAAACGAAAAATAGAGAAAAAAAAAATTTTTAGAACAAGGAATGAGTCCACCTGAATGAGGGTGGCGCCTTCTTGAAGGTCCAATGGTGCTCTTTGAGCTCCTCTATGTCTCTTCCTTGCTTCTGTTGAATGACTCCTAGTAATTTTGGTGTTTTTAACATTATTTGCTCCCAATAGTTGTGTGGAGGATAATTCATCCCCTGAGGTATCTCAGGGATCTCTTGATTTGCAGCCACATGTTCTACCCAACTGAGCTATTCCAGTTTACATGAGTCTTTCCTTTTTCTCTTTTTTTTTTTTTTTTGCAAGCCTTTTTCCTTGTTCCTGCTCATATAGGGAAGAAGAGAAGAAAACAAGAAAAGAAGAGGAATCCTCTATGTCACAGTAAAGAGGTTCCTTATTGTTAGTAGAAGAAGAAAGGGGATAAGGAAAGGAGAATGGTTCGGATTTTTAGATGAAGAGAAGTGAAGAGAAGTGTTAGTAAATAATTAATTAAATAAAATAAGAAAAGAGAAGGAGAATTTTCGAAAATAATTTTGAAAAAGGGGTTAGTAATTTTCGAAAATTAAAACTAAAATTTGAAACAATTAATTAATTAAAAAGAATTTTTGAAAAAGAGGGAGGTATTTTCGAAAATTAGAGAGGGAAAAGTAGTTAGGTGGTTTTGAAAAAGATAAGAAACAAACAAAAATTAATTAGTTAGTTGAAAAAGATATTAAAATCAAATTTGAAAAGATAAGAGGATAAGAAGTTAGAAAAGATATTTTAAAATCAAATTTTTGAAAAAGATAAAATTTTGAAAAATATATGATATAAAAGATATGATTTAAAAAGATATGGTTTTGAAAAGATAAGATTGAAATTAGTTTTGAAAAAGATTTGAATTTTAAAATCACAATTAATGACTTGACTCACAAGAAATCACAAGATATGATTCTAGAACTTAAAATTTGAATCTTTCTTAACAAGAAAGTAACAAACTTGAAATTTTTGAATCAAAACATTAATTTTTGATGCAATTTTCGAAAATATGATGTAAAGATAAGAAAAAGATTTTGAAAATATTTTGAAAAAGATTTTTGAAATTTTCGAAAATGATGAAAAAATGGAAAAGATATGATTTTTGAAAAAGATTTTAAAAAGATAAGATTTAAAAAGATAAGATATTTTTTTGATTTTTGAAATATTTATTTATTTTTTTTTTTATGAGAGAGAAAAACACTAAAAATACTCAATGCATGAAAATTTTGGATCAAAACACATGATGCATGCAAGAACACTATGAATGTCAAGATGAACACCAAGAACACTTTGAAGATCATGATGAACATCAAGAACATATTTTTGAAAAATTTTCAAGAAAAGAAAACATGCAAGACACCAAACTTAGAAATTTTTCATGTTTAGACTCTATGAATGCAAGAATGCATATGAAAAACAACATACAATCACAAAACAAGAAAATATGAAGATCAAACAAGAAAGTTCATCAAGAACAACTTGAAGATCATGATGAATGCTATGAATGCATGAATTTTTCGAAAATTTTATGCAAGAAAAAGATGAACATGCAATTGACACCAAACTTATGACTTGACAAAAGACTCAAACAAGAAACACAAAATATTTTTGATTTTTATGATTTTCTAATTTTTTTTGTATTTTATTTGATTTTTTTCGAAAAACATATAAGAAAAAGAAAATAAGAAATTCAAAATTTTTAATATGAATCCCAGGAATCATGCAATGTTAGTTTAAAGCTCCGGTCCAGGAATTAGACATGGCTTAATAGCCAGCCAAGCTTTCAATGAAAGCTCCAGTCCAAAACACTAGACATGGCCAATGGCCAGCCAAGCCTTAAGTGACAAATCAAGCATACAGCAGTTGATATTTCATCCAACTCTATATACTTATTATTGGAAGCCTCAGTCCAAAAGAATTTAGACATGGCTTTACAGCCAGCCAGGCTTCAACATGCTTCATGAAACTCTAGAATGCATATTAAAAAATTTTTTGAATAATTTTTGAAAATAGGGAGAAGATTTTGAAAAGATTTTCGAAATTTTTTTTTTTTTAATAAAATAAAAATTACCTAATCTGAGCAACAAGATGAACCGTCAGTTGTCCATACTCGAACAATCCCCGGCAACGGCGCCAAAAACTTGGTGTTGTTGCCGGGTTTAAAAACTTGGCACCATTGTGGGTTGGAAACAATTGTTTGAATTGTTATTCGAAATTAATTGTTCCCCGGCAACGGCGCCAAAAACTTGGTGGACGAAATTGTGATCACTGTTCTTTTCCAACTCGAAACAATCCCCGGTAATGGCTCCAAAAACTTGGTGCACAATATCATGGGTTAAAATCAACTTCACAGTCTGTTTCACAACTCCGTTCAACTAACCAGCAAGTGTACTGGGTCGTCCAAGTAATACCTTACGTGAGTAAGGGTCGAATCCACAGAGATTGTTGGTATGAAGCAAGCTATGGTCACTTTGTAAATCTCAGTTAGGCACATTAACTAATTTAAGAGATTATTGGATTAAATTTGATTAATAAAAATAAACAGAAAATAAAAGGGATAGAAATACTTATGTAAATCAAGAGTGGGAATTTCAGATAAGCGTATGGAGATGCTGTGTTCCTCTTTGAAACTCTGCTTCACTATTCTCTCTTCCAATCCTTCTTACTCCTTTCCATGGCAAGCTTTGTGTAGGGCATCACCGTTGTCAGTGGCTACATCCCATCCTCGCAGTGAAAGCTAATGCTCACGCACTCTGTCACAGTACGGCCAATCACCGGTCGGTTCCCTCCCCTACTGGAATAGAATCCCTCTTTTGCGTCTGTCACTAACGCCCAGCAGGTTACAGGTTTGAAGCTCGTCACAGTCATTCAATCCTAGAATCCTACTCGGAATACCATAGACAAGGTTTAGACTTTCCGGATCCTCATGAATGCCGCCATCTATCTAACTTATACCACGAAGATTCTGTTGGGGAATCTAAGAGATACACATTCAAGCTCTGTTGCATGTAGAACGGAAGTGGTTGTCAATCACGCGCGTTCATGAGTGAGAATGATGATGAGGGTTATCCAACTCATCACATTCATCATGTTCTTGGGTACGAATGAATATCTTGGAATAAGAATAAATGAAGTTTATAAGATTATAAATAGTAATTGCATTGAAACTTGAGGTACAGCAGAGCTCCACACCCTTAATCTATGGTGTGTAGAAACTCCACTGTTGAAAATACATAAGTGAAAGGTTCAGGCATGGCCGAGAGGCCAGCCCCCAAAACGTGATCACTAGATCAAAATACAATCCAGGATCCAGGATGATAATATGATAGTTAAATGTTCTATTTATAATAAACTAGCTCCTAGGGTTTACATGAGTAAGTAATTGATGCATAAATCCACTTCCGGGGCCCACTTGGTGTATGTTTGGGCTGAGCTTGATCAATCCACGAGCTGAGGCTTCTCTTGGAGTTGAATTTCGAGTTATGATGTGTTTTGGGCGTTCAACTCCGGATCATGACGTTTTTCTGGCGTTTAACTCCAGACAGCAGTATGTACTTGGCGTTCAACGCCAAGTTACGTCGTCAATTTCCGAATAAAGTATGGACTATTATATATTGCTGGAAAGCCCTGGATGTCTACTTTCCAACGCCGTTGAGAGCGCGCCATTTGGAGTTCTGTAGCTCCAGAAAATCTATTTCGAGTGCAGGGAGGTCAGATTCCAACAGCATCAGCAGTCCTTTTGTCAGCCTTTTTCAGAGTTTTGCTCAAGTCCCTCAATTTCAGCCAGAATTTACCTGAAATCACAGAAAAATACACAAACTCATAGTAAAGTCCAGAAATGTGAATTTAACATAAAAACTAATGAAAACATCCCTAAAAGTAGCTTTGAACTTACTAAAAACTACCTAAAAACAATGCCAAAAAGCGTATAAATTATCCGCTCATCACAGAGCAACATCATTAGATCTGCATTATTAGTATGGTTAGTCATTAATAATTATTATGTATTAACCCTTTTCCCATCACAAGAACATCTTTTGAATTCAAAATGATTAAGTTGCTTGCTCTCAATCTCAACAAACACGAACACTCTCTAAAACATCAATTACAAATATTCACACAATGTAGCAAAAACTCCTGAGATTTTTCAAGTTCCAAATATCAAATACCTGGAATGCAGCCATGCATATCCATTATGAGCTCGCCGAAGCAGTGCATGGCTGTTATTTCCAACCAGCTGATGCAACCTTTCACCGTTCTCCATCAACTAATTCCTGACCACATGATGCAACTGCGAATGGAGAGTGTAACACCCTCACTATCAGAATGTCACGCTTCTAGCTGTGCCATTCTGAAAGCAAGAAGCATTACGACGACTTCATATATCTAATAATAAAATAGGTGCCTTTTGACTCAAAACTGTATCTTTGTTTTCTTTGAAAAAAATCGAAAAAAATACTTTATCTTGTAAGAGGGATAGAAGTTATACGTTTTGAATTGAAGTGTTTGAATGTATTGTGTTATCAAATGTATAGGGAATCAGCCTCTTTATAGAGGAATTACAGAAATAGAAATAACTAGAAAATAGGAAAGAAGGAAAAAATACTAGCCTAAAATAAAGGAAAGATTTCTAATCATAAAATCCCTAAAATTAAGCTAAACCTAAAAAGGAAAAGATTTATAATTAATTCTATTTACATAAAAGATTCAAGAAAGGAATTAGGAATCTGATTTTGATTTGATCTAGTCAACACTCCCCCTCAAGCTGGCTTGAAGATATCATTCATTGACAGCTTGCTTATTATGCTATCAAAAGTCTTCTTGGGTAATCCTTTAGTTAGAACATCTGCTAATTGTTCCGTAGTTGGAACATAGGAGATGCAAATCTGTCCTCTCTCAATCTTTTCCCTGATAAAATGCTTGTCAACTTCAACATGTTTAGTTCTATCATGCAACACTGGATTATGAGAAATGGAAATTGCAGATTTGTTGTCACAATACAACCTCATTGGTAGAGAAATAGAAACTTTTAGTTCTTGTAGGATTTTCTCTACCCATAGTGCTTCACATATTCCATGAGCCACTGCTCTAAACTCAGCTTCTGCACTACTTCGTGCCACAACACTCTGTTTTTTACTCCTCCAACTAACCAGGTTTCCGCCAACAAAAGTACAATACCCAGATGTTGACCTTCTATCCATGACATTCCCAACCCAATCTGCATCTGTATAAGCTTCTACTTGAAGATGTCCATGCTTTTTATAGAGTAACCCTTTCCCAGGCGACCCTTTCAAGTACCTTAGGATTCTAAAGACAGCATCCATGTGTTCTTGACCAGGTGAATGCATAAACTGGCTTACCATGCTCACAGCAAAAGCTATATCCGGGCGTGTATGGGATAAATAGATTAGCCTCCCTACCAACCGCTGATATCTCCCTTTGTCCATTACATTTTCTGGTTCAGCTGGCTTCAATTTTAAGTTGGGCTCTATGGGTGTTTCAGCAGCTTTACAACCAAGTAATCCTGTCTCTTTTAAAAGATCTAGGATGTACTTTCGTTGGTTCATAAAAATGCCTTCCTTAGACCTTGCAAATTCAATTCCAAGGAAGTATTTTAATGAGCCAAGTTCTTTGATTTCAAATGCTTTGGTAAGCTTCTCCTTCAAGTCTTTTAGCTCCCAAAAATCATCACCTGTCAGAATAATGTCATCCACATATACAATTAAGATGGCAATTTTATTAGCTGCTGAATGCTTATAGAAAAGTGTATGGTCAGCTTGGCTTTGAGTATAACCAAGTCCCTTCACCACCATTCCAAGTCGTTCAAACCAAGCTCATGGGGATTGTTTCAATCTATAGAGAGATTTCTTTAGTTTGCACACTTTGTTCCTCCCTAGTTCAGCTTCAAATCCAGGTGGAAGTTTCATGAACACCTCTTCCTCTAGTTCTCCATTCAGGAAAGCATTCTTTATATCCAATTGATGTAAAGGCCAATTGTAATTCGCAGCAAGAGATAAGAGAATCTGCACAGAACTGAGTTTGGCAACTAGAGCAAAAGTCTCTCGATATCTACTCCATAGGTTTGTGTATATCCCCTAGCTACTAACCTAGCCTTATACCTCTTTATGCTTCCATCAGCATTGCACTTGATGGTAAAAACCCACCTGCAGCCAACCAATTTTGTATTCTGTGGCAGATCTACAATCTCCCAAGTTTCATTTTTCTTGAGTGCATGCCACTCTTCCATCACTGCTAATTTCCAGTTGGGATCATCTAGTGCTTCCTCTATATTTCTAGGCTCAAACAGATTTGTAATTTTAGAAGTAAAAGTTCGATGTTTTTGAGAGAGATTTTGGTAAGAGACATAATTGGAAATAGGATGGTTGGTGCTGTTTTTGAGTACTTTTTTGGTGTAGGTTCTGGTTTCTTTCCTAAGGGCTATTGGCAAATTATTATTAGAAGTGACAATTTCAGATTTACCTGGAAGTTCCTGAAGTACTACAGTTGGGCCATCTTCCGGGTTTTCAGATTGGGTTGGTACAGAGATGATGGGCTGTTCTCTAGTCTTCTTGGGATATTTCCGAACATAACACCGAAGCTCCTTTTCTTGTGGTATTTCTTTTCCTGTTTGGATTTTAACTAATTCTGGCAAAATTTCAGAATTGGTTTTCACATCTTGTTTTGCAATTGTTTCAGAATTTACTTGATTAGTGGAAGTTGTATCCTCAATATGTAAGATAGGAGTGGGTAAAGGTTCATGCAAAAAATTTTCTTCCCTTAGACTCTCCCCCTGAAGAGAATTCTTTTGAAAAAAGGTTTCATGTTCCAAAAAAGTAACATCCATACTTACATGAAATTTCTTGGTGTGTGGATTGAAACATTTATAACCCTTTTGACTTGGGGAATAGCCAATAAAAATGCATTTTTCTGCCCTTGGATCAAGTTTACTTCGATATGAAGGTGTATGTAAAAACACAGTGCAACCAAATACTTTTAAAGGTAAGTCAAAATGCAACCTACATGCTGGAAAATTCTTTTTAAAAGTATCCAATGGTGTGGAGTAATTTAACACACGTGTGGGCATTCGATTTATGAGATAAACTGCTGTTAGAACAGCATCTCCCCATAAATACTTTGGAACATTACCCTCAAACATAATGGCACGT
Source organism: Arachis stenosperma (assembly GCF_014773155.1). Lineage (NCBI taxonomy): Eukaryota > Viridiplantae > Streptophyta > Magnoliopsida > Fabales > Fabaceae > Arachis > Arachis stenosperma. The sequence continues at coordinate 115,430,259 of NC_080382.1, forward strand.
GCTACTTCAAGAAGGTGTTTATTCTTCCTTTCAGCAATGCCATTTTGTTGGGGTGTATTGGGGCATGTAGATTGATGTTGAATACCTTTCTTTTGAAGAAATTCACCAAGATTTTTATTAAAGTATTCAGTGCCATTATCACTTCTTAATATTGAAATTTTTGTGTCAAATTGTGTTTATACCATTGTTGAAAAATACTGAAAAATTTTAGAAACCTCAGATTTTTCATGCATGAGATAGATCCAACATAGTCGTGTGTGGTCATCGATAAAAGTTACAAACCATTTTTTTCCAAATTGAGTTGTTATTTTTGATGGACCCCATACATCACTATGAATCAAGTGGAAAGGTTTAGATGCATGATAAGGTTGAGAGTAATAAGGAGTTCTATGGCTTTTTGAACGAATACAACTTTCACATTTAAGTAAGGAAGAATCAATATTTTTAAACAAACTTGGAAATAAATGTTTGAGATATAGAAAACTAGGGTGTCCTAGTCTATTGTGCCAGAGAATTATTTGGTCCTTTATAGGCATAGAACTTATACCACTAAATCCTTGAGCTATTTTATCCTCTGAAATATCCTCAAAGTGATAAAGCCCATCCATCATCTTAGCACTGCCAATCATCTTCCCCGAAGTCCGGTCCTGAAAAATACCATGAGTGTCAAAGAATGTCACAGTACAATTGGAATCCTTGCAGATCTTACTAATAGAGAGAAGATTACAAGAAAACTTTGGTACATGTAGGACATTTCTTAGGTCAATGTTTTTGGACAGTTTAATTGTAACTTTTCCAGCAATAGATGAAAAACTACCATCAGCAACTCTAATTTTTTCATTTTCAAAGCAAGGAGAATAAGTTTTAAATAAAGGGGAGAGGCTGGTCATATGGTCAGATGCACCTGAATCGACAATCCATGGTGCATTCAAGTTTGAGGTGCAGTTAAGGGACATAGGAATACTAAAATTACCTGTTTGAGCCAAAGAACCACTAGAAGTACTAGACACAGAAATGGAATTTAACAGCCTTATGAGCTGCTCAACCTGTTCCTTACTCAATGATAATTTTTCAGCCTCATGAGCAGTTGGGGTAGAGTGTATTTTGGGACCAGGTTTGCTGCCTTTAAGATGTGCTGGTTTTCCATGAATCTTTCAGCAGGTTTCTCGGGTGTGACGAGGTTTATTGCAGTGGTCACACCAAAGATTGGAGGGGTGCTTCTGATTTGATGAACTTTTAAGTGCAGCAGGTGCCACTAAAAGTGCATTAGACTCCAAAGAGGTCTGTTCAGTCTTGCATTTTCCCATCATCACAGCTCTATGAGTTTCCTCTCTTCTAACTTCAGCAAATACTTCTCCAATTGAGGGTAGGATTGCTCTTTCAATAATTTTACCACGAACTTCATCTAGCTCCACGTTGAGGCCAGCAAGAAACTGGAATATCCTCCCTTCTTCCACTGTTTGTTGGTGGTGTTTGGCATCAGCGGCTGAATTCCACTTGTAGTTATTGAAGTGGTCAAGATCCTGCCACACCCGCTTCAATGTGTGGAAATATTTGGTGACATTGTCACTCCCTTGTTGAATTTCTCTAGCTTTTAGAGTAAGTTCATAAATCTGGGATTTATTCCCAAGATCAGAGTACATCTCCTTGACACTATCCCACAATTCGTTGGCTGTGGTATAGTACATGTAGTTACTACTGATATCCTCCTCCATTGAGTTCACCAGCCATGTCATCACCATGGAATTTTCGGTATCCCACACATGATATTGTGGGTCAGTGATGTTAGGCTGGCTTCGCTCACCAGTGAGATATCCAATCTTCCCTCTTCCACGGATATACATCTGAACTGATTGAGACCACCTAAGGTAATTTGACCCATTGAGTCGAAATGTGGTGATCTGAACTGAATGGGAGTCACCACTAACTAGTACCCGTTGCTCAAATTTTAAATCTGATGGAGTAGGAGTGGTGTTCTCCTTTTGTTTAGGATTAATGACTGAGGAACTGTCAGCCATAGCTATAAATCAGAGGCAAAGTGTAGAGATCCTGCTCTGATACCAAATTGAAGTGTTTGAATGTATTGTGTTATCAAATGTACAGGGAATCAGCCTCTTTATAGAGGAATTACAGAAATAGAAATAACTAGAAAATAGAAAAGAAGGGAAAAATACTAGCCTAAAATAAAGGAAAGATTTCTAATCATAAAATCCCTAAAATTAAGCTAAACCTAAAAAGGAAAAGATTTATAATTAATTCTATTTACATAAAAGATTCAAGAAAGGAATTAGGAATCTGATTTTGATTTGATCTAGTCAACATTTTGTATGTATATTATTCTTATAAGCTATTTATGTAGAAAGTTTTGTATTTATGCATATGCTTGTTTGCTTTTAAGATAAAGTTTTTTTTTCCAGTTTTTCTCTAAAGAAAACAGCATATGATTTCGAGTCAAAAGCTCCTATTTTATTATTAGATATATGAATTCGTCGTAATGCTTCTTGCTATCAGAGTGACGCAGGCGAAAGTGTGATATTCTGATAGTGAAAATGTTATAGAGAGCATGATTATTTTGGCGACAATTCTGAGTAGTTAGTGGTGGCTTCAGAGAAACAGTGAAGAGGACTCTGAATTCGTGGCAGTCACAACTCACAAGTACAATATACGATGGGACTATTTGTAAGATGATTTTTCTATCTTTTTTCGTTATCTTTAGAGTTTAATTTGGATGTAAGGACATTTTACATAATAGTTAACAAATATATTTAATTTGTTAGATGATTATATATCTTAAATTTTATATTTTAAATCATTTATGTATTAATATAAAAAATAATTATTTTATTATTTTATTATTTAATTAAATATATGTATAAAATTATTTTATATCAATAATGTCTAAAAATCAATTTTTTAAAAAATTAGGTAAATTAATTTTTTTATAATTACTTTACAATATAATAAATGATAGAATAATATTAATTAATCTCAATTTCTGTTTTAACTTTGTTCACCTAATTTACAATAGTATATATTTGAATGAGTTTTTATATATTTTTAATGGATTTAACTAATTTGTATCCTAAGAATAAGTGTTAAAATTGTAAATTAAATTTTTATTAAAATATATAAAATTTTAAAATTTTCAATGTATTTTTTTTGTATTCATTAAAGCAATATTTAAAATTTTTTATTAATAATAGTCTTATTATATAATTTTAATGCACATATTAGCTAAACTTATTTTAAAATTTTCCATGTTCGTTATCTTTAAATTTAATGACTTTATAAATCAAACACCAATCTAAATGTGCAATAATTGTTTCCTTAATAAGTTTATCTTATTAATTGTTTATGGGTTTAATTAACATAATATACGATAAAATTACTAATTAAAAAGTCTTTATAAAATAGATGCACAAATTTTAAACTTTTAATACATTTATTATATCTTTATTAAAGTAAAATATTTAAAAAAAATTATTACTAGTAATTTTAACTTATATCCAAATACGTGTTAATTAAATCCTTTGTTTATTACCAAAAAGGTGTTTATGCTGCCATTAACTTTAATCTATCTTTTTTTACGTTAAAAATCATATATAGCAATTTAATATACGTTTAATGTTTAATTAGTAATTCCTTCTTGAACATTCTTTATGTATAATTCTTATTAATTAAATAAATTTTAATTATACATATTTTAATGTTTAACATTAATGAATAATAATACATGAAAATTATGTTTGATTTGCTTGTGTTGAACATTGTTCTTATGAAATTATTGTAGAATTGGTCTTAATTTTTTTAAAATTTAGCGGTCAGGGATATGAAAAAGTAATAAGAAAGGTCTTAAGCTTTTTATCATCCTGGCGCCGAACTATTTTTTCGCAGGACCTCTCCTACAGTATTGTCACCGCAGTAGAGTTTAACCATATTTGATACAAATCCAAAATTTCTGAGACAAAATTGAAATAAAATAAAATTTACAGATATTTTTAAAATTTTTGTCAAACTTTAACAACAAAAAATATACTTTATCATAAATTTAATATTAATTTTTTATTTTTTTATTAAATAATTTTTATATATATAAATTAATTTATTTTAATTTTTCATGGATATAAATTTAGTTGTATATAATTTCAGATCTTTTGTCGCCTAAATTTTTTTACTATATGTCCAAAAGAAGTCCAAATTATTAAAGACTAAAATTCCTTACCAATACCTACTTATATATTTTCTGAAATTGACATTTTTTTTTGGATTTATTCTGACTTAACGGACTATTTATATTAACCAAGTGATGTACTATTGGGATTGATGTTTATTTTTCACTTATAATCGAATTTTTTTTGCCGCTTTCTTTTTTAAAATGTTAAATTTTAAAATTATAATACTTTAATTTTGGTTTGTAAATTATATCTTATGACATAAATATTATAATGATGATATTAAAGAAGTTAGTGTAAAAATTGTGAGAAATGTATTAACACAGAAACTTTTAAACCGGTTGCGTGACATCCTTGAGCTTCCTTCTCATCGTTTCCACTCAATGACAGCTTTTTTATATTTCCACCGTATGAATAAGTTATAGTATATCTTAGTGACTATATTGAACGAAACAACAAAGTTCCACTTCCGTACCGAAGAATACTAGAACCGCTTCCTATTTTATAATATAGTGAATTATACGCCATGTGAATTGTTGATCTATCCTATACTATAATAATTAACAATTAAGTATCACTGCAAATGAACAATGCAAAATCCGGATACCTATCGTTAACTAAGCTGAAATATCAATTTAATATTAAGTAGTACATTGTTTATTTTACTACTTTATCGTTGTGAAATAATTTCCCTTGCTGGTTAGGTGAAATTCGATTAAACAAATTCTTATAGATCATATAATTCTTTGTCGAGAAAAAAAATGGATTAATAATTTTCTTTTCTTTTTTGTAAATTGTTCGTTTGTGGTCAATGTAAGTCCAAAGTAGTACACCTAGTTGGCTTTTTTTTTTGTTGGTCTTGTGCATTACACTCCACTCACACACACTACTATTACTAACATGAGTTCTATATTCTTCATTGAGGATTCGAATTCGGATGAAGCTCCCAACGAGGCAGGTGATGCTGCCATAGATCCAAGGCCTCGGCTGCACACCTAGTTGGCTTAAGTTTTGGTGCCTGCAGAAGGTTTTAAATATTTGATAAAGATGCATAAGACCCACAATATTAATTTTTGGTCAAGAAGGCCCACAATTTTAATGTTTAATCCCATTTAAATTTGGGCCTGTATTCGTTCTCCCAAGTCCCTAACATTATACATGCTGAAATGGTTCCAACTTAAGTGCACACCGTTAACCAAAAAAGAAAAAAAGTGCGGGTTCTTTGATGATAAGGCTTGTGGGTCTGTTCTACTTGGTGGTGAGTTTGTTGAGCTTCACTGGAGTGAATGCTATGCATGGAAGGGAAAGTAGTGGACATGAAGCAGTGAAAGGAATGATACATGGGAAATCTCACATTGGAAGGATTGATGATGATTTTGTCTGTGCAACTCTTGATTGGTGGCGTCCTCAGAAATGTGACTATGGAACATTTAGCTGAGGTCATGCTTTTCTTCTCAACCTGGTATTCTTTCTTTGCTTCTGCAGATCAATATGCTTCGGATATTGCTGCTTTAAGAAACATAATCATGATGTATATAGAGGGATTAGGCATAAGCCACTGGTCATTGCTCCAGGTAGCTTCTATAAACAAATTGGTTCCAGGAATTTGTAAACAAATCTGGTAAACCTGTTGATGTGGTATCTCATCACACATATATAACCTCGGACCAGGTATCATCCACCAAATAGGAATACTAATGTTATAATATTTGACCAATGTTTATGAATTTTGGTTATAACAAAAGCTACTACTTTATCTTACATTCAGGAGTTGATGAGCACCTAATTGAAAAAATTCTTGAACCATCATATCTTGACGAGTGGCTAGCACATTCAGTGGCCTCAAAAACATACTTCAAAAATCAGCAACCAGAGCAAAAGCATGGGTTGGTGAGGCAGGAGAGGCTTACAACAGTCGCCACCATCTTGTGTCTGATGCATTTGTCTACAGCTTCTGGTTAGTTCAACTAACTCACCTTGATTTTTTTTCATTATTTTTGTTTTTATTTATTTATTTTTTTGTCATTGGAGATTCTACAAGCATTTGCTCTAATGTTAATACATCATAACACAGGTATTTGGATCAGCTTGGAATGTCGGCTGTTTATGACACCAGAACATACTGCAGACAGAGTTTGGTTGGAGGAAACTATGGTTTACTAAACACTACTACTTTTGTGTCAAATCCAGATTATTATAGATACCAAATATTAAATTTCATAGTTGAAGGAGGACCAGCATATTATTGTGGACTATTTTCATTTTAGCTTTCAAGTGTCATTCTCTTCAGAAAAATATTGTGTGCTAATTATACAACCTTGCACATACCTTTCTACCATTGGTTGAGGGTGTAGACTTATCATATGCAGATCACACATTCTATCCAATGGTGAAAAGATGCATTGTTTAGATATATAAAATAAAAATGAGTACAAATATTTGCAATGTTTGTGTTAGAAACTCAATGTGAAATCCAACTGTGACAAAAATAATGAGTCTTAAAATCACCATTTTTAATTTTACTCTTATTGAATCAATTACACTAATGCTTGCTACTTTGGCATATATGTAATGAGGGAGCATACACTTACCACATTCCCAACCAGCAATGCTGTAATTCTTTCTTACAATGTAACGGATAAAAGATTCGGCATTGAAGAAGTTCCATGGTCCAACTGCAGAACCAGATTGTATGGTTCTTCCAACAAGAGCATTCAATCCAAAGATAACCTTAGCCCTTAGCCCTGAAATATACCTATCATTAATGTTAAACTTGTTACTAACGAGATGATTCAAAATCTATGAATAATTGGATATTATTAAGTTTTAAATTTTTTTAAAAGATAATTAATAGAACTATAATAAAATCTTATATAATTCAACCAAATATATCAAATCACACATTATTCAAACACAAATTTAACATAATAACATACACATAAAATTTCCAACATATAAATTAAAATAAAATGAATTAGAGTTACTTACAAAACTTATATACATAAAGACATTTAAGTAAATTATTTTTTGTGGAGATTTCACAGGTCCCGTGGGGCGGGTACCTCAATCCCCTCCCCCGTCTCCATTTATTCATGGAGGTGGGTCTCCATCCCTATAGAAATTTTGCATGTCCCCGTTAACCTCCTCGTCGTAGGTAATCCGAGCGGTATCCATGGGCGCGGATTTTTTTGCCATCCCTCAGCATTGTCCATGATCACACTTCACAGCAGTTTTCATGATCATTTCCTGCTTTCACGTTATACCTAGTGAATATTTGCATTTTAAGTCACTCAATTCCTACAAATATCCCACTTTTATCTAAAGTATCTATATTTTTCATTTCAATGAATATCTCACTTCAGATTCAGAAGGGGAGCTTTAGAACAACAATTGAGTTGTCTCCGTGTGAACCCAAGATCACGGGTTAAAGCTGTGAAAACAGCCACTGATTTAATTATTAGGTTAGGCTGCGTACATCATATCCTTTGGATGCAACTCTTTCCCGAACCCTGCGCTAACACAGGATGCTTATCCACTGGACTGCGCTTTATCTCACTGAAGATTCAGAACACTTAAATCTACATTTATCGGCAATAACTGCATTGGCACCTAAATACATGATCATCCAGCTCCACTATTATCGATGCAGCAAGCTAGACATGGAATGAAAACTAAGAAATATAGAGGAGTTAAAATATATTGAGAATTACAACATTTTTCTTTTATTTTCAATGGGACAGAACAGCCAAACTCCAAGAATTATTGAATGTGAAATTTTAGAATTAACAAATTTATTTGAACCTACTATTAGAATAATTGGGGCCTGAAATGCTTACAAATGAGATGGAAATCTTTGGCATAAATTCATTTGGTATCTACAGTTTTTGAAAGAGGTGATGATGCATCACTGTCTTCAGATTTTTGTGGCAGCGTAGACCTCTCTGGCAAAGCAAGGATCTGTTCTTCATTTTCAAATAGATGCTTTCGGTAGATACTATGCAATCGTCCGAAAAGTTGCTTCTTCAATGATTCAAAAGCCAAATCGAATCTTTCTAGTTGCTCCATGGCATTTAAATTATACAAGAATAAACCATAGTACAGATCAAAACTATCCTCCACGGTATTTTCCACCAAACTCAACAAAGTTTCATAACCCTTTGTGTTTATTGGTGTTGTCTCTAACCCCAGTTTTTCTAAAAATCTTCCTGTTGTGTGTGTAACAAACTGGGATCCAGCTGCATACCAATCGTGTTCAGCACAAGACATTTCAACCATCCGGCATCCTTCACTAGCAAAAATGTCAAGAAACTGACAACATCGCAATATTCTTGATTCTTCGTTCCCAATTCTAACTTTGTCATAAACAAGAGGAAGGTTTTTCCAGCCATTCTTTCCACTCTCCGGCCCAAACATGGGATGTGTGCAGAGAACATCAAAATCAGGAGGCAAGTGTTGAAGGAAAAGGTTTCTAGGGAACTCTTTGACGGATAGTACATCAACAAACAATGTACTTCTCTTCAACCTTTGGAAAGGTAATGATTTAAGAACTTTAACCGTCGAAAGGATGGAAGTGCAGAGTAAAATCACTTCTGGATGCTGCTCACAAAGATCATCTGCGTTGCTGAAATATGAAACCCCCAACTCCCGAGCCACATCAGAATAGTCTGTTCTAGAATACGCCAAAACCTGATGACCTTGACTAACTATAGTTTTTGCAAGAAACTGACCAAAGTTTCCAAAACCAACGATTGCAATCTTGAGCTTTGTGTTCTCATCAGACGGGCTAGAATTGTTTGAAATGGAACTACTTAGCAGAGTAACATCGTTGGATCTGCATTATTAGCATCATTACTCATTAATCATTATTATGTATTAACCATTTTCCCATCACAAGAACATCTTCCAAATTCAAAATGATTAAGTTGCTTGCTCTCAATCTCAACACGAACACTCTAAAACATCAATCACAAACCATTTTCCCATCACAAGAACATCTTCCAAATTCAAAATGATTAAGTTGCTTGCTCTCAATCTCAACACGAACACTCTAAAACATCAATCACAAATATTCACACAATATAGCGAAAATTCCTAAGATTTTTCAAGTTCCAAATATCAATTACCTGGAATGCAGCAATGCAGATCCATTACGAGCTCGCCGGATCAGTGCATGGCTGTTACTTCCATCCAGCTGCTGCAACCTTTCACCGTCCTCCATCAACTGATTCCTGACCACGTGATGCAACCGCGCAATGAGCTGCTTCCTGAGATCCTCAAACGCCAAATCAAGCTTCTCCAGCATCTCCAAAGAATTCTTATTAAACATGAACAAACCATAATACAAATCAAAGCTATCCCCAGCAGTGTTCTCCACCAACCCCAACAAACTCTCGTACCCTTTCGTATTAATCGGCGTCGACTCCAACATCAACCCTTCAAGAATCCTTCCAACGGTATGAGTAATGAACTGCGAACCAGCAGCATAACGATCATGATCCTCGCAACTCATCTCCACCATCCTGCAACCTTCTTTGGCAAACACATTGAGGAACTTCTCACAGCGAGAAACACGGTGCTCCTCGTCAAGGATACGAACCTTCTCGAAGACGAATGGGAGGCCGGTCCATCCGTCACGTGCGGACTCAGGTCCGAACATCGGGTGAGTGCAGAGGACGTCGAAATCGGAGGGGAGGAGCTCAAGGAGGAGCTTCTTGGGGAATTCTTTGACGGAGAGGACATCAACGAAGAGAGTGCTGCGCTTGAGGCGCTGGAGAGGGATCGTGAGGAGCACGCGCTCCGTTGAGATTATGGAGGAGCAGAGGAGGATCACTTCGGGATGCTCCTCACATAAGTCGTCGGGGTTTTGGAAGAACAATACGCCAAGCTTTTTGGCTGCGGCAGAGTGGTCGGAGCGGGAGTGGGCGAGGACGGTGTGGCCCTGGCGGACTAATGTGGCGGCAAGGAACTGGCCAAAGTTGCCGAAGCCGACAATTGCAATCTTGAGGCGCCGGGAGATAGTGAACTCCTTGGCGAGCTTTGACTCGTAGTCGAAGAGCTGAACGGCGTCAATAGCACGCACGCGGAGGGGTCTGTCAGTGGAGGAAGAGCAATAGGGATTTGATTTGGGTGGTAGTGAGAATGTGGATGGGAGGAGAGAGTGACGGTTGAGGATACGACATACAGTATAACTTGGGGTGTGATTGAATGGGGTTGAAGGGTTGAGAGTTGCAATGGAGAGCATGATTGTTTCGGCGGCGGTTCTGAGTGGTTAGCAGTGGCCTCAGAGAAACAGTGAAGAGGACTCCGAAACCGTGGCAGTCAACTCACAAGTACAATCAAGGATCTGAAAACTGAACCAATCATCAAACCGCTCGAGCTACTGGTTCATCGGTTTAGAAGTTCCACCGGTTCAACCGTTGTTCAACTGAAATAACCAAATTATAATAAAATAACATCAAATTATAAATAAATATACAAAAATATAAATATATTCTGTTATAAATCTTAAATATATACAGATTAAAAGTATAATTCCAATTAAAATCTCATAATCACATTTAAATACAACACGAGTCAAATATAAAAAACCAAATATTAAAGGTCAAAACTTATATAAGTATAAAATTTATATATATGAAATTTAAGATAGTTACAAGAAACAAAAAAAAAATTCATCGAATTAACCAAACCAATAATAAATATTCGATCATCTACTTATCTGGTTAATTGAGTTTATTCAGTTAATTCAATTCATCTATTTCTTCATTAAAAACAAAGATGACAAATTTATTTCTTCTCTAACAAAAGACTGATCATAATGAACAAATAGAAACTCCGAAAAACTTTTAACAAAATTTTCAAAATAATTTTCAGCTGATCACAATTTTAGCAAAATTTCAGCACAATTTTAACAAAGATTAACAATCTTTTTCCAAAAATTAACTAAAAAAACCAGCAGTGAACTAATCATTCAATGATTCAATCAACACCAAAAATACAGAATATAGAGTACAGAACAGCACTGGAGCATAGCTAATCATTCAATGATTCAAGTTATGGAAGGAAAAGCTCTAAGATGGTTCAATCATCGCTAACGACCAGAAATGCTTTCAATCTTGCCAGAATCAAGCAATAATTCAGCAATCATCAACCACAATTTCAGATCTAAAACCAGTAACAGCAGAAATTATCAAGGTTCTGAGAACCGGACCGGTCATCGAACCGCTTTAGTCATTAGCTCATTGGTTTAGTAGTTTAACCGGTTCAACCGTGGTTCAACTGAAAAAATCGTTTTGGAGTTATATCTTTGAAGTTTCAAATAACAGAAGCAGCAATCATTCAAGAAATGAACCCTTTTCTCTTCAAACTCTCTACAATTTCAGTAAAATAAACTACTTTTCATGTATTTGCATACAGTTTTAGTCCAAAGCTTTAAAAAATATGCTTTTAACTAGCTTCTTAGTACAATCAGTTTTTAACATGTAAAATTAGAAATACAAAAATTGTAAAATCCTTAACCTTATATTTTAATTAAGACTAAGATTAAGTAGCCCAGCTAGTATAAAAAAATATACTAAGTTTCAATTCCAAATCTAATTGACTAACAACTGCTGCATTATACATGATTGCGAAGTACTCCAAAAGTGTATGAAATATTGAAATGCACCATTCAATGCAACAAAAACCTATGCAGGATGCACTGTACAACAAAAGTATAGTTCAGGACTTGTATATGGGAAAATAAGATAGTAAATCAAAAATAAAATTTTTTCACCATATCACCATATTTAAAAACTCATATATCCACCTTAAACTAAGACAAATAAATTAATCTCAGAATTAAGCCAGTCATAATGCAGCACAATTTGTGAAACTTAATGACACACAAAAGTCAGTCTTAAGACCCAAATAAAAGGGTGCTTATAGAACATAATTCATATTTCCTAGCACTAGTATAACCTGATTCCTAATAATTCAAAGGCTAGATTTATTAATGCTATTGTGCTAGAATAAAAGATCTAATTTCCCTAACCCAGGTAGAAGCAGTCTATTTCCAGCATTCAAGGACAGCAAGGTTGGGAATGTTTTGAACAAAATATTGGAGTTCAATTAATTATTAAGACAGTCACAATTTATGCATAATTAAATCACAAAACAATAAAACACAAATCAGCACATCATCAGCTCATCACTACCCAAAAAGATCACAAAACACAACAGCAGAACAGAGCAGCCAAAGCTAATCAATAATCATTAATCAAATAATCATTCAATAAAAACGTAAACATTCAATAATCATTCAATGATTTCTGAAAAGAGCATAAAAAAGAAACAAGAACAAGTGAGCACTGACTGCGGCGGACGAAGCTCAAAGAGACAAGCCCTGACTGCGGCGGACGGTGGCAAACACGGCTGCTCCCTGCGGCTGTGGTGGAGGCTAGGGTTTTTCTCTTGGTTGAGCTTCTGATCTCTGAACTCGAAGGAAAGAGATTGGAGTGGAGAAGGGTTTTCTTCAATAAAATCACAAAACATTCAATAATCAATTAATCATCATGTGATTTGATTTCTGAGCAGAGCATTAAAAAAATTTAAAAAAAAAACGAAGAACAAGTGAGCAGTGAGCACTGACCTTCGGTCTGAGACGGCGAGCAAATTAGTAATTATAATGAAGCAGCAACACAAATTCGCCAACAACAGAACCAACCGCAACAACTAGAAAACTTCATGCCAACAATAACTTCAGAATCACAACAACAATAACTTCAGAATCCAATTTCAGAACACAAACTCAGCTCAGAATCTTAAAAATTAACTAAAAAATAAAGATGAAACTGCCTACTGGTGAGACGCCGAGGGAGGAACGGCGGTGACAGAGTGAGCTCGGAGAGAGTGTGAGCTCGGAGTAACACGGCGCTGACAATGACCTCGTAGAGATAGAGAGAGATCTTGAAGAGAGAGACGCCGAGAACAGAGCTCGTTACGGCGAGGAGACGACAGCCGAGCAGGAGCAGTTCGCGACTGCAACGAGAAGAGCTTCGAGCAGAGATTCCACCGCGAGGAGAAGAGGGTGAGTGGCAGAGACGTTCAGCGACGGCACTCTCTATCAGTCACAAATCCAGTGGCGAGGCGAGCTCTGGCCGAGGAGAGGAGTTCGGCAATGGTAGGAGCTGCCGCCTGCTGCAGCTAGTGGTGGCTGGCTGATGAGTGTTGATGATGAGTTGATGAATGGGGAGGCCTTTAGGATTAACTGGTTAAGAGTGGGCGAGTGAGTGAGTGGAGGCTAGGGTTGCCGTTTGAGGTTGCTTTTCTCAATCAGGAAGGGGCTGGAAGGAGGAGTGAGTGAGTGAGGTCGCCAGGGTGCTGCAGTTTGGTCAGGGAAAATTTTTTAAAATCGGACAGATTTTGGTTCGGTTCGACCGATTGATTTTCAACTGATTTGACGGTTCAACAACAATTTTCAATTTTGATGGTTATAGTTTCTAATCGGATCACAAATTTTATCGGTTCATAGTTCAACCGATTCGATCCAACTTATTTTCAGAACTTTGAGTACAATATATGAGGGGTTATTTGTAAGCTGAATTTTCTATTTTTTTCTTATTTTATAAAATTTAATTTGGAGGATTTTTTTAAATATTATTTTATTTATCAATATATATAATTTGGACATAATTTACGTTTTTTTGTATCTTATTATTTATCTCATTTACTGTAAACAAATTAATTATATCTCATTTATACTGTAAATAAAATAAGACACGTAATATGTGAAAATTGACGTATTTCATATATTGTTTATGATGTAAATAAAATATATTCATAATTAATTTATTTATACTATAAATAAAATATATATTTATAAATAAAAGATTTAATTTTTAAAATAATAAAAATATTAATAATTTAATTTAGATCAATTTAAAAAAATCAATATATTTTATTATTATTTTGGTCGAATGAAATATTAACAAAGGTTGTAGTTGCATCATTAAATTTGAAAAAATTTCAAAAATAAGAGCAGTTTGTTTGTTTCATTGGGGTCAAAATCCTGTCCCACTCCTAAATGTTTTCCAATTTTGCATCAACTATCTCTTCCCTTTTCTATTATATTATTTAAACAGTCATTCTTCCTTTTGCATAATTCATTCAAATTTTTAAACTTTGTGATTTTTTTTTAATTTATTTTTATTATTTAATTAAATTTCAAACTACCCACTATTTTTTAAAGAGAATTTGAAACAAATTCTGATATTCATTTGAAAATTTGAAAGTTACGCTATTTTTTTTAGAAGAGCGAAGTAGGAGTCTCTACGTTAATTGAATATTTTAATTTTTTTTACCATATAGTTACTTTAAAAGATTTTTTATTTTTATAAATTAAATAAAAATAATAATTATTAAAATAAATAATTTATAAAATATTTACTGAAATAAATATTTCTCTTATCTCGTTTACAATGTAAACGAAATAAGCTAGATAGACGCGACACGTATATATCTCGTATTCTTGTTTACAGTATAAACGTTTGCAATGTAAACGAGATATACATCTCGCTTATAATGTATTTTAAAAAAAATTAAAATAATAAAAATATTAATTTATTCTATTATAATTTTTTTCCCTGATAATATTCAATTTATCATATAATTATAACAAAAGTATTGGATAAGAAATTTTTAGAGTTATTTTCTTTAACAGAATGTTTTTTTTTTGGGAATAAAATTATCATACATATGGCAAATTGTTTATTGGTGATCACTTTAACTTTTTCTCTTTCTCTGATAATATTTAGGAAATATAACAAAACATTACTTAAAAAATTGGATATATATATATATATATATATATATATATATATATATATATATATATATATATTTCGTGCTTGCTTTATTTCCTCCTTTTAGTACAAATTTTGATTCATTGCTGTAAACCATATCTACTTAATCTAAGAAACCGTAACTAAATCCACATACTTCCAATACTTGCATTTGCATCGGTTATTTGTGTGTCTTTTTTATTTTATGTTATAATGATTTTGATATTCATGTTAATCACAATAATATTTTTTAAAAGGACATGTTACTAATGAAGCATTTTTTAAATAGAAAACAAGGAGTGTTATTTATCATTCAATAGTGCATTTTAAACATTTTTTACCAGAGATTAATTTAATAATTTTTGAAGTAATTGTGTTATTTTAAATTGAAAAAATACAGATTTGATCATGTCAAAAGTCCAAATAAAAGATATTGCACTTGCAAAAATTGAGGATTTGCTCCAGTCAAATGGCAGGTCATTGAAAGAATATTGTGGAATGTCATATCCTTCAGAAAATTTGGTGTCCAGCTTAGAAGACAGAATTATAATGGAAGAGTTGAACTTTGGCGTTAATGCTCTTGCGAATGAACTAGGTGGGTATTTAGAAAGGCTAACTAATGAGCAAAAATTTGCATACGATCAAATAATTGGTGCTGTTAGCGGTAATATGGGTGGACTTTTCTTCTTATACGGTCAAGGTGGTTGTGGAAAAACGTTCTTATGGTCAACTATATCATGCTCAATTAGGTCTAAAGGAGGTATCGTTTTAAATGTTGCTTCGAGTGGGATTGCTGCACTTTTGCTGCCTAATGGAAGAACTGCACATTCAAGGTTTAAAATTCCTTTGGCCATAAATGAGGATTCTTTGTGTAGCATTAAACAAGGAAGTCCTCTTGCAAGGTTAATATCCAAGGCCAAATTAATCATATGGGATGAAGCTCCAATGATAAGTAAGTATTGTTACGAAGCTTTAGACAAATGCCTCAGAGACATCTTAAGGTGCTCAGATTCGTATAATGCTCATTTGCCATTTGGAGGTAAAGTTGTTGTTCTCGGAGGAGATTTTAGACAAATTTTACCTGTGATTCCTAGAGGCTCAAGGCAAGATATAATTCAGTCTTCTATTAATTCTTCATATTTGTGGCATAACTGTAAAGTTTTGAAGCTTACAAAAAACATGAGATTGTCACTAGATGAAAACAACAACATACAAGAACACAGAAATTTTGCAGAATGGCTACTCAAAATTGGTGATGGTTTGGCTGGTGATACAACAGATGGTGAATCAATCGTTCATATACCATCTGACATTTTGATTAAGAACTCTGAGACAGCTTTGGATGACCTCATTGATTTCGTGTATCCAGATATGTTATCGAATTTATCCGTTGAAAATTATTTCAAGGATAGAGCAATTCTTGCACCAACTTTAGATTGTGTCAGTGATGTCAACAACAAGATGACTACAGAATTTCCTGGACATGAAAGAGTCTACTTAAGTTCAGACTCTGTATGTGCTGAAGAGGGAAATATGGAATTTGAGTTAGATGCTTTCTCGCCGGAGATTCTAAATGGAATAAATTGTTCAGGTCTACCACCACACAAGTTGGTTTTAAAGGTTGGCGCTCCTGTTATGTTGCTGCGGAATATAGACCAAACTAATGGTTTGTGCAATGGAACAAGGATGCAAGTTAGAAGAATGGGAAATCATGTGATAGAATGCAAGACTTTAACTGGTAACAAAGCTGGAAGTATTGTTCTTATCCCAAGACTGAATCTAATTCCAAATAATGAAACATTGCCGGTCAGGTTTCAGAGAAGACAATTCCCAATTATTATGTCATTTGCAATGACAATAAATAAGTCTCAGGGACAAACTCTATCGAAAGTTGGAATTTACCTTCCAAGGCCAGTTTTCACCCATGGTCAATTGTATGTTGCGTTATCAAGGGTAACGAGTAAAGATGGTCTGCGAGTGCTGTTGCAAGATCATGGACACATGGAAGATAACTGCACGATGAATGTGGTATATAGAGAAGTTTTTGAGAGCCTATAATAAAAAGGTAATAACAAAATGTCTTACTAAATCTATTTATTTATTAAACTTTGTTACTATCACTTAAAAAAATTTAGAAATTCTAGGAACTAATAGATGAATTTTTATTGTACATTAATAGTTTGAGAATATTAAAATTATCCTAAAAATTCGTATAATTTTATTCTCTTGACAAACAATTTTATAATTACGTTAATTATATAATTTTATATACAAACATTAATACAGTGTTGTTTCATGTATATATTTTGCAGGTATCAAAGGATAGCATTGAATTGTTATTCATTAGGTTTAAACTATTTATTGTTTATTACAAAACTTTCTGCATTAGGATTCCCTATTAATTTGTTCTTCATTTTGAGCTGATTTTGATATTTTCTTACTTTACAGTAAACTAACATATAAAACTTTGTTGGTAGATTTAAGTATTACTAGATTATTTATGGTCATATTGAGTATATATGCCTGATTTATTGAAAAAAGTAGATTAAATAACTATTTTATAGTTAATACAATTAACACTATATTAAAAAAAGAAAAATAATGCATACAAGTTATTTTTTATTAATTAAATTATTATAACTAAAATGAAATTTAACATAACAACTTAAAATTATAATTTTAATCTTATCACGTGCATGGCACGGGTGATTAAACTTGTTCTATTATATAAAAATCGGATGTCTGCACTTAATGATGGAGCTGATGTGGCATGCTTTGGAGAGTGTTTCCCGATTTAATTATTTTAACTCATTTAATACAATTTATTACCATGACTTAATTATATCAGCTAATTGATTTGATTAGATATTTAAATATTAATATAATTTATTATAATATATATTACTTAATTAAATTTACTACATTAATTGTAATTTGTTATATTAATTAATTAATTTATTCATTTATAAAGTCTTAAATAAAATAAATAATTTATTGTTTATTCTAATTGAATTCATTAAATTTAATTATACATTATATACGAACTAATAATAATTTGTAAATCACTTTATATTATATATGTATTAACAAAATATTATATACGTCTTAATGTGTTAATTAAATATTATATACGCACAGAAAAATAAATACAAAGATTATTTATATAATATTAATATTATTATATTAGTACGGTGTTTTTTTGTTTTGATATCATATAGTATTGATCATGATAATATTATTATAAAGTATTATATAAACTTTTTAATATTAGTATAGAAAATTGAAAAATTATCCCTTATGGCAATCATTTTTAGTGAAATAGTGTGTCTCTTATATAGTATTGATAATTATTGCTTAATTTAAAGTAATTGTATGTTGATATCTTAAATTTATTTTCAATAATGACCTAAATAGATAAATCTAATTGAATTGAATGATTATATAAAATATTTTATATTATTAATATACTAAAATTAAATTTATTTTTTGGTACCAAATTTTATAGGTAAATTTTATACAAGATTAAGTTATTTTTTTATTTGTTTTATCTATGTTACTTTATTTAATTTTAAGTAGCGTCATATTTACGATTACCGCCAGTATGATATTTTATAAAATATGAAAATCAATTTTTTTTATAATTTAAATATCAATGTTTGAATAGAAGAACTTAACAGACGAGAGAGAGAGGGGGGAGAAATTTACCTAGAGAAAAAAAACTCGCATGAGAATGGTGGCGACGGGCTCAACAACAACGGTAACGGGATTAGCAGCGATGATGACATAAGCTGTGAACAGTGACAGACCCAAAAAAATTTAGTAATGGGGACAAAAATATAATAAAATTTAGGTCTAGATATTTTTTTTTGCTTCCCATGATATTCAAAAGTTAAGGACTAATCCATCATGAATTTGAATTCCATTTAAAAATCTACAATTGGCTGGCAACGAGTTGCTATACATACGAGACAGAATTCGAACCCTCAATACTTATTTAAGCTGACGAATAAGTCGATCACTTGATCAATCTAAATTGGTTTAGATATATTCAAAATTTAAAATTAGAACTATCTAATACATATTGATAAGAACTAGAAATATACACATAATCATTATTATAATATTTAAAATAATAAAAATATAATTTCATACGCATAATATAATATTTAAAATAACAAAAAAAATATTTATAAGGACCTTTTTTATTTTTAACATGATTAAATATTATTTTTTATATATATTTTTAAACAATTATTTTACTTAATTGTCAAATTTACTTATTATAATTTGTATAGTATAAATAAATTTTTTAACCAAAATAATTACAGTATAATATATTTTTATATCTTAAACAATTTTTAAAAAATTACTAATAATTTAAGTTGTATTTAATTAGAAAACTAACTTTTAATTTAATTATTAATTAATTAACTAATATAATATAATTAATTATCACTAATTTTTGAGTGTATTTATTTATTTTTCATACTAAATCAAATTTAACAATATAATTATTATTATGTGTTAAGTTTAACAAAATATTTTTTAACATAAAATACAAAAGAACTATTTATATTTTATTTTGAGACAAATATAATATAATAAGTGGTATATATGTATATAAGTATTAATTTTTTTAAAAAAAATTTGTGGAGGCAAATGCCCCCTTTATATTAAACGTGGATCCGTCTCTGGCTGTGAAGGAAGATGGGAGTTGTGAATAAGTAAGCGGTGATAGACTCAGCAACAACATGACAGAAGCTATGCGGTTTTTTGTGAAGAAGTCGAGAAGAAGAAGATTTTAGGTGAGGATGATTGAGTTTATCTTGCATGGCTATAGAGTATAGACTGAAGCTATGAATCATGTGTGATGTGAGGTAAATCCTAATTTAGACTATAAACGAAATATACACATATTACGTCCAACTTTCCTATATCGTTTACAGTATAAACGAGATAAGAAAAAAATATTTATTTTAGTAAATATTTTTTAAATTATTTATTTCGATACTTATTATATTTATTTAATTTATAAAAATAAAGAATTTTTACTTTAAATAAAATAATGGGCGGTTTCAAATCTAATTTATAGGAATTCAGAAAAAAATAATAAACAAAAAATTTAAATAAGTAATAGAAGAAGATACCAAATTAAAAAATTGAAAATTTAATAAATTTAATAAAATTTTTATGTACTCTTCTAAATATTAAAAATTTAAGTATACATATTTCTTGTACCTGTTACAAATTTAAAAATAAATATAAATAAAATTTTTATGTATTTTTTTAAGTATTAAAATTTGGATTATTGTAATCGTTTTTTTATAATAATAAATATATTTTGTTTACATTATAAACGAGATATGTGTATTTTTTTTAACTCTAAATAAAACAAGATACATTCATAATTATCTAATTTACACAATAAACGAGATAAGTCAAATTATATAAATTAATAAATACGTTACGAATTACATATTTTAGTAAATAAAATCATTAAATTATTTATTTTAAAGAAATCCTAATTTGAATGTAAGGATATTTTACATAATAGTTTATAAATACATTTAAGTTTTTAAATGATTATATATCTTAAATTTTAAATTTTATATTATTTATGTATTAATATAAAAAAATAATTATTTTTTATTTTATTATTAAATTAAATATATATTTATATAAAATTATTTTATATTAATAATGTTTAAAAATCAATTTTTTAAAATATTAGGTAAATTAAATTTTTTATAATTACTTTACAGTATAATAAATGATAGAATAATATTAATTAATCTCAATTTTTGTTTTACCTTTGTTCACCTAATTTAAAATTATTATCTATTTGAATGTAATTTTTATATATTTTTAATGGATTTAACTCATTTATATCTTAAGAATACATGTTAAAATTGTAAATTAAATTTTTTTATTAAAAATATAAAAATTTAAATTTTCAATGTATTTTTTTGTATTCATTAAAAAAATATTTAAAATTTTTTATAATAATAATCTTATCATATACTTTTAATACACATATCAGCTAAACTTATTTTTAATTTTTCCATATTTGTTATCTTTAAATTTAATGACTTTATAAATCAAACACCAATCTTTTTTTTTTAAATATGCAATAATTGTTTTCTTAATAAATTTATCTTATTAATTATTTATGGGTTTAGTTAACATGACATACGATAAAATTACCAATTAAAAAAGTCTTCATAAAAATAGATGAACAAAATTTAAATTTTTAATGCATCTATTATATATTTGTTAAAGTAAAATATTTAGAAAAAAGTTATTACTAGTAATTTTAACTTATTTTCAAATACGTGTTAATTAAATCCTTTGTTTATTACCAAAAAGGTGTTATGCTGCCATTAACTTTAATCTATCTTTTTTTACATTAAAAATCATATATAGCAATTTAATATACGTTTAATGCTTTTATTATTGATTCCTTCTTAAAAATTCTTTATGTATAATCCTTATTAATTAAATAAATTTTAATTATACATATTTTAATGTTTAATTATTTTTTATTTCTTTTTTATTTTTACCAAATTAATGTCCAGAAAATGCTATACTTCCTTTGCATTGTGTAACATTTCATTACCTACTTTTGCGTATAAAAGTGTATTTAATTTAAAATTAATTTATTTATAATAACTTATATAAAAATTTACTAATGAAACACTACATGAAATTCATTACAATGTATGTAAATGAAACCTAAATTACACAATCAATGTTATGGTGTAGATACCCAAAAAAAAATGAATGTTATATTGTCACGGTCAAGCATTTTTTAGAATTCATAATATATGGAAAATTTACCTGAGTATATAGAATGAGAATGTTACTTATCTATCAACGCTCAATGTAAATAGCAGAAGCAGGTCTTTCTTTTCTTGCCTTCACTCAAACTAGGTCTTTCTTGCCTTCACTCAAACTATCATTGAGTGTCGTGACAAAATAGATTTTGTTATCACAAACATCCAGACATTATATTTTTCTTGAAACCATAGTTAAAGTCTGTTGAAAATGCTTAATTTTGTAGTAGCATTAGCATGTAAAGTTTTAAATCCTGTGAATCAGTCAATAATGGAACAAGTGTGTAAATAATGCATATGCACGTCACTAGTTATCAATTCCAGTTAAGTATATAGAAGTAGATATTCGTGTGAATCCAAGTAAGAAATAGCAATAAGAATCTGACACGAAAACCAAGTGGGAAAACTGAGATAAAAAAGCATGAGATGTGGAAAAATAAAAAAAGAACAGATGTCTTGCCCGGACTGCCCTAATGATTTGCAGAACGATATGCATTATTGTGGTGGGGTCTTTGTTTGTCGTCCCAACAGAAACTTAACTTCATCTCTACGTTTGATAACACAAAGGATAGTAATATTAACATTTCAAAGATAAATAAAAAATCGGTGTTTATGTTTATGAATTATGACTACTTGTCCTTGTCCCGATGCAATGCAGTATGACCCATCATCACCCACAAACCCAACCAAAAAAAATATTAAAATGACATCACCAATTGCAGAATTTTTATTTCATGCAATACACTGAGACTTGGTTTGATAAAGTTTTTATTTTTTAAAAATAATTTATAAAAATAAAAGATAAATTTTTAAAAGTCGTAATACTTGCATTTGATAAAATTAAATTAAAAAAACTTTTAATAAATATAAACACTACAATTATGTTTGATAAAATAACTTTTAAAATTTTAAAAAAATTATAATAAACATGTTTATAATTATAACGAAGAATAATTTTTTTTTTAAATTCTTTAAAATTTTATATAATATTTTAAAATAAAATAATTATAAAATAAAAAATTATTTATATATTGATTCACATTTACATATTACAAAAAATTGGACATATATCTCAAATAAACTATTCTTATGATTATATATCTATATTTACATATGTATATACATGTTATTATAATTTTAACTAATATTCATGCAAGAAAAATTTTATGATTGGTTTTCATTTATTCATGGGAGTGGGTCTCTGTCCCCGTAGAAATTTTGCAGGTCCACGTTAACCTCCTCGTCGTAGGTAATCCCAGCGGGTATCTGATGAGCGGATAATTTATACGCTTTTTGGCATTGTTTTTAGGTAGTTTTTAGTAGGATCTAGCTACTTTTAGGGATATTTTCATTAGTTTTCATGCAAAATTCACATTTCTGGACTTTACTATGAGTTTGTGTATTTTTCTGTAATTTTAGATATTTTCTGGCTGAAATTGAGGGACCTGAGCAAAAATCTGATTCAGGCTGACAAAGGACTGCTGATGCTGTTGGATTCTGACTAATTGACTTTTTGTTTGTTTTACTATTTCTTATCTTTTTCAAAACCACCTAACTACTTTCCTCTCTCTAATTTTCGAAAATTACCTCCCTCTTTTTCAAATATTCTTTTTAATTACTAATTGTTTCAAATTTTAATTTTGATCTTATTTCTTCTCTCAATTTTCGAAAATCACTAACTGTTTTTCAAAAACAATTTTCGAATTTTAACTTTAATATTTTTCTTTTATTTTAAGTTAATTTTCGAAAACCCCTCTCTCTCATCTCTTTCTATTTATTCATTCATTTACTAACACTTCTCTTCATCCTAAAATTTGAACCCCCTCCTCCTCTCTGAGTTCGAATTTTTCTCTTTTCCTTCTTCTATTCTTTTCTTCTTCTACTAACATAAAGGAATCTCTCTACTGTGGTAAAGAGGATCCCTATTATTATTTTCTGTTCCTTTCTTTTTTCATATGAGCAGGAGCAAGGACAAGAATATTCTTGTTGAAGCAAATCCTGAACCTAAAAGGAATCTGAAGAGAAAACTAAGAGAAGCTAAATTACAACAATCCAGAGATAACCTTACAGAAAATTTCGAAAAGGAAAAGGAGATGGCAACCGAAAATAATAATGCAAGGAGGATGCTTGGTGACTATACTACACCTACTTCCAAATTTGATGGAAGAAGCATCTCAATCCCTTCCATTGGAGCAAGCAATTTTGAGCTAAAACCTCAACTAGTTGCTCTAATGCAACAGAACTGCAAGTTTCATGGACTTCCATCAGAAGATCCCTATCAGTTTTTAACTGAATTCTTGCAGATCTGTGAGACTATTAAGACTAATGGAGTAGATCCTGAAGTCTACAGGCTCATGCTTTCCCTTTTGCTGTAAGAGACAGAGCTAGAACATGGTTGGACTCACAACCTAAAGATAGCTTGGACTCTTGGGATAAGCTGGTCACGACCTTCTTGGCTAAGTTCTTCTTCCTCAAAAGTTGAGGAAGCTTAGAGTGGATGTTCAGACCTTCAAACAAAAAGATGGTGAATCCCTCTATGAAGCTTGGGAAAGATACAAGCAGATGACCAAAAGATGTCCTTCTGACATGCTTTCAGAGTGGACCATTTTGGATATATTCTATTATGGTCTATCTGAGTTCTCTAAGATGTCACTGGACCATTCTACAGGTGGATCCATTCACCTAAAGAAAACACCTGCAGAAGCTCAAGAACTCATTGACATGGTTGTAAATAACCAATTCATGTACACCTCTGAGAGGAATCCTGTGAGTAATGGAACACCTCAGAAGAGGGGAGTTCTTGAAATTGATGCTTTGAATGCCATATTGGCTCAGAATAAAATGTTGACTCAGCAAGTCAACATAATTTCTCAAAGTCTGAATGGATGGAAAAATGCATCCAACAGTACTAAAGAAGCATCTTCTAAAGAAGAAGCTTATGATCCTAAGAACCCTACAATGGCAGAGGTGAATTACATGGGTGAACCCTATGGGAACACCTATAATTCCTCATGGAGAAATCATCTAAATTTCTCATGGAAGGATCAATAAAAGCCTCAACAAGGCTTTAACAATGGTGGAAGAAACAGGCTTAGCAATAACAAGCCTTTTCCATCATCTTCTCAGTAATAGACAGAGCATTCTGAGCAGAGCTCCTCTAACTTAGCAAACATAGTCTCTGATCTGTCTAAGGCCACTTTAAGTTTCATGAGTGAAACAAGGTCCTCCATCAGAAATTTGGAGGCACAAGTGGGCCAGCTGAGTAAGAAAATCACTGAAACTCCTCTTAGTACTCTCCCAAGCAATACAGAAGAGAATCCAAAAAGAGAGTGCAAGGCCATTGATATAATCAACATGGCCAAACTTAGAGAGGAAGGGGAGGACGTGAATCCCAATGAGGAAGACCACATGGGACATCTCCCAGACAAGAAGGAGTTCCCTATTGAGGACCTAAAGGAATCTGAGGCTCATATAGAGACCATAGAGATTCCATTAAACCTCCTTCTGCTATTCATAAGCTCTGAAAACTATTCTTCCTCTGAAGAGGATGAAGATGTAACTGGAGAGCAAGTTGCTCAATATCTAAGAGCTATCGTGAAGCTGAATGCCAAGTTGTTTGGTAATGAGACTTGGAAAGATGCACCTCCCTTGCTCACTAGTGAACTAGATACATGGGTTTAGCAAACTTTACCTCAAAAGAAACAAGATCCTGGTAAATTCTTAATACCCTGTACCATGGGTACCATGACTTTTGAGAAGGTTCTGTGTGACCTGGGGTTAGGTATAAATCTTATGCTACTCTCTGTAATGGAGAAACTGGAAATCTTTGAGGTACAAGCTGCCACTTTCTCATTAGAGATGGCAGACAAGTCAATAAGACAAGCTTATGGAATGGTAGAGGACGTGTTAGTGAAGGTTAAAGGCCTTTACATCCCTGCTGATTTCATAATCTTAGACACTAGGAAGGATAAGGATGAATCCATCATCCTTGGAAGACCCTTCCTAGCCACAACAGGAGCTGTGATTGATGATGACAGAGGAGAGCTAGTCCTTCAATTGAATAGGGACTACCTGGTGTTTAAAGCTCAAGGATCTTCCTCTGTAACCATGGAGAGGAAGCATGAAAAGCTTCTCTCAATACAGAGTCAAATAGAGCCCCCACAATCAAACTCTAAGTTCGGTGTTGGGGGGCCACAACCAAGCTCTAAGTTTGGTGTTGAGAAGCCCCCACATTCAAACTCTAAGTTTGGTGTTGGGAGGCCCTCATCATACTCTGAACATCTGTGAAGCTCCATGAGAGCTTACTGTCAAGCTATTGACATTAAAGAAGCGCTTATTGGGAGGCAACCCAATTTTTATTTATCTATATTTTTATTATTCTTTTATGTTTTATTAGGTTCATGATAATGTGGAGTCACAAAACAATTACTAAAATTAAAAACAGAATAAAAAACAGTAGAAGAAATAGCACACCCTGGAGGAAGAGCTTACTGGCATTTAAACGCCAGTAAGGAGCATCTGTCTGGTGTTCAACGCCAGAACAGAGCATGAATCTAGCATTGAACGCCAGAAACAAGCAATAGTCTGGCGTTCAGACGCAAGGAATACACCCTGAGGAGAGCTGGCGTTAAACGCCAGAAACAAGCATGGAACTGGCGTTCAACGCCAGAAACATGCTGCAGACTGGCGTTCAACGCTAGAAACATGCTGCAGACTGGCGTTCAATGCCAGAAACATGCTGCAGACTAGCGTTGAACGCCCAAAACAAGCATAGAATTGGCGTTTAATGCCAGAAACAAGCATCAATCTGGCGTTAAATACCAGGATTGCATGCAGAGGGCATTTTACACGCCTAATTGGTGTAGGGATGATAAATCCTTGACAACTCAGGATTTGTGGACCCCACAGGATCACCTCATGATCTGTGGACCCCACAGAATCCCCACCTACCTCAACTCACCCTCTCTTTTTTCACACAATTCAATAACACTCTTCCTCAAATACCCTTCACCAATCACCTCAATTTCTCTTTCCTATCACATCTTCACCACTCACATCCATCCACTATTCCCCATAAACCCCACCTACCTTCAAATTCAAATTCTCTTTCCCACCCAAACCCACCCTAAATAACCGAACCTACCCCCTCTCCCTCCACTATATAAACCCTTCCATCCTTCTTCATTTTCACACCACACAACCCTCTCTTTTCCCTCTTGGCCGAATACACCTCTCTCTCCCTCTCCTCCATTTCTTCTTCTTCTTCTTCTATTCTTTCTTCTCTTGCTCGAGGGCGAGCAATATTCTAAGTTTAGTGTGGTAAAAGCATAGCTTTTTTATTTTTTCATAACCACTTATGGCACCTAAGGCCGGAGAAACTTCTAGAAAGAGGAAAGGGAAGACAAAACCTTCCACCTCCGAGTAATGGGAGATGGAAAGATTCATCTCAAAAGTCCATCAAGACCACTTCTATGAAGTTGTGGCCAAGAAGAAGATGATCCCTAAAGTCCCTTTCATGCTCAAGAAAAATGAGTATCCGAAGATCTGACATGAGATCCAAAGAAGAGGTTGGGAAGTTCTGACCAACCACATTCAACAAGTCAGAATCTTAATGGTTCAAGAGTTCTATGCCAATGCATAGATCACTAGGAACCATGATCAAAGTATGAACACGAATTCAAAGAATTATCTTACAATAGTTAGGGAAAATACTTAGATTTCAGTCCAGAAAATGTAAGATTGGCATTCAACTTGCCTATGATGCAAGAAGATACACGCCCCTACACTAGAAGGGTCAACTTTGATCAAAGGTTGGACCAAGTCCTCATGGACATATGTGTTGAAGGAGCTCAATGGAAAAGAGACTCTAAAGACAAGTCGGTTCAATTGAGAAGACTGGACCTTAAGCCTGTGGCTAGAGGATGGTTGGAGTTCATC
The DNA here is from genome assembly GCF_014773155.1 of Arachis stenosperma. Classification (NCBI taxonomy): domain Eukaryota; kingdom Viridiplantae; phylum Streptophyta; class Magnoliopsida; order Fabales; family Fabaceae; genus Arachis; species Arachis stenosperma. The sequence continues at coordinate 115,458,021 of NC_080382.1, forward strand.
CAACACTCCATCATCCCCACTAGCAACCGATCTGAAGTTACTGTGGATCGGGCCATCATGATCCATAGCATCATGATTGGAGAGGAAGTAGACGTTCATGAAGTCATCTCTCTTGAATTCTACAAAATAGCCGAAAAGCCCTCTACCTTGGCAAGGCTAGCTTTTCCTCATCTCATTTGCCATCTATGCCACTCAACTGGAGTTATCATAGAAGGAGACATCCTCATTGAAGAGGACAAGCCCATCACTAAGAAGAGGATAGAGCAAACAAGAGAGCCTACTCATGGATCTCAAGAGACACATGAGGAAGCTCATCATCAAGAAATCCCTGAGATGCCTCAAGGGATGCATTTTCCTCAAACCAACTATTGGGAACAACTCAACACTTCTCTAGAAGACTTGAGTTATAACATGGACCAATTAAGGGTGGAGTACCAAGAGCACTCCATCATTCTCCATGAGATTAGAGAAGATCAAAGAGCTATGAGGGAGGAGCAACAAAGGCAAGGAAGAGACATAAAGGAGCTCAAGGACATCATTGGTCCTTCAAGAAGAAGACGCCATCATCACTAAGGTGGACTCATTCCTTAACTTCCTTGTTCTTATTTCTCTGTTTTTTTATTTTATGCTTTATGTTTGTCTATATTTGTGTCTTTATTACATGATCATTAGTGTCTAGTGTCTATGTCTTAAAGCTATGAATAATTCCATGAATCCTTCACCTTTCTTAAATGAAAAATATTTTTAATACAAAAGAACAAAAAGTACATGAGTTTCAAATTCATCCTTGAAATTAGTTTAATTATATTGATGTGGTGACAATACTTTTTGTTTTCTGAATGAATGCTTGAACAGTGCATATTTTTTATCTTGTTATTTATGAATGTTAAAATTATTGGCTCTTGAAAGAATGATGAAAAAGAGAAATATTATTGATAATCTGAAAAATCATGAAATTGATTCTTGAAGCAAGAAAAAGCAGTGAAAAAGTAAAACCTTGCGAAAAAAAAAGGCAAAAAATAGAAAGAAAAAGAAAAAGCAAGAAGAAAAAGCCAATAGCCCTTAAAACCAAAAGGAAAGGGTAAAAAGGATCCAAGGCTTTGAGCATCAATGGATAGGAGGGCCCAAGGAAATAAAATCCAGGCCTAAGCGGCTAAATCAAGCTGTCCCTAACCATGTGCTTGTGGCATGCAGGTCCAAGTGAAAAGCTTGAGACTGAGTGGTTAAAGTCGTGATCCAAAGCAAGAAGAGTGTGCTTAAGAGCTCTGGACACCTCTAACTGGGGACTTTAGCAAAGCTGAGTCACAATCTAAAAAGGTTCACCCAGTCATGTGTCAGTGGCATTTATATATCCTGTGGTAATATTGGAAAATAAAGTGCTTAGGGCCACGGCCAAGGCTCATAAAAGTAGCTGTGTTCAAGAATCAACATACTTAACTAGGAGAATTAATAACACTATCTGAACTCTGAGTTCCTATAGATGCCAATCATTCTAAACTTCAAAGGATAAAGTGAGATGGCAAAACTGTTCAGAGGCAAAAAGCTACAAGTCCCGCTCATCTAATTAGAACTAATCTTCATTGATATTTTGAGATTTATAGTATATTCTCTTCTTTTTATCCTAATTGATTTTCAGTTGCTTGGGGACAAACAACAATTTAAGTTTGGTGTTGTGATGAGCGGATAATTTATACGCTTTTTGGCATTATTTTTAGGTAGTTTTTAGTAGGATCTAGCTACTTTTAGGGATGTTTTCATTAGTTTTCATGCAAAATTCACATTTCTGGACTTTACTATGAGTTTGTGTGTTTTTCTGTGATTTTAGGTATTTTCTGGCTGAAATTGAGAGACCTGAGCAAAAATCTTATTCAGGCTGACAAAGGACTACTGATGCTGTTGGATTCTGACCTCTCTGCACTCGAAATGGATTTTCTGGAGCTATAGAACTCCAAATGGCGCTCTCTTAACGGCATTGAAAAGTAGACATGCAGAGCTTTCCAGCAATATATAATGGTCTATACTTTTTTCGAGCTTAGACGGCGCAAACTGGCGTTCAACGCCAGTTCCATGCTGCATTCTTGAGTAAAACGGCAGAAACACGTCACAAACCAGAGTTAAACGCCAAAAACACGTTACAACTTGGTGTTTAACTCCATGAGAAGCCTCTGCACGTGTAAAGCTCAAGCTCAGTCCAAGCACACACCAAAGTGGGCCCCGAAAGTGAATTTCTGCACTTAGACTTATTTCTGTAAACCCTAGTAGCTAGTTTAGTATAAATAGAACTTTTTACTATTGTACAAAGGGTCCTTTTCCCTATTTTTGAATTCATATGTCTTTGGTGGAGGCTGGCTATTTGGCCTGGACTATCACTTATATATTTTCAACAGTGGAGTTTCTACACACCATAGATTAAGGGTGTGGAGCTCTGCTGTACCTCGAGTTTTAATGCAATTACTACTATTTTATTTTCAATTCAACTTATTCTTATTCTAAGATATTTGTTGTACTTCAACATGATGGATATGATGATCCGTGACACTCATCATCATCCATCCTTATGAACGCGTGCTTGACAACCACTTCCGTTTACCTTAGACCGAACGAATATCTCTTGGATTCCTTAATCAGAATCTTCGTGGTATAAGCTAGAATTATTGGCGGCCATTCGTGAGAATCCGGAAAGTCTAAACCTTGTCTGTGGTATTCCGAGTAGGATTCAAGGATTGAATGACTGTGACGAGCTTTAAACTCGCGATTGTTGGGCGTAGTGAGAGACGCAAAATAATCAATGGATTCTATTCCGACATGATTGAGAACCGACAGATGATTAGCCGTGCTGTGACAAGAGCATTTGGACCATTTTCACTAAGAGGATGGGAAGTAGCCATTGACAACGGTGATGCCCTACATACAGCTTGCCATGAAAAGGAGTAAGAAGGATTAAAGGAAGGCAGTAGGAAAGCAGAGATTCCACAGGGACAAAGCATTTACATACACTTATCTGAAATTTTCACCAATGATTTACATAAGTATCTCTATTTTTATTTTATGCTTTAATTATTATTATTTTTTGAAAACCTCTACAACCATTATAATCTGCCTGACTGAGATTTACAAGATGACCATAACTTGCTTCATACCAACAATCTCCGTGGGATCGACCCTTACTCACATAAGGTTTATTACTTAGACGACCCAATGCACTTGCTGGTTAGTTGTGCGAAGTTGTGAAGAATGTGAGTGAACCATAGTAGTGTGCACCAAGTTCTTGGAGCCATTACTAAGAATTGTTCGAGTTATAAAAAGTGTAAATCACAATTTTGCCTATCAGTATCCATGGATGCAGATTTTTTTGCCATCCCTCAGCATTGTCCATGATCACACTTCAGAGTAGTTTTCTTGATTATTTCCTACTTTCACGTTATACCAACTGAATATTTACATTTTAAGTCACTCAATTCCTACATACATCCAACTTTTATCTAAAGTATCTTCATTTTTCATTTCAACGAATATCTCACTTCAGATTCAGAAGGGAAGCCTTGGAACAACCATTGAGTTGTCTTCGTGTGAACCCAAGATCACGGGTTAAAACCATGAAAAGAGCCACTGATTTAATTATTAGGTTAGGTTGCGTACATCATATCCTTTGGGGTGGCTCTTTCCCAGACCTTGCGTTAAAGTGGGATGCTTGTCCACTCGATTGCGCTTTATCTCATTTAAGATTCAAAACTCTTAAGTCTACATTTAACGCCAATAACTGCATTGGCCTAAATACATGATTATCCATCTCCACTGTTATCAATGCAGCAAGTTAGACATGGCATAAAAACTAAGAAATATAGGGAAGCTAAAATATATTGAGAATTATAACAGTTTTCTTTTAATTTCAATGGGACAAAGCAGCCAAACTCTAAAAATTATTGAATGTGAAATTTTAGAATTAACAGATTTATTTAAACCTACTATTAGCATAATTGGGGCCTACAATGCTTATCAATGAGATGAAAATTTTCGGCATAAATTCATTTGGTGTCTACAGTTTTTGAAAGAGCTGATGACGCATCACTGTCTTCAGATTTTTCTGGACACATAGACCTCTCTGGCATAGCAAGGATCTATTCTTTATTTTCAAATAGCTGCTTTCAGTAGATACTATGCAATCGGCTGAAAAGCTGCTTCTTAAATGATTCAAAAGCTAAATCGAATCTTTCTAGTTGCTCCATGGCATTTAAATTATACAAGAATAAACCATAGTACAAATCAAAACTATCCCCCATGGTATTTTTCACCAAACTCAACAAAGTTTCATAACCGTTTGTGTTTATTGGTCTTGTCTCTAACCTCATATTTTCTAAAAGTCTTCTTGTTATGTGCGTAACAAACTAGGATCTAGCTGCTTGCCAATCATGTTCAGCACAAGACATTTCAACCATCCGGCATCCTTCCCTGAAAAAAATATCGAGAATCCAATAACATCGCAATATTCTTGATTCTTCGTCCGTAATTCTAACTTTGTCATAAATAAGATGAAGGTTTTCCAGCCATTCTTTCCTCTCTCCGGCCCAAACATGGGATGTGTGCAGAGAACATCAAAATCAGGAGGCAAGTGTTGAAGGAAGAGGTTTTTAGATAACTCTTTAACGGATAGTACATCAACAAACAATGTTCTTCTCTTCAACCTTTGGAAAGGTAATGGTTTAAGAACTTTAACTGTCGAAAGAATCGAAGTGCAGAGTAAGATTACTTTTGGATGCTGCTCACAAAGATCATGTACGTTGCTGAAATATGAAACCCTTAATTCCCGAGCCACATCAGAGTAGTTTGATCTAGAATACGCCAAAACCTCATGACCTTAACTAAATATAGTTTTTGCAAGGAATTGACCAAAGTTTCCAAAACCAATGATTGCATTCTTGAGCTTTGTGTTCTTATCAAACGAGCTAGAATTGTTTTAAGCGAAACTACTTAGCAGAGCAACATCATTGGATCTGCATTATTGGCATCATTACTCATTAATCATTATTATGTATTAACCCTTTTCCAATCACAAGAACATCTTCCGAATTCAAAATGATTAAGTTGCTTGCTCTCAATAACACTCTCTAAAATATCAATCACAAATATTCACACAATGTAGTAAAAATCCCTGAGATTTTTCAAGTTTCAAATATCAAATACTTAGAATGCAGCAATGCAGATCCATTACGAGCTCGCCGGAGCAATGCATGGCTGTTACTTTCATCTAACTGGTGTAACCTTTCACCGTCCTCCATCAACTGATTCCTGACCACGTGATGCAACCCTGCAATGAGTTGCTTCCTAAGATCCTCAAATGCCAAATCAAGCTTCTGCAGCACCTCTAAAGAATTCTTATTAAACATGAACAAACCATAATACAAATCAAGGCTATCCCCAACAACGTTCTCCACCAGCCCCAACAAACTCTAATACCCTTTCGTATTAATTGGCATCGACTCCAGCATAAACCCTTCAAAAATCCTTTCAACGGTATAGTAAGAACTATGAACTGGCAGCGTAACAGTCGTGATCCTCGCAACTCATTTCCACCATCCTGCAACCTTCTCTAGCAAACGCATTGAGGATCTTCTCATAGTAAAAAACATGGTACTCCTCGTCGAGGATACAAACCTTCTCAAAGACGGATGAGAGGCTTATTGATCCGTCAGGTGTAGACTTAGGTCCGAACTTTGAGTGAGTGCAGAGGACGTCAAAAATCGGAGGGGAGGAGCTCAAGGAGGACCTTCTTAGGAAATTCTTTGACGGACAAGACGTCAACAAAGAGAGTGTTGTGCTTGAAGCGCTAGAGAGAGAGCGTGAGGAGCACGCGATCCATTGAGATTATGGAGGAGTAGAGGAGGATCACTTCGGGATGCTCCTCACATAGGTTTTCGGTGTTTCGGAAGAACGATACGCCAAGCTTTCTGGCTATGGCAGAGTGGTTGGAGCAAGAGTGGGCGAGGATAGTATGGCCTTGGCAGACTAATGTGGTGGCGAAAAATTGGCCGAAGTTGCCAAAGCCGACAACTGTGATCTTGAGGTGCTAGGAGATAGTGAACTCTTTGGCAAGCTTTGACTCATAGTCAAAGATCTGAGCCGCATCGATGATGCGCACGCAAAGTGGTCTGTAGGTAGAAAAAAAGCAATATGGATTCTACTTGGATGGTAGTAATAATGTGGATGGGAGGAGAGAGTGACCATTGAGGATACGGCAGACAATGTAATCTGGGAAGTAATTGAACAGGCTTGAAGGCTTGAGGGTTGCAATGGAGAGCATGGTTGTTTCGGCGGTAGTTTTGAGTGGTTAGCCATGGCCGATTTTCTAAAAATTGATCTGGATGACATCATTTGGTTTGTGTTTAGGCACAGGAGGTTGCAACGGAGTTCATGGAGCTGACACTGGCAGGATGATGCATCAGCATCATTAGTATCTTTTCTATGTGATTTACATGGTATTCTGTTGATTTATTAGAGTTTTCTAGTGGATTAAGCCCAATTGGATGCCACTTTGAGTTTTTTTACTTTTGATTGATTTCAGGTAGCATTCGGATGAAGAATTGGTGGAAAAAGACATGAAGAAGCAATCGAGGACAACATGTACGCATCATTGGAGCAGAAAGAGGAGCCATGCATACGCACGTCTACAAGAGCTTAAGAGAGACAATTCTCCTCTGGATGGGTGGCGCTAAACGCCATGACTTAGTGTTTAGTGCCTAAGGCTTCGTAATACGTATCACACTTCAGTACACCTGGTGCTTAACGCCCAGCCACCGGTGTTTAGCGCCAAGACCACTTTTCTTTGCGTACAAAGCTTGTTGTCTGGGTGGCGTTAAACGCTCAATACCTGGCGTTTAGCGCCGAATGCATATACAATAATGGGACCATACGTTGTAATAAATCAATGTGGCTTTTGAAGATTTGATTTTCTAAATCAAAAGCTATTAGAAAAGATCTCTTAGGATTTTATTTAAGTTTTAAATCTATTTTTAAATAGAACTATAAATAGGATTTAGATCCACCTTCGTAAGAACTTCTCTTCTCCTAAATTTCATTATGCACTTTTACAACCTTTTCTTGGTTAGGGTTTTCTACACCATGAGCAACTAAACCTCCATTGTTAAGGTTAGAAACTCTGTTTACTTGAATAAATTAATAAATAATTATTTTTCTACCGTTAATTAATGTCTTGATTATTGTTTAAGGATTAGTTTCGTTCCTCATCCTAGGGATTAGTGATTATTGGAAAATAACTCTAATTCAACTTGAATTCTATTTGAGTTTTGGAAGAGTTATATCATTATAATTACAGCTTAAAACCAATTTCTCACAACTTCTAATTATCTGGACTTAGTGTGGTATGTGACATATAATTGTATTATGCTTTTGGGTTCTTAGAGTTGTGTAGCTTATAAATCAGAAATTGAACTTAACCCTCTAATATAATTAAGTAAACAAGAAATTGACAGTCAGTTAGATTAGAGGAGGTTAGATTGCCTAGGAATAGGAATTTAATCACCTGGGGTTTGCCATAAACATAATCATTGCATGATCAAGGTAGTTGACATTGAATATTAATCCGAACATTTAAACATCTCCAAAACCTTAACTCCATTCTCATACCATTTTCTCAACCGTTCATTGTTTGCTTTCTTATTTTATTGTTTTTTATGGTAATTGATAATCAAAACCCTCATTTTAATTTGTCTAACTAGAATAGCTAATAAACCATTGTTTACTTAGTCCGTTAATCTTCGTGAGATCGACAATCACTCAAAGTGAGTTATTATTTGGTATGACTCGGTGCACTTGCTGGTAAGTTGTGGTTTGTGAAATTCCACAACCACGGGACAGTGGCGACACGACAGAGTTCAGGACAGTGGCTTCGAAGTTCGAATGGTGGTTGCACGATGAAGGAGAAGGAAGTTTGTAATAATCAGCATTGACTCCAGCTTCAACCTTTCAAGAATCCTGCCAACGGTATGAGTAATGAACTATGAATTGACGACGTAATGGTCATGATCCTCGCAACTCATCTCCACCATCCTGTAACCTTCTTTGGCAAATGCATTGAGGAACTTCTCACAGCAAGAAACACAGTGCTCCTCGTCGAGGATACAAAGCTCCTCGAAGACAAAGGGGAGACCGGTCCATCCGTCAAGTGCGGACTCAGTTTGAACATCGAGTGAGTGTAGAGGACATTGAAATCGGAGGGGAAGAGCTCAAGGAGGAGATTCTTGGAAAATTATTTGACAGAGAGGACGTCAACAAAGAGAGTGCTATGCTTAAGGCGCTAGAGAGGGAGCGTGATGACCAAGCGCTCGGTTTAGATTATGGAGGAGCAGAGGAAGATCACTTCGAGATGCTCTTCGCTTAGGTCATCGGGGTTTTGGAAGAATGATACACCAAGATTTTTGACTGTGGCGGAGTTGTTGGAGCGGGAGGGGGCGAGGACAGTTTGGCCTTGACAGACTAATGTGGCTGCAAAGAACTAGCCGAAGTTGCCGAAGCCGACAATTGTGATCTTAAGGAGCTGGGAGATAGTGAACTCCTTGGCGAGCTTTGACTCGTAGTCGAAGAGCTAAGTGGCTTTAATGGCGCGCGCGGAGTTTTTTTTAAGTGAGGAAGAGCAATAGGGATTCGATTTGGACGGTAGTGAGAATGTGGATGGGATGAGAGAGTCAAGGTTGAGGATATGGTGGACAGTGTAATCTGGGGAGTGATTGAATTAGGTTGAATGGTTGAAGGTGTCAATGCAGAGCACGGTTGTTTCGATAGCAGTTATGACTGGTTAGCCGTGGCTGATTTTTCTGAAAACTTGATCTGGACGATGTCGTTTGGATTGTGATTAGGCTCTGGAGGTTGCGACGGAGTTCAGGGAGCTAGCGCCGGTGGGACAGTGGCTACGCATTGGAGGCAGGAAGTTGCGACGGAGTTCAGGACAATGGCTTCGAAATTCGAACGATGAATGCGTGATGGAGGTGAAGGGAGTTAGTATTAATTGGTGTCAACTCCAGTATCAACCCTTCAAGAATCCTGGCGGCGTAACGGTCTTGATCATAGCAACTCATCTTCACCATCCTACAACCTTCTTTGGCAAACGCATTAAGGAACTTCTCACAGTGAGAAACACAGTGCTCCTCGTCGAAGATACAAACCTTCTCGAAGATGAAGGGGAGACCGGTCCATCAGTTAGGTGCAGACTCAGGTCCAAACATTGGGTGAGTGTAGAGGACGTTGAAATCGGAGGAGAAGAGCTCAATAAGGAGTTTCTTGGGGAATTCTTTGACATAGAGGACGTCAACGAAGAGAGTTCTGCACTTGAGGTGCTGGAGAGGGAGCGTGATAAACACATGCTCGGTTGAGATTATGGAGGAGTAGAGGAGGATTACTTCGGGATGCTCATCGCATAGGTCGTTGGGATTTCGGAAGAACGATACGCCAAGCTTTCTGACTGCGGTGGAATGGTCGGAGCAAGAGTGGGCAAGGACAGTGTGGCCTTGGTAGACTAATATTGAGGCAAGGAACTTGACGAAGTTGCCGAAGCCGACAATTGCGATCTTGAGGCGCTGGAGATAATGAACTCCTTGGTGAGCTTTGACTCGTAGTCGAAGAGCTGAGTGGTGTCGATGGCACGAACACAGAGGGGTCTGTAGGTGGAGGAAGAACAATATGAATTCAATTTGGACGGTAGTGAGATTGTGGATGAAAGGAGAGAGTGACGACTGAGGATATGGCGGATAGTTAATCTGGAGAGTGATTAAGTGCGGTTGAAGGATTGAGGGTTGCAATGGAGAGCATGGTTATTTTGGCAGTAGTTCTGAATGGCTAGCTGTAACACCTTAACTTAAATCCTATCCTTGAAGGCTTTTGGATAGGGTGTCACTCTTTTAGGAAGCAAATTAACTCAATCGTTATGCAAGGAAGAAGAGAAATACACATGAAGTTTTGGGTAAAATCAATAAGCAATTAAAAGACAGAACTGAACACACAAAAGCAAGTTTGAGCAAATAAAATAACAACAAAATTCCCATGGGTACGGTTTCTAATAAAAAATAAATACCTAAAATAGCTATGACAAAAAATTCAACGCATCCTAACTAATTTCATCGAAGAAACTCCCATTCTTGTGTCATATTCTATCTTTTGTCAGGACCCTTTAGTCTTCAATGAATCGAGGTACCAGCAATCCTCTTCCAATGCTTTTCTGTGAGGTGAAGATCCAGTTCCGTTGTGTGGGGTGAACTAAGATCTGACGGGGTGTTGAAGTGGGAGAATAGGGCATGTACTCCACATTTGGACTTCTGCAAAAGGTCAATTACTCCTGTGGGTCCTCCTCCATTGGGTCCTCCTCCTGGCTAGAATTGTTGGACTCCTCTTCCTCTGTCTTAGAATCTGATTCGAGGTAGACCACCTCGGGTGACCGTTTCTTGGGTGTTGAAGTGTTTGTATCTAGGAAGGTTAAGACAGGCAACTGGGGGTCTTCTCTTATGAAATCTTGACCTTAGTAGATAGTTTGGAGTACGGTAGTAGTGGTTGTAACTACCACGCGTGCTTTGAGGGATCATACTCAGAAGACACTCTTGGGGGCACTGTGTCGTCTCTATCCGCTGTGTCATGCTCATCTGGAGATAGTATGGAAAAAAGAAGGGGTGAGAACTTAAAAGATCACAGTAAGAGTGCTATGTGGACACATTCATATCTATCCCCAGCCCACTTGCGGGATTTAAAAAATATGGCATGGTATGCATTTATAAAAGAAAATAATAACATAATCAACATAGATAAGCCAAATAGAGGAATGGATAATCAACATAATCATAACTTACTAGATACACTTTGAAAATAAGAACACAATCAAACTTTCCTTTTCTTAACTTGTAGCTTTTAGGGAAGGTATTGAGTTCAAACCGGTATAAAAGGTGGGAGTTCCCTTTCCTTACCAAAGGTTCTTATCCCGAAAGTTTTGGCGATCACCTTCCCTTACCGAAGATTCATCTCGATCACTCACCCTCCCCTACCAAGGGGTCATATCGATATGTTGTCTTTGGGGGTCACCTTCCCTTACCAAAGGATCCCTCAGTTCAATTTACAGACAATGTTATTTAGATATACATAAGAAGAGAATCATTCAAGAAGATATAACGACAAAAGGACATGTAAAGTAATGATACCATAATGATGATAATGGCACAAGATAGTCATGTACTCCTTAATTAAAGATATAATAATAACATAATGGCATAAGTTTGGACAGTGTAGCATCATATTTTTAAGGCACATAACGAGAATAAAGCATATTAAATAATCAAACCAAGTTTATGGAAAGGCATATACTTTTGGCTTAAAAGGCTTGTAAGATAGTAGTAACAGTTATAGGAATAACATAACATTCATCACAAAACACAGAAAATATGCATGTACTCTTGATAAAAAAAAGCTTTAAACAATGATAGGTTTGCGTATAGGAGAAACTTTGATGACAAACATGATGTATGTGTGTAAAGGAAAGGAAAAAGAAGAATAATGCCATAAGACACACAACCATGATAATAGGATAAGAACAACATATATGGTAAATAATAACAAAATAGAGCATAACGCATGCCAAGCATAAAAGTAACAAAATATAATTCCCTTTTTTTTTCTAATGCCTCTTTATTGATTATGAGGTTGACACTTGTGTTTGTACACAGAATATTTTTGTAGAAAGAGAAGAAGGAGGATTAGTGTTTGAGAGGGGGTGATTTTCTATCTATTGGTGTACCCCTATTTATATAATTCTGGTGGTAGGTGTGACTGCGGTATTTTAAATTCAAAATAAGGGCAGTTGTTAGATTCCTATCCGTAATTTAAAATTCTAAACCTATCTCCTAATTGGTTTTCAAATTTCAAATTGAAATTTTCAGAAGCGGTGAAGGGCGGTTGTTACATTAGCCGTGGCTGATTTTCTGAAAATTGATCTGGACGATGGCCTTTGGTTTATGTTTAGGCTTAGGAGGTTGCAACAGAGTTGAAGGAGCTGGCGCCGACAGAACAGTGGCTGCACGACGAAGTTCAGAATGGTGACTTCAAAGTTCGAACGGTGGTTGTACGATGAAAGGAAAGGAAGTTCGGATTAATCGGCGTCAACTCCAGCATCAACCCTTTGAGAATCCTTCCAACGGTATGAGTAATGAAATGCAAATCGGGGGCATAAAGGTCGTGATTTATGCGACTCATCTGCGCCATCCTGTGACCTTCTCTGACGAATGTATTAGGGAACTTCTCACAGCAAGAAATACGGTGTTCCTCGTCGAGGATACCAACCTTCTCGAAGATGAAGGTGAGTCTGGTCTATCCGTCAGGTGCGAACTCAGGTACGAATATCAGATGATTACAGAGGACGTCAAAATCGGAGGGGAAGAGCTCAAGGAGGAACTTCTAGGGTAATTCTTTGACGGAGAGGACAACAACGAAGAGAGTGTTGAACTTGAGGAGCTAAAGAAGGAGCGTGAGGAGTACGCGCTCCGTTAAGATTATGAAGGAGAAAGGAGGATCACTTCGGGATGCTCTTCCCATAAGTTGTCGCGATTTTGGAAGAATGATACACCAAGTTTTCTGGCTGCAACGGAGTGGTTGGATCGGGAGTAAGCGAGGAGGTGTGGCCTTGGCAGACTAATGTGGCGGCAGGGAACTGGCTGAAGTTACCGAAGGTGACAATTGCAATCTTGAGGCACTGGGAGATAGTGAACTCCTTGGCGAGTTTTGACTCATAGTCAAAGTGTTGAGTGGCATCGACGGCGTGCACGCGGAGTGGTTTGTAGGTGGAGGATGATCAATAGGAATTCTATTTGTACGGTAGTGAGAATGTGGACGAGAGGAGAGAGTGACGGTTGAGGATACGGCGGACAGTGTAATCTATAGAGTGATTGAATGGGGGATGAAGGGTTGAAGGTTGCAATGCAGAGCACAATTGCTTTGGCGGTGGTTCTGACAGGTTAGCTGTGGCCGATTTTCTGAAAATTGATCTAGATGACATCCTTTGGTTTGTGTTTAGGCTTAGGCAGTTGCGACAGAGTTCGGGGAGCTGGCACCGGCAGGACAATGGCTGCGCGACAGAAGCAGAGGGTTGCAACAAAGTTCAAACACTGGCTTCAAAGTTTGAACGATGGTTGTGTGATGGAGCGGAAGGAAGTTCGTATTAATCAGCGTCGACTCTAGCTTCAACCCTTGAAGAATCCTTCCAACGGTATGGGTAATGAACTTCGAACTGGCGGCGTAAGCGTTGTGATCCTCGCAACTCATCTCTACCATTCTGTAACCTTCTCTGGCAAATGCATTGCAGAACTTCTCACGACGAGAAACACAGTTCTCCTCGTTGATGGTACGAACCTTCTCGAAGATGAAGGGGAGGACGGTCCATCTGTCAGGTGAGGACTTAGGTCTGAACATCGAGTGAGTGCAAAGGACGTCGAAATCGGAGGGTAGGAGCTCAAGAAGGAGCTTCTTGGGGAATTCTTTGACGGAGAGGACATCCACAAGGAGAGTGTTGCACTTGAGGCACTGGAGAGGGAGTGTAATGAGCACGAACTCGGTTTAGATTATGGAGGAGCAGAGGAGGATTACTTCGGGATGCTCCTTGCTTAAGTCGTCGGGGTTTTGGAAGAACGATACACCAAACTTTCTAGCTACGGCATAGTGGTCGAAGCGGGAGTGGGCAAGCACGGTGTGCCCCTGGCAGACTAATGTAGCTGCAAGGAACTGTCTGAAGTTACTGAAGCCGACAATTATGATCTTGAGGACTTGGGAGATAGTGAACTCCTTAACGAGCTTTGATATGTAGTTGAAGAGCTGAGCGGCGTCAACGGCGTACACCCGGAGTTTTTTGTAAGTGGAGGAAGTGCAATAAGGATTTAATTTGGACTGTAGTGAGATTGTTGATGGGAGGGAGAGTTACGATTGAGGATACGGTGGATAGTATAATCTGGGGAGTGATTGAATGGAGTTGAAGGGTTGAGAGTTGCAATGGAGAGCGTGGTTGTTTTAGTGATAGTTCTGATTGGTTAGTCATGGCCGGTTTTCTGAAAACTTATATGGATGACGTCTTTTGGTTTGTGTTTAGGCTCAGGTAGTTCCAACGAAGTTTAGGGAGCTGGAGCCTGTGGGACAATGGCTACGAAACGGAGGCAGGAGGTTGCGATGGAGTTTAGGACACTGGTTTCAAAATTCGAACGGTGGTTGCATGATAGAGGGGAAGGTAGTTCATATTAATCAGCATCGACTCTGGCTTCAACCCTTGAAGAATCCTTCTAACAGTATGAGTAATGAACTGTGAACCGGCAGTGTAAGGGTTGTGATCCTCATAACTCATCTCCACGATCCTGTAACCTTCTCTGTCAAACGTATTGAGGAACTTTTCACGGTGAGAAATATGGTGCTCCTCATCGAGGATACGAACCTTCTCAAAGAATCTCAAAGAAGAAAGGGAGGCCCGTCCATCCGTCAGGTGCGTACTCAGTTTCAAACATCGGGTGAGTGCAGAGGACATTGAAATTGGAGAGGAGGAGCTCAAGGAGGAGCTTCTTGGGAAATTCTTTGACGGAGAGGACGTCAACGAAGAAAATGCTGCACTTGAGGCACTAGAAAGGGAGTGTGAAGAGCAACCGTTAGGTTGAGATTATGTGGAGGAGTAGAGAAAGAATGATTGGATGGGCGAGGACGGTGTGGCCCTAACGGACTAATGTGGCGGCAAGGAACTAGCCGACGTTGCCAAAGCTGACAATTGCAATCTTGAGGCGTTGAGAGATAGTGAACTCCTTGGCGAGCTTTGACTCATAGTCGAAGAGCTGAATGACGTAGATGGCGTGCACACAGAGGTGTCTGTAGGTGGAGGAAGAGAAATAGGGATTCGATTTAGATGGTAGTGAGAATATGGTTGGGAGGAGAGAATGACCATTGAGGATACAACAGACAGTGTAATCTGGGAAGCGATTGGATGGGGTTGAAGGGTTGAGGCTTGCAATGGAGAGCATGGTTATTTTGTTGGCAGTTCTGAGTGGTTAGACATGGCCGATTTTTTGAAAATTGATCTAGACGACATCGTTTGGTTTGCGTTTGGGCTCGGAGGTTGCGATGGTGGCGCCTGCGGCACATTGGCTGCATGACGGAGGCTGGAGGTTGTGATAGAGTTCAGGACAGTGGCTTCGAAGTTCAAACAGTGGCTGTGCGATGGAGTGCAAGGAAGTTCGTACTAATCAGCGTTGACTCTAGCATCAACCCTTTAAGAATCCTTCCAACGATATGAGTAATGAGATGCAAACTGGCGACATAACCGTCGTCATCCTCGCAACTTATCTCCACCGTCCTGCAACCTTGTATGGCAAACGCATTGAGGAACTTTTCACAGAGAGAAACATGGTACTCTTTGTCGAGGATACAAACCTTCTTGAAGATGAAGGGGAGGCCGGTCCATCCATCAGGTGCAGAGTCGGGTCCAAACATCGGGTGGGTGTAAAGGACATCAAAATTGGAGTGGAGGAGCTTCTTTTGGAATTCTTTGACGAAGAGGATGTCAACAAAGAGAGTGTTGCACTTAAGGTGCTGGAGAGGGAGCTTGAGGAGCACGCACCTCGTTTAGATTAAAGAGGAGCAAAGCAGGATCACTTCGGGATGTTCCACACATAGGTCATCAGGGTTTTGGACGAATGATACGCCAAGCTTTTTGGCTGTGGCGGAGTCGTCGGGGCAGGAGTGGACGAGGACGGTGTGGCTCTGGCGGACTAATATGGCGGCAAGGCCGAAGTTGCCGAAGCCGACAATTGCAATCTTGAGGCGCTAGGAGATAGTGAACTCCTTGGCGAACTTGGACTTGTAGTTGAAGAGCTGAGTGGCGTAGATGGCGCACACGTGTAGTGGTCTGTAGATAGAAGAAGAGCAAAAGGGATTTGAGTTGGACGATAGTGAGAATATGGACGGGAGGAGAGAGTGACGGTTGATGATACAATGGACATTATAATCTAGGGAGTGATTGAATGAGGTTGAAGGGTTGAGGGTTGCAATGGAGAGCATGGTTGTTTTGGCGGCGGTTCGGAGTGGTTAGTCGTGGTCGGATTTTGGAAAATTGATATGGACGAAGTCGTTTGGTTTGTGTTTAGGCTCAGGAGGTTGCGACAGACTTCAAGGAGCTGGCGCTGACAGGACAGTGGCTGCGCGATGAGGCAAGAGGTTGCGACGTAGTTCAGGACAATGACTTTGAAGTTCGAACAGTGGCTATGCGATGGAGGGAAAGGAAGTTCGTGTTAATCGGCGTCGACTTTGGCATTAACCCTTCAAGAATCCTTCCATCGGTATACGTAATAAACTACGAACCAGCAGTGTAACGGTCGTGATCTTTGCAACTCATCTCCTCCATCCCACAGCCTTCTCTTGCAAACGCATTGAGAAACTTTGCACATCGAGAAACACAGTGCTCCTCGTCAATGATACGAACCTTCTCGAAGACAAATGGGAGGTCGGTCCATCCTTCAAATGCGGACTCAAGTCTGAACATTGAGTGAGTGTAGAGGACGTCAAAATCGGAAGGGAGGAGCTCAAGGAGGATCTGTTCTTCAGATTTCTTTGGCAACATAAACCTTTCTGGCAAAGCAAGGACCTGTTCTTCATTTTCAAATAGCTGCTTTTGGTAGATAATATGCAATCGGCTAAAAGGCTGCTTCTTCAATGATTAAAAGCCAAATCTAATCTTTCTAGTTGCTCTCTGGCATTTAAACTATACAAGAATAAATCATGTTACAGATCAAAACTATCCCCCACGATATTTTCCACCAAACTCAACAAAGTTTCATAACGCTTTGTGTTGATTGGTGTTGTCTCTAACTCCAGTTTTTCTAAAAATCTTCCTGTTGTGTGTGTAACAAACTGGGATCCAACTACATGCCAATCATGTTTAGCAGAAGATATTTCAACCATCTGGAGTCCTTCACTAGCAAAATTGTCGAGAAACCCATAACATCGCAATATTCTTTATTCTTTGTTCCTAATTCTAACTTTGTCATAAATAAGAGGAAGTTCTTTCCAGCCATTCTTTCCACTCTCCGGCCCAAACACGGGATGTGTGCAAAGAACATCAAAATCAGGAGGCAAGTGTTGAAGGAAGAGGTTTCTAGGGAACTCTTTGACGTCTAATACATCAGCAAACAATGTACTTCTCTTTAACCTTTGGAGAGGTAATGATTTAAGAACTTTAACCGTCGAAAGAATCGAAGTGCAGAGTAAGATCACTTTTGGATGTTGCTCAAAAATATCATCTGCATCATTGAAATACGAAACCCCAACTCCCAACCACATTAGAGTAGTCTGATCTAGAATACGCCAAGACCTCAAGAGCTTGACTGACTATAGTTTTCGCAAGGAACTGACAAAAATTTCCAAAACCAACTATTGCAATCTTAAGCTTTGTGTTCTCATCAAACGGACTTGAATTATTTGAAGTGAAACTACTTAGCAGAGCAACATCATTGGATCTGCATTATTAGTATCATTACTCATTTATCATTAGTATGTATTAACCTTTTTCCCATCACACGAACAAAATCTTCCAAATTCAAAATGATTAAGTTGCATGCTCTCAATATCAACAAACACAAACACTCTCTAAAACATCAATCACAAATATTCACACAATGTAGCAAAAAGCCCTGAGAATTTTTTTCAAGTACAAAATATCAAATACCTGGAATGCAACAATGTAGATCCATTATGAGCTCGCCAGAGTAGTGCATGGTTGTTACTTCCATCCAACTGCTGCAACCTTTTACGTTCTCCATCAACTGATTCCTGACCACGTGATGCATTCAGGTAATGAGCTGCTTCCTGAGATTCCCAAACGCCAAATCAAGCTTCTCCAGCACCTCCAAAAAATTCTTATTAAATATGAACAAACCATAATACAAATCAAAGCTATCCCCAACAGTGTTCTCCACCAATTCCAACAAACTTTCGTACCTTTTCGTATTAATCGGCATCGATTCCAGCTCAACCCTTCAAGACTCCTTCCAACAGTATGAGTAATGAACTGCAAACCAGCGGCGTAACGATTGTGATCCTCACAACTCATCTCCATCATCCTGCAACCTTCTCTGGCAAATCTATTGAGGAACTTCTCACCGCGAGAAACACGGTGCTCCTTGTCAAGGATACGAACCTTCTCAAAAATGAATGAGAGGCCAGTCCATCCGTTAGGTGCGAACTCAGGTCCGAACATCAGGTGAATGAAGAGGACGTCAAAATCGGAGGGGTGGAGCTCAAGGAGTAGTTTCTTGGGGAATTCTTTGACGGTGGCTTCGAGGTTGCGACGGCGGCGGTAGCAAGGCGGTGGCTGGACGGAGAAGGACAAGGAGAGTGGCTGAGGCTGAGTGACGAGGGTAAAGACTGAAGAATGGCTTTGGCTATTGCACATTAGGGACTTAGGGTTCGTGGGTTCCCATCTGAGCCTAAACAATAATAATCTAACTATTTTAATTAAAGACAAAAAAAAATTTAACTTGGGAGCAATAGATGATAATAATTTTTCAAATAATAATAAAATTTTATTTTTTATATACTTGTATAAATAAATATGTTCCAAGAATCCGGTTACATAGTGTGATCCTTTCATGAAAGCCACAAAGAAGGTCCTTGGTGGCAACCTCATGCTCAGTTCTCCATCTCCAACCCACAATACATGGTTTGTTTATTATGTTACTCACTACTCTCACTCCTACGAAACTAAATAATTTCCATTGCTTATTATTTTTTCTAAAAATGAAAAAATTTATGCTCAGAGCACACAGCTCAACCAGCTTCTTTCCACTTCTACACACACCAAACTCAATCAGTAGAACCTCTCATTATCTTCTGCACTTCTAATTCTATCCTTCACCTGCAAGTCCCACTCTCAGACTTAGGCTCAGACCTAGGCCCAGAGTAACAGTAGCAGCATCATCATCATCCAGCTCTAAGTCCAAAGTTTTCAATGGCCTTTGAGTTGATAACATTGGACGACGACAACAGGAACAAGAAGCTCCTCCTGTTTCGGCTTCTGAGGATGTCTCCAAAATCGTTGGAATTTGGCCACCTTAAAAGAATATTTCGAGAATTTCTTTATTTCTTTGATTTAAACTTTAAAAAGTTTATTACACAAGATATATAATATAATGCTTTTTCTTGCTAGGTTAAATTAGCCAAAGACATAAATCTTATTAAAGAAGGACTAACGTATATTAACAAAATTAGGTCACCAATTATACTAATTAGCTACTCTTTTACTCTTTTATTGATATGTGCCTCAAATGTCCGTAATATAAAAAATTTAAATATTATTTAATTGGTATTAGTTTTTAAATATTAAAATATTTAATTTAATTTTATATATTTTAGTTTTTATTTATTTAATTATTAGATTGAACTTTATGTTAGTAAACTTAAATTTTATTTTATTTTATTTTGATTTAATAAAAGATTACAAATATCTTTTAAACTATTGTAGTAAATATAGAGAGATTAAAGAAGTGCTAATTTGACACTTATCTAATTTTTAAATGTTAATTTAGTATTTTTTTAATCTCTAAATGCTAATTTGACACTACTTCTCAAATCTCTCTATATTAACTATAATAATTTAAAAGATATTTATAACTTTTTATTAAATTAAAATAAAAAAATTAAATTTATTAACATAAAATTCAATCTAATAACTATATAAATAAAAATTAAAATATATAAAAATAAATATTTTAATATTTAAAAATATAAAATAATAATTACTAACTAATATTTGAACTTTTATATTATCAACGTTTGAAATACGTATCATTTATTTATTGTTGTCATTGTGAGTGCACTATATAAATATTTGTAAAACGTAACCATCAACCGTATATCTTAATCTGTATGCGTATAAATAATTTTGTTGAATTAAATAACATCAATAGTGCTGGCAATACTATACACTTTTCAAAAAAGATTTTGTGAAGCCAATCAATCAAGTGCTGGCAAAACTATACACAGTTAAGGATAATAGATACTATACGTATACAATAATTGCTTCGCTTAATCAGGTGTTTTGAGCAGATAATCTTATTACAGATAGTATGTACAATCCAGATAGTGGCCAATAAAAGTTGTTGTACCTTTTAAGCATATAGTCGTGTGTGTGTTTTTATTTTATATGTATTTGAGATATATATATAGTCGTGTGTGTTTTTTTATTTTATATTTTATATGTTTTTATTTAGTTTAATTATTCTGTTGGTCTCTATAATTTCACAAAATTTTTAATTAGGTCTCTATATTTTTTTTTAATTTGGTCTTTGCACCAAATTTTTTTTCAATTAGGTTCTTTTTTATAGTAATTGGCTTAATTGTATAGGGACCCAACTAAAAAAAAAATTGATACAAGGACTCAAATAAAAGAAAAAAAAGTGCAGGGACTCAATTAAAAAAAATTGGTATAAGGACTCAATTAAAAGGAAAAAAAGTATAAAAACCTAATTAAAAGTTTTGCAAAACTATAGGGACCAATAGAATAATTAAACTTTTTTATTTTATTTTATACACTATATTGAAAAAAATAGAAAATCCGAATATGGTGGAATTAATTAACCACTTCGATTTTTATATATAGCTGGATCACATATACAATTGACACTTTTTAATTTTGATATGGACCGCAAAATGGTGTAGGAGGTCGATATGGGGTGCATAGATGCTATACGCGAGTGTAGTTTGAGGATCAAAGAAATCGAACGGCCTGATTTAAGGGTAGGTAATCGGACGGTTCGATTAGAGGGGCACAAATCGGATCATCCGATTTGCGTCCTCCAGGCCACGTGTCGCGCATGCGTCCTCCCCTAGCAGCAGTGCCCCTTATGGCTTATACGAACATGTTTTCTTGCTAAGCTCACTCTCTCCCTCCAAAGCCACTTTCTTTCTTATCCACCCAGTCATCATTCTCTCTCTTCTTTTTATTCATCTTCACTACTTTAATTTCTTCTTCTTCTACAGTTTATTTTTTAATTTTTTTTATATTTCAGAATTATTATTATTACTTTTAGAAATTTAAAAATATATGTTTAAATAATATACATGTGGCTGTGTTTGTAATTATTGTTAGAAATATTACAAAATTATTATTATTGTTAGAAATTTAGGAATAAATGTTTAAAGAATAGTTAAATATATATATATATATATATATATATATATATATATATATATATAGATTTAGTTAGTGAACATTTTAATCAAACGTTGAATGAAATATTTTGGAAAACGTTGAATTATTAATATTTTGGAGTTAAATTATTAGTATTATTAATAATTATTATTATTCTGGATGTAAACAATTAAATTAGCATTAGTCTAATAAATTAGTTACTATTATTTGGGAATTATTAACTTTTAGTAGTGAATTAACATATTTTGTATAGTTAAAGTTGAAATTTTTTTTTAATAATGATAGTTAAATTATTGATAGGTTATTAACTTTTAGTAGTGAATTAGTAATTATTATTAATTTATTAATAATTTGTTATATTTTTGTAGAGTTTACAGAATTTGATATGTAATTACTTACTGTCTTCAGAGCAATATAATCATACTGTGGAGGAACATTTACAGTTCACTGATTTTTATTATATTTTTCAAATTGGAATAGTTCAATGGCAGAAAGCACTCGTAAATGCTCTAGTTGAGAGGTGGCACCTAGACACACACACATTTTACCTTCTGGTTGGTGAGTGTGCTGTGACAGTGGAGGATGTGGCTTTGATTCTTGGTTTTTCGACAAACGGTCTTCTAGTGACAGGAGTGACTATGAGTAGTCACGAAACCTTAGAGGCTGAGTGTTTGCACTATTTTAGGATTGCACTGAGAAAGTCAGACTATATAGGAAGCTGCATAAAATTGACGTGGCTTCGAGATTTAAAAGAACGTTTACAGTGCATTGACGAAAACAGTATTCAGAGGTATGTGAAGTGCCACATTATGTTGTTATTTGGTATGATCTTGTTTGGAGACAAGTCTGGGGCAGCTATACACTGGAAGTTTCTGCCTTTGCTTCGTGATTTTGGCAGTATCGGACAATATAGTTGGGGATCGGCATGCCTAGCACACCTGTCAGGGTGTTATGCAGGGCTTCTCGTTTTGACTGCAAGGAAATTGACGATCCACTAGCACTTTTGCCAGCTTGGGCTTGGCTCCGTCTACAACATCTTGCGCCGGTTCCTAGGAAACTCCATAGTTTTTTGCCTGCAAACAGGTAACATTATCGACTTACATCGTAAATTAATATTTAGAATCCAATTGTGTTAATGAAATAAATTGTATTAGGTGGCGTAACTGGGAGCGTGGAGACAGACGCTATAGATATCTTTGTCTTGCTCACTTTAGGAAGTCATTGGATGATCTTCAGGAAGGTCAGGTTTGTTTTCATTAAAGGAGTATTTATTTTTATTTTAGTGTAATTATTATTTGGTTTGTAATCATTTGTTTCTTTTATTGTGTGCAGTTTGTGTGGGAGGCCTATGGTGTTATTGCATTGAGTCAGACATAATTCCTGCAGAAGTCTACATTGACTCAGTTGTGTGGAGTGTTACGGTGCCATTGGTATCATTTGAATACATTGAGTGGCATGCAACCGATCGATTTGGGTGATAGTTTGGTTTCATTCAGGGAGTTCCTCATCAGGAACGAAGTCTGGATAAGGCACACGGGAAAGTCCTGACTAGTCCTAAGAATTTTGACTGGGCCACAAGCACGACGCACTCATTTTGGGTAATACAGTGGACAAACAGGTATAATCACATTCTTACTGAGATTCTCGTGCCTCCACAGCATCCCTTAGAGATTTACATGCATTGGTACCGTACAAAATATGGCAACCACTTGAACTTGTCGGATCTTATGGTGCAAGAGAATGATGAGGGTAATTCAGTTAGGGATGATGACAACCAAGAGCAGGAGAATGATGAGCCACAGTCACCGCCACCCCAACCTCAACCTCCAGAAGAACAACCACAATCCTCGATTCTATATGTACCTCAAACACAGTTAATCCCGTCATACCCATTACATCAGCAGTATTGGAGTACTCAAAACACAGGAGAAGGAGCTTCATTTAGCCAGTTACTTGGGTTCATAGCTGTAGTCCAAGCCGATCTCAATCTAGCCATCAACTTTATATGATGATGGGTAGGTATTCCTTGGACGCAAGTTATCCATGCCGCATTTTCTCTGGTACTTTTGGAGGGATAGTATCAGGAGACTCTAGTAAGAGTGACAGTGGTCAAGAAATTCTTAACAGCCAAAACCCACGACGTGTTTCAATGGGTCTAACTGAAGAAAATACTAAGGCAATTGAGTAAGAGACTGATGACTATCTAGTAGATGAACCAGATGACGAGGAGGACGGATATGAGGATATAGATGATGATCAAGAATCCGACGACAATGATTCTGATCATGGTGATGATGCAGGTCCAGGTGTAGGTTTACTTTTTTGTTGTTTGATTGCTTATATTAGATTCATAATTAGAGGTTCTGTTGATTGTTACTATTAGATTCATATTTGGAGGTGATGTTGATTGATTATATTAGATTCATGTTTGGAGGTGTTGTTGATTACTATTACTAGATTCATGTTTGGATGGTCTGTTTAATTAAATTATGTACAGGTGAGGCACGAACTCTAGATGAGACAGGAAAAGGCTACAATTTTAGGGTTGATCCACCACGTCGTAGTGCTAATCGATTCACCCCATCCATGTTCAAGAAGGCCGCCAAGAAGTGCAAGAGTTTTGTGAAAGATGTAAAGTGGTCCATGAGAAAGTAGTAATTGTGTACATAACAAGTTATGAGTATCACTTAACTTTTCCATGTATCATTTAACTTTTTTCATGTATCATTTAAGTTTTGTTTGTATCATTACTATGCTTGGGATAGAGTACTTAATAAAGTCGCAAATGTCATAGAGCGATTTTACAAAATGCAATGTTTCAAATATCATAGAGTGTTTGGATAAAACATAAAGTCACAAATGTCAAAGAGTAAGTAGGATAAAGATTCATCGAGTACTTGGATAAAATGTAAAATACATAACTTTACTGAGCATTATTGTCGGCACTTGCACCTTCTGATTGACGGCATTTACTACGGCTGTGGCCCTCAGCCCCACATTGCCTATACCGCCTAGGACCACATAACATTCGCGTGTCTATCTCGTTTAAGAAATGCGTCAACTGTAAAACCCGGTTAATTAACGGCTAATTAACCCATAAATGAGAATTTATTCTAGAAAGCCTAAAATGTAATTTTTATGGCTAAATGTGATAGAGGAGACTGAGACGAGAATTTTGGTACCAATTTTATAGAATTCGGACCAAGATTGGACCGAACGGGCCAAACCGGGCCAATTGGACCCAAAGTGGGCCCTTGGCCCAACATAACTTAACCAAAACCCTAGTTTTCAGTACTCTCTCTCCTCATTTGTTACACACACAAGCTGAAATTAGAGAGAAAGGGAGGAAGAACATTCTCTCAACTTCTCTCTCTCTCTTGATCTTCAAATCACCATAACTTTTGATCTAGAGCTCCGATTGCCGCCCCGTTTGCGGCCACACGTTCACCGCGAAGAGCTCTACAAAACCCATACAACCAATCTTGAGGTAAGCCACACCTTGCTGTTCGAAATTTCAGCCCCTATTTTCGAGTTTTATGGGTGAAATGTTGAGATTTTGGGTTCTTTGATGTTATAGGACCCAAACTCTTGAGGAGAAGGTTAATCTTGTCTCCTTGGATCTTGGGTGTGGTAAGATTCTCAACCCTAGTGTATTTTGTTGTTTTATGATGTTTGGGTTTTGAGATGTTGTGTATGGGTATGATGTTTGTGGCTTAGGTTGTGTATGTGTGTATTTGGAGCTTGATTGGTGACTTGAAAAGTTGGAAAGGGTTTGGTGGTGAAAAATCTGTTCTTGGAGGTGTTGAGACCTTGAGAGCTTGTGGATAAGTGGTTTGGAAGTGCTCCGGTGGAGCTTGGGAAATTCGGCTAAGGTATGGTTTCGGTTTCCCGTATCTAATATGTAATGTGGTAGGAATACTTAGGCTAGAGGCCCTAAGATAGGCATTGAAGGTTGATGTTGTTAAATAATTGAGATATATGATGTAATCATATATGTGATGATGGTTTGATGCCTTGGTGGTATGATGTATGAGAAATATGCATGTTGTGATATATGCTTGATGATTGGTTATGGTTGAATTGTGGTTGAACCATATTGTTGGTGAGTATGATGTTGATTGTGTACAATAATGATTTATTGGACTTGGTGTTGTTGAGAATTGGCATGAGGAATAGTATATGATATGTCAATATGTTTGAGTTTGAGCCACTTGGGTGAGTGGGTAAAATGAGGAGATAGTGATTTTGTATATGTGGGAATGTGTCAATGTGTGAGTTGAGGAGGCTTGATGTTGAATTTGATACTTTTAATTGATTTCAAAGAAAGGGATGTAATTGGCATGTTTTGATTGATTTTGGAAAGAGTTAAAAAATGTTTGTTTTTGAAAATGGCATATTGTGGTTTTGTATGAAAATATGGTTTTTGGGCATACTTTGACGGGACATAACTTGGACTACGGATCTCATTTTGTACCAAATCTGTTTAGAAATGAATTGGATCCGGGATGTCATGCCGTTCGAAGAACGGGTGAAAACGATTTAAAATGAGGAAGTTATGTCCGTGGAAGATTGGGGTAAAAATCTGTAAATCTGCAGCTTTAACTTAAAAACTTTAGCAGAAAACCCCTTGCGCGTGGGCGCACCTGGCGCGTACGCGCGATCTTCCGAAAAGTACCATCCACGCGTACGCGTGATGTGCGCGGGCGCGCCGATTGGGCTGCCCAATGCCCAGCCATTTTCCCGAGAGTTATGCCAGAACTGTGCCGGTGTTGTGCCTGGGGCACGAGAACACCCGGCGTACGCGTGGTTGACGCGTGCGCGCCGATGGGCAAGTTTGGATTCCACGCGTTAGCGTGCATGACGCTTGCGCGTCGATGAGTTTTTAAGGCCATCCACGCGTGCGCGTGGAGTGCGCGTACGCGCGGCCCTGTTTTCATCCCAAAGTTGATTTTTGAGTTTTGAAAGCCAAATCTCATACTTCTAGGCCTCCGATCTCACCATTTATGTCTTAAATCATTATGGCATGTCTAGCTATTAAAAAGGGGCTAGTGAATGAGGTAACTTGCGAGTGAAGCAAGGGGAATATGAACGATCAATGAGGATCAAGATGATTATGTGAGATGCGGAGGATGGTGGTGGAAGTGCTTGTGATGCCATGGGCCGAAAGGCTATAATTGTTAATGAAATGGCTGGTTATGGATTTAACCGTGAGCCGGAATAGCTATGTATGCTATGAATATTGGCTGGTTCTGGATTGAACCGTGAGCCGGAATGGCTGATATGGATGTTGATCCATGGATGAGAATTCATGCATGTTGATGCTGAATTATTGATAATTGTGAAATTGCACTTCCACTATCTGAGGTACGAGTTTCCTTGGGTAGTAGCAGTGGCTAGCCACCACGTGCTCCAGGTTGAGACTCGAAGCTCTGTTAACCCTATGTCGTAAGTGTGGCCGGGCACTGTGAAAGGCCCGGATGAGCTCGAACCCCCGTAAATATTCACCAGTGAGGGTGATGGATATGGATCATGTTTATGATCAAGTTTATAACGAGTATAACTCGAGTTTGGGGATGCACGACAGAGGGACAGTCCAATGGTTAGCGACCAGGACTTGTCGGGTTGGCTCTATAACCGACAAGATGATATCATCGGCCACTAGGACAGGCATTCATCATATGCATACTATGTGAATTGTTTGAGATTGCCTATTTGACTGCATATTACTTGCTAATTGTCTAAATGTCTTAACTGTTCCTATTTGTATATTCTTTGACTGATATAACTGTGTTTGATATATTATACTCCTGCTGGTGGTTGGGAGGTTTGAAGGAATTGGAAAGGGAAGTATTAGTTAGACTGAAGAATCTTTAGTCAGATGCCCTTATATGGTTTAGCTTGTTTATAAGCTTTGATATTATCTGGAGGAAGTTCTAGGATTGCCTTTGGCTTTCCTCTATTATTATGTATTATATATGTGGAAGCTGTTACCATGCTGGGGACCTCTGGTTCTCACCCATGCGGATTTTGTGGTTTTCAGATGCAGGACGTGAGGTTTCCCGTGAGACATGCTGGAGACTTCTACCTTTGCGAAGATCCTTTGTTCTCGGGACTATTTTTGGTTTATATGTTTTGCTTAGATACTTTTATCTCCATTAAATAATACAAACTGTGATGACTCCTCTTATGGGAGATTTTGGAGAATAGGTTTTATGTATTTGTGTCCCTTTGGGTTTCCTTTGGGGTTTTACTTATTTTATCATATGTATATATTGCTATGCTCGGACCGGTTATCTTCGCAGCCGGATCTTGAGTCTTGATATTCCTGTTTTTGACACTCCTTTGTATATATATAATCTCGCGTTGGTTTATCTCTGTTCGTTACGTTATCGATCGGAGTGTTGCGCTTTTGAGTTGCGATTTTTATTTACCCATTTTTCTACAAAGGCTCCTAGTTATAATCAATCATTCATATTACTATACGTACTAAATTTTTTTTTTAGAGGTCGTAATACCTTGCCATCTCTGAATTATGACTTAAGCATAAGACTCTGTATGGTAGGGTGTTACATTATGGTATCAGAGCAGTTCGTTCCTGTAGAGCCTGAGGGATGGACTGACTATGCTTCTGTGCATTCTCTGTGTGTGTGTTATGTGCTATTAGTATATCTACTTGATATAATTGGCATAAACGTTCATGAGCATGCATTTGGGACTTTGAAGTACTAGACTCCCGATATTGAGACTGATCAACTTAATATCGATTGTTTGGTATGTATAGGAACCAGATGGCGCCTCGTGGACGCGGTAGAGGTAGTGCGAGAGGTCGTACGAATGCTCGTGCACCGGAGAATAACCCTAATGACCCGGTGAACTTTATGGCTGCGTTGGAGAACATGGCTGCTGCTATGCAGGCCACTGCTGAGGCTCTTGGTCAACAGATGAACAACCATGGTAATGATGGAGGTGGAGTTCAGGGCCCGATGACTCTAGCAAACTTTTTGAAGGTTAACCCGCCTAAGTTCAAGGGAACTACTAGCCCGACTGAGGCTGATACATGGTTTCAGGCTATAGAGCGAGCGCTGCAAGCACAAGTGGTACCTGAAGGGCAGCGTGTCGAGTTTGCTACCTATGCTCAGGTGAAGCGTCGCATTGGTGGCAAGGTATCCGACGTCTTCTGCAGCAGGGTGATGACTATATCACTTGGAATGTCTTTCAAGAAGAGTTCTATAAGAAGTACTTTCCAACTTCTGCTAGGACGGCTAAGGAACTTGAATTGTTACAGCTGAAGCAGGGTACTATGTCCATATCAGAGTATACTGACAAGTTTGAGGAGCTGTTCAGATTCTCTCGTATGTGCCAAGGGACTCCGGTGGAATATGAGAAATGGAAGTGTGTTAAGTATGAAGGAGGACTCCGGAGTGATATCTTCAGTTCAGTGGGACCAATGGAGATTAGGACCTTCTCCGAATTAGTGAACAAGTGTAGGGTTGCTGAAGAGTGTGTAAAAAGGGCAACCGCTGAGAAAGGGAGTCACAAAGGTTCATTTCCACATAACCGAGGGAAGAGCTTTGCACCTAGAGGTCCGTCTTTCAAGAGGGGAGGCTCTTTCAGGAGGCCCAACAACAACAACTCCCAAGGAAAGAAGTTTGGGAAGCAGCCTCAGAATGATCAAGCTTGTGCTAGGTGTGGGGGTCACCATCCGGGAGCACCATGCAAGGCCGGATGGGGTTTGTGCTACAATTGTGGAAAAGCGGGGCATAAAGCCGCCAATTGTCTGGAGAGGCAGAAACAAGGTGCTGGGAAGGCACAACAGACTGGTCGGGTGTTCACCACTTCAGCTGTAGGAGCTGAGGGATCTGAGACACTCATTCGAGGTAACTGTGAATTAGCTGGTCAGACTTTAAATGCTTTATTTGATTCGGGAGCATCACATTCATTCATTGCATTTGAGAAAGCCCATGAGTTAGGATTGAAGATTGTAACTTTAGGTTATGATCTAAGAGTGTACAATGCTACCCATGAAGCCACGGTAACTAGGCTAGGATGCCCGGAAGTTTCCTTTAGGTTCAAGCAGCGTGATTTTGTTCATAATTTAGTCTGCTTACCGATGATCGGTCTTGATCTTATCTTGGGATTGGACTGGTTATCTAAGAACCATGTTCTGCTTAATTGTTCTACAAAGTCGGTGTACTTTATGCCGGAAGATACTGAAGGGCCGGTCGTGGTAAATAATTATTACTTGAACTCGATGATGGTGAACTGTTCTGGAGTCGAATGTCAGGGTATCATGTTGTTAACCGCGGGCGTTTCGGGAGATGATCAGAGGTTGGAACAGATTCCGGTTGTGTGTGAGTTTCCGGAAGTGTTTCCCGATGATATTGATGAGTTTCCACCTAACCGAGAGGTTGAGTTTGCTATTGAATTGGTGCCCGGAGCGGGACCAATCTCAAGTGCTCCTTATAGGATGTCACCGTTAGAGATGAACGAGCTAAAGTCTCAGTTAGAGGATTTGTTGGGAAAGAATTTTATACGACCAAGCGTCTCTCCATGGGATGCTCCAGTGTTACTGGTGAAGAAGAAGGATGGGAGTATGCGGCTCTGTGTGGATTACAGGCAGTTGAACAAGGTAACAATAAAGAATAAGTACCCATTGCCGAGAATTGATGATCTCATGGATCAGTTGCAAGGAGCTGGAGTTTTCTCCAAGATCGATTTACGATCCGGTTATCACTAGATAAGGGTGAGGGGTGAGGATATCCCTAAGACCGCTTTCAGGACTCGATATGGTCATTACGAGTACACTGTAATGTCCTTTGGGTTGACGAACGCCCCTGCGGTATTCATGGATTACATGAATAGAGTTTTCCATCCGTTTCTGGATAAATTTGTTGTTGTCTTCATTGATGACATACTAATTTATTCCAAGACTGAAGAAGAGCATGCGGAACACTTGAGGACCGTGTTGCAGATTCTAAAGGAGAAGAAACTCTATGCAAAACTGTCTAAGTGTGAGTTTTGGAAGAGTGAGGAGAAGTTTTTGGGGCATGTGGTGAGTAAGAAAGGGATAGCCGTAAATCCAACTAAGGTGGAGGCTGTGATGGATTAGAAGTAACCAACCACCGTAACAGAGATAAGGAGTTTTCTGGGTTTAGCTGGCTATTACCGAAGGTTTATCAAAGGCTTTTCACAGATAGCTTTGCCAATGACAAAGTTAACCCGCAAGGACACTCCGTTTGTTTGGACTCCTGAGTGCGAGGAGAGCTTTCAGACATTGAAGAAAAAGTTGACCACTGCACCTGTGTTAGTGTTACCCAAGCCGAATGAGCCATTTGAGGTGTATTGTGATGTCTCATTAAAGGGTTTAGGGTGCGTGCTGATGCAGCATCATAATGTGGTGGCGTATGCCTCACGACAGTTGAGACCTCATGAAGTTAGTTACCCTACGCACGATTTGGAACTCGCTGCGGTTGTGTTTGCCTTGAAGGTGTGGAGGCATTATCTCTATGGGGTTAAGTTCCAAGTTTTCTCTGATCATAAGAGCTTGAAGTATCTCTTTGATCAAAAAGAGCTTAATATGAGGCAGAGGAGGTGGATGGAATTATTGAAGGACTACGACTTTGAGTTGCATTACCATCCGGGAAAGGCGAATGTAGTGGCGGATGCGTTAAGTCGGAAGTCATTATATGCGGCCTGGATGATGCTTCAAGAGGAGAAGTTGCTCAATGGATTCGAGAGTCTGAAGATTGGTACTCAAGAAGTATCCGGAACTTTGTGTTTGAGCCGATTAGAAATCTCAAGTGACTTTAAGTCCGAACTCCTAAAGGCTCATCAAAATGATGAAGCTTTATGGAAGGTGTTACCGGCCATTGAGCAAGGAAAACAGTGGAGAGTGTCGGAAGAAGAAGATGGGTTATGGAGATTCAAAGGCAGGATCATTGTGCCGGATGTTGGCACTTTAAGGCAAGATATTTTAAAGGAGGCACACAAAAGCGGATTCTCCATTCACCCGGGAAGTACTAAGATGTACCATGATTTAAAGGCGATGCTTTGGTGGCCGGGTATGAAGAATGATGTGGCGGAATATGTTTCAAGGTGCTTAACTTGTCAAAGGGTAAAGATTGAACATCAAAGACCTTCCGGGATGTTGCAACCTTTAGAGATTCCGCAATGGAAGTGGAAAAGTATTGCAATGGACTTTGTGTCGGGATTGCCAAGGACTAGGGCTGGTTTTGATGCTATTTGGGTGATTGTGGACCGACTGACGAAGTCAGCCCACTTTTTGCCCATTCGGATGACTTACACCCTTGAGGAGCTAGCACGGTTATACATAAAGGAGATTGTGAGACTCCATGGTGTACCTGCTACTATAATCTCTGATAGAGATCCTCGTTTCACTTCAAGGTTTTGGGGTGCATTTCAGAAAGCTTTTGGAACCCGATTAAGCTTGAGCACGGCTTACCATCCTCAAACAGATGGTCAATCTGAGAGGACGATCCAAACACTAGAGGATATGTTGAGAGCTTGTGTTTTGGACCAACCGGC
Source organism: Arachis stenosperma (assembly GCF_014773155.1). Lineage (NCBI taxonomy): Eukaryota > Viridiplantae > Streptophyta > Magnoliopsida > Fabales > Fabaceae > Arachis > Arachis stenosperma. The sequence continues at coordinate 115,489,780 of NC_080382.1, forward strand.
GAGTTGGGATCGGTATATGCCATTAGTGGAGTTTGCATACAATAATAGCTATCATGCGAGCATTGGAATGGCTCCGTATGAGGCCTTGTATGGGAGGAAATGTCAATCTCCGCTATGTTGGTATGAAGCTGGAGAGAAAAGCTTGTTGGGGCTGGAGATGATAGCTGAGACTACTGAACAAGTCAAGAAAATCCGTGATAGGATGCTTACGGCGCAGAGTCGTCAAAAGAGTTACGCCGATCAGAGGCGAAAGCCCTTAGAATTTGAGGAAGGAGACCATGTTTTTCTTAAGGTTACTCCGACTACGGGAGTAGGTAGGGCGATTAAGGCAAAGAAGTTGAATTCTCGATACATTGGTCCATTTCAAATCCTGGAGAGGGTTGGACCGGTGGCGTATCGAATAGCTTTACCACCTCATCTTTCGAACCTGCACGACGTGTTTCACGTGTCGCAGCTTCGGAAGTACACTCCTGATGCTAGCCATGTGTTGGAACCCGAATCGGTTCAGTTAAGGGAAGATTTGACGCTTCCAGTGGCTCCAGTCAGAATTGATGATACTAGTATTAAACGGTTGCGTGGAAAAGATGTTTCACTAGTCAAAGTGGCATGGAGTCGAGGCGGCGTTGAGGAACACACTTGGGAACTTGAGTCAGAGATGCGATCGGATTATCCGCATTTATTCTCAGGTAATTGCATTTGAATTTTGTGGGCAAAATTTCCAATTTGGTGGGTAGAATGTAAAACCTGGTTAATTAACGGCTAATTAACCCATAAATGAGAATTTATTCTAGAAAGCCTAAAATGTGATTTTTATGGCTAAATGTGATAGAGGAGACTGAGATGAGAATTTTGGTACCAATTTTATAGAATTCGGACCAAGATTGGACCGAACGGGCCAAACCGGGCCAATTGGACCCAAAGTGGGCCCTTGGCCCAACATAACTTAACCAAAACCCTAGTTTTCAGCACTCTCTCTCCTCATTTGTTACACACACAAGCTGAAATTAGAGAGAAAGGGAGGAAGAACATTCTCTCAACTTCTCTCTCTCTCTTGATCTTCAAATCACCATAACTTTTGATCTAGAGCTCCGATTGCCGCCCCGTTTACGGCCACGCGTTCACCGCGAAGAGCTCTACAAAACCCATACAACCAATCTTGAGGTAAGCCACACCTTGCTGTTCGAAATTTCAGCCCCTATTTTCGAGTTTTATGGGTGAAATGTTGAGATTTTGGGTTCTTTGATGTTATAGGACCCAACTCTCTTGAAGGAGAAGGTTAATCTTGTCTCCTTGGATCTTGGGTGTGGTAAGATTCTCAACCCTAGTGTATTTTGTTGTTTTATGATGTTTGGGTTTTGAGATGTTGTGTATGGGTATGATGTTTGTGGCTTAGGTTGTGTATGTGTGTATTTTGGAGCTTGATTGGTGACTTTGAAAAGCTTGGAAAGGGTTTGGTGGTGAAAAATCTGTTCTTGGAGGTGTTGAGACCTTGAGAGCTTGTGGATAAGTGGTTTGGAAGTGCTCTGGTGGAGCTTGGGAAATTCGGCTAAGGTATGGTTTCGGTTTTCCGTATCTAATATGTAATGTGGTAGGAAATACTTAGGCTAGAGGCCCTAAGATAGGCATTGAAATGTTGATGTTGTTAAATAATTGAGATATATGATGTAATCATATATGTGATGATGGTTATTGATGCCTTGGTGGTATGATGTATGAGAAATATGCATGTTGTGATATATGCTTGATGATTGGTTATGGTTGAATTGTGGGTTGAACCATATTGTTGGTGAGTATGATGTTGATTGTGTACAATAATGATTTATTGGACTTGGTGTTGTTGAGAATTGGCATGAGGAATAGTATATGATATGTCAATATGTTTGAGTTTGAGCCACTTGGGTGAAGTGGGGTAAAATGAGGAGATAGTGATTTTGTATATTGTGGGAATGTGTCAATGTGTGAGTTGAGGAGGCTTGATGTTGAATTTGATACATTTTGATTGATTTCAAAGAAAAGGGATGAAATTGGCATGTTTTGATTGATTTTGGAAAGAGTTAAAAAAATGGTTTGTTTTTGAAAATGGCATATTGTGGTTTTGTATGAAAATATGGTTTTTGGGCATACTTTGACGGGACATAACTTGGACTACGGATCTCCGTTTTGTACCAAATTTGTTTAGAAATGAAATTGGATCCGGGATGTCCATGCCGTTCGAAGAACGGGTGAAAAACGATTTAAAATGAGGAAGTTATGTCCGTTGGAAGATTGGGGTAAAAATCTGTAAATTCTGCAGCTTTTAACTTAGAAAACTTTTAGCAGAATAACCCCTTGCGCGTGGGCGCACCTGGCGCGTACGCGCCGATCTTCCGAAAAGTACCATCCACGCGTACGCGTGATGTGCGCGGGCGCGCCGATTGGGCTGCACCCAATGCCCAGCCATTTTCCCGAGAGTTATGCCAGAACTGTGCCGGTGTTGTGCCTGGGGCACGAGAACACCCGCGCGTACGCGTGGTTGACGCGTGCGCGCCGATGGGCAAGTTTGGATTCCACGCGTTAGCGTGCATGACGCTTGCGCGTCGATGAGTTTTTAAGGCCATCCACGCGTGCGCGTGGAGTGCGCGTACGCGCGGCCCTGTTTTCATCCCAAAGTTGATTTTTGAGTTTTGAAAGACAAATCTCATACTTCTAGGCCTCCGATCTCACCATTTATGTCTTAAATCATTATGGCATGTCTAGCTATTAAAAAGGGGCTAGTGAATGAGGTAACTTGCGAGTGAAGCAAGGGGAATATGAACGATCAATGAGGATCAAGATGATTATGTGAGATGCGGAGGATGGTGGTGGAAGTGCTTGTGATGCCATGGGCCGAAAGGCTATAATTGTTAATGAAATAGCTGGTTATGGATTTAACCGTGAGCCGGAATAGCTGTGTATGCTATGAATATTGGCTGGTTCTGGATTGAACCGTGAGCCGGAATGGCTGATATGGATGTTGATCCATGGATGAGAATTCATGCATGTTGATGCTGAATTATTGATAATTGTGAAATTACACTTCCACTATCTGAGGTACGAGTTTCCTTGGGTAGTAGCAGTGGCTAGCCACCACGTGCTCCAGGTTGAGACTCGAAGCTCTGTTAACCCTATGTCGTAAGTGTGGCCGAGCACTGTGAAAGGCCCGGATGAGCTCGAACCCCCGTAAATATTCACCAGTGAGGGTGATGGATATGGATCATGTTTATGATCAAGTTTATAACGAGTATAACTCGAGTTTGGGGATGCACGACAGAGGGACAGTCCAATGGTTAGCGACCAGGACTTGTCGGGTTGGCTCTATAACCGACAAGATGATATCATCGGCCACTAGGGACAGGCATTCATCATATGCATACTATGTGAATTGTTTGAGATTGCCTATTTGACTGCATATTACTTGCTAATTGTCTAAATGTCTTAACTGTTCCTATTTGTATATTCTTTGACTGATATAACTGTGTTTGATATATTATACTCCTGCTGGTGGTTGGGAGGTTTGAAGGAATTGGAAAGGGAAGTATTAGTTAGACTGAAGAATCTTTAGTCAGATGCCCTTATATGGTTTAGCTTGTTTATAAGCTTTGATATTATCTGGAGGAAGTTCTAGGATTGCTTTTGGCTTTCCTCTATTATTATGTATTATATATGTGGAAGCTGTTACCATGCTGGGGACCTCTGGTTCTCACCCATGCGGATTTTGTGGTTTTCAGATGCAGGACGTGAGGTTTCCCGTTGAGACATGCTGGAGACTTCTACCTTTGCGAAGATCCTTTGTTCTCGGGACTATGTTTTTGGTTTATATGTTTTGCTTAGATACTTTTATCTCCATTAAATAATACAAACTGTGATGACTCCTCTTATGGGAGATTTTGGAGAATAGGTTTTATGTATTTGTGTCCCTTTGGGTTTCCTTTGGGGTTTTACTTATTTTATCATATGTATATATTGCTATGCTCGGACCGGTTATCTTCGCAGCCGGATCTTGAGTCTTGATATTCCTGTTTTTGACACTCCTTTGTATATATATAATCTCGCGTTGGTTTATCTCTGTTCGTTACGTTATCGATCGGAGTGTTGCGCTTTTGAGTTGCGATTTTTATTTACCCCTTTTTCTACAAAGGCTCCTAGTTATAATCAATCATTCATATTACTATACGTACTAAAATTTTTTTTTAGAGGTCGTAATACCTTGCCATCTCTGAATTATGACTTAAGCATAAGACTCTGTATGGTAGGGTGTTACATCAACCTTGGGTGACCTTTGGTAACTCGTCTCAGGAACAGATTTGGCACGAATCGAGACCCGTTGTAAGCAAGCCATGTAGTAGGATTTTCCAGTGGCCTAAACCTAGCTCGGTATACCCGTCGAACTTGGTCCATCTTATAAACATCATGAATATACACTTGCCAATCTAGCCGTTGATTCGCACAACATACAAACACATATCGACATGGAATTCAGTCTACCTGGAACTCACCACAGTCACATTGTTGTCGACGGAGGTCGATGGCATACTCCATTTCACTTGGCATCTCACACACTTCAAATACCTCATTCTGCCTGTCAAAGCAATTAACCTGGATGTTTTCTGATGCAAGTTGATTTGCATGTAATTTGGAGGTCACAAGCTCAGAAAAAACATGTCCAGCATTAATCCGAGCCTCCACCTCGGCTCTTTTTTGGGTGAACAACTCATTAAGCCTATAGAATGTTACTTTGACAAGTGCAGTGATAGGGAGATTGCGTGCACTCTTCAAGACTGAGTTGATGCATTCCACACGGTTCGTGGTCATGTGACCCTATCGGTAACTACCATTGAATGCCAATGCATACTGTCCGCGGGAAATTCGGTTTAACCAGTTAGTGTAAGCCTCGTCCCGTACTCGTAAATGCTAATTCGTACTCGCAAACCGTCCTCAAATATCCTGCGCAATAAGAAAAAAAGAAAAAAATAGATGAAAAACATTGTTTAAAGGTAACTCTGTTAATAATGAACTTCAAATTACTCAATGTTACCTATATTGACGACAAGTTTTTGTAGGTACCGTGCCTTGAACTTTCTCAAAAAATTCGACTCTATATGCCTGATGCAAAATATGTGGAAAGCTCTAGGAGGTGACCAAGCTCCATTACTGCGGGCCACAGATGCATTGATGGATTCGTGTTGGCCAGAGATTAGTCCCACACTATCCCGAGTCACCACATGTTGTTGCAGGTTACTAAGAAAAAAGTGTCGCGCATCAGAAGTCTCTCCCTCCACAATAGCAAATGCAATTGAGACGATATTGTTGTTACCATCCTGTGACACTGCAACCAATAGACAACCCTTATACTTTTCACTCTCACTCATATGAATATAAACTTCACTATCAAATTTTTTTACTTCATACGAAATAACAGAGACAAAGAAGCTGAGGGAAGAAGAAGAAAAGAAAAAGGAGAGGAGATATGAGAACCCCTCTACGAGTTAATATATATATATATATATATATATATATATATATATATATATATATATATATATCGGACCACCGATTTGTATTCACAGATTCAAATAACACATATAATAATCAAATCGGACGGTTCGATTTGATTTTCGCGAAATTAAAAAAATAAATCTATATGAAAATCGGACGGTCTAATTACCTTCGCCGAAATTCAAATTTTTCCTCCCACACAAATCGGACTATCCAATTAGTGGACTTAATTTTTTTAACAAAGAAATCGCATGGTTCGATTTCTTCATCCTTTATTTCAGAAAAAGATGTTTCACATCCATGTCTAACGCCCACATTTTTCATAACAATGCACAACATACACACTTCTCATATCCAAAAAAATGAGCCATACAATTGAATTTGTTTCTAAATGGCGAAATTAAATTGAATTTTAAGGAGATTAAAAAATTAATTCATTTCTATGAACTTTTCACATAATCTGTTTTCTTGATCTAATACTGTAAACTGAATATAAAATTTACAGCTGCTTTTTACTTTCACATCAGTACTATTTTTTCATACTAAGACTAGTCCATCAGTTAATCCTCTAAGTTTTATACAATACACATAATCATAGCCACATTTCTTTAACTTTCTCACCACAATGAGGTTTGGTTTTTCGTTTCGCAAGAAAAAATCATATTGGGAGAGTGAAATTTTCTAATCTATTGTATCATGTGAACTATAAAAATTTTTTCTAAACTCCGACTATTCCACATGAGCATTTTCATGGCTTGTGGGGTATCTTTTGTACGTAATCACCTTCTTCCCAAAAAATTAAAAGAAGGTAAAATAATGCACAACCACAGTACTATGTAAGATTCTTAGTTTAATCATATTTTTTTCTTATTTGATAAATAATCATATTATTATTTCAGTGGTCAAATGTTAGTTATATTATAACTATCTTAAATCTTGCCAAAAAAATATTGATACAGGTCTAATTGTTAAATTTCACATTATTTTAGAATTTTTTTAAAAAATAGATTAATTTAAAATCCTTCTAATCACTCTACCTTGATCTATCCGAGAGATTTGAATAACAATGATGTACGTATACATAAACTGCTATAAAGTGTCAGGGATTAAGCTACCCAATGTTTCTTCATAAACCACTATACACAGTAACATTTTATGTATGATTGCATTTTTTCAAAAACCGCTACACCCTCCAAGTAATTCGTTCTATCCTGTAGTGGATTACGTTAAAGTTAGAAACAGTTACACTTACAACGATTTATATAGAATAAAAAAATTGCAAATATGTTATTCAGAAAGTTATAATATGATAAATTTAAAGTCCAATTATTTTATTCCACTAATTTGTCCTATTTTTTTATGTAAAAGGTAAAAACCATAATTTCAACCTTTGTTGTAATTTGTTGGATTGCTGCCATCTTCTAAACATGCGTGATTGGAATTGTATGTATTGAATTTTAATTATGTTTTATGTTTTTTTGTCATGGTAAATATTTATTTTTTTTTTTACTTTTTTTATATTTTAGTTAATTCTTTTTCTATTAAAGAGTTTTTTATTTTTCTCTTATTTTTTATTTTATTTTTTGTTTTAACTTATAATTTTTTTTTAGTTTTGTCTTCCAGAATTCAATTAAATTATTTGCTGTTGATGATTATAAGTAGGGTTGCCAAAACGGGTTAAACTCGTTGGGTCGACCCGCTAAAAAAGCGTTTCGGGCTAGGTTCCGTCAAATTAAAAAAATTCGTCAAATCCGCATCGTAAATTGGCGAGTTTTGACGGGGCGGGCCCGGCGGGAGATTTTTATTTTTATTTTTTAATTAAATAAAAGAGTGATTATTATTATAAAATTAATAATTATAAAATTTTTAAACACTTTTGATTTTGTTTTTATTCTTCTTTTACTTATTAACATTATTTATTTTATTTTACAATTTCGTATATTTGCTCAAATTATGTGACTTATTTTTTAAAATAAAGATGGTTCTATTAATAAATATTATTTTGAACAATTTTATTGAATTTAAAAATAAAAAAATATAGTAAAAAAATTATATTATAATTTGACTATTTTTTATATGTATTTAATTTTTTAATTATTATTTTTTGGTTAATTTTATTAAATTTTATTTAAAAAAAATTCAAGCGGGCTAACTCGCCAATCTGCCATAAAATGGGGGCGAGTTAACATTTTGAACCATCTTAGTTGGCAGGGCGGGCGGCGAGACGGGACAGGTTAGGACGGGCCGCCCGCTTTGCCACCCCTAATTATAAGAGGGAAGAAACAGAGCTAGATTATTTTTTATCATTTTAAAATTACCAAAAGAGTGTATTTTAATCATTAAAATTAAATTTAAATTTTAACATTTTAATTTTTATTAAATAACATTAATCTTAAAAAGAGATTTTTGTCTTTCCAAAATTAATCTTAAACATGATATTTTAATAATTTAAACAACATTAATACAAAAAGAGTATTTTTGTTCCTTAAGTCCCACAGGTTTGATCCTGTAGAATCTGACCTATTTTCTTATCGAGCGAAAGGTACGAAATAAATTAGGTTGATTTTTCGATCAAAAGTACTGTGTGAAATCTTCAATTTTTTCTTTTCTATTTCTCTATCCCTATCTCGTAGGTATAGCATTTGAATCAATAGAGAATCTTTTCTTCTATATCTGTATGAATCGATATTATTACATTAATTAACTTTTAAATGAATATTTTAGAATTTTAAAATAAATCTTTAAAAGGGATATTTTATCTTTTTTAAATCCAAATATTAATTCTTAATCTTTTAAAAATCAAACAACTCTAATCCTAAAAAATTATTTTAATCTTTTTGAAATTAATTAAAAAATTACTTTTTTAAAAATTAAGTATAAAAGGTATTTTTCCTTTTTATTTTTTTAAAGTTTTTAATTTTTGTTTCTAAATAATTTTGTAATGATCCAATAACAACTCAAAAATAAAATAAATCTAAAACAAGCCCAAACAGAAATAAAAAGATAATGTTATCCCAATCAAATTTTTAATTAGAAAAATATAAATTGTTTCTAACTTTTTAACAGGAGTTTTAAATACTATCGAAAAATTATCACGTATGCCATAGTCTTTTTTTAAAATTTCAATGTTCTTTATACGATTAAGTTGCAGGTAAATTTATTTGTCTTGTAACTTTTTATAAAATGACAAATATAGTTCTCTAATAAAGAAAAAAAAAAGACAAAAACAATAATACTCTGCAAAAAACTAAATGTTGAAATAAAATGCTACGGTGAACTATGTAGTTTTTTTAAGGTGATTGAAAAAAAATTACTATATAAAAAATTTTAGGAGTTAAAATTTTTTTAATTTTTGTGTTGTTTTTAAATTAATATTATTTAATATATTTTTCTTTTATGAGGTATTAATGGGTCAAAATCTTTTTAGTGGGTGGACTAAGTGTAAAATGTTTTTTTATTATATATCATTTTGTTTGAGAAATTTTCAAAAAAAAAAAAACTCTTATTCGTTGGAATTTTTTTTCTGTATGTGCAATAAAAATAATAAATAAAAACATATATGATGGTTTAAATATTAATTTTTAATATTTTAAGTCAACTATTAATTTATACTTTTATATATATATATATATATATATATATATATATAAATTAATGAAAGTCCTCTATTTTTTATGTATTTCTCTTAATGTACGTAATATATTTATTAATTTAAAATTATCAATGTTACTAATACTTAATAAGTGCAGAATACATTAATATATATTACAATGTGTATATTAATATTATTATTTTTATTATATATTTTATATTTCAATATATATTCTATATAAATGTTGATTTAGTAAATAATTTTTAATATACATATAGTATAAGTATACATTTTATTTTGTATTATTATTAATATAATTTTGATACATTACCTAAAAATAATAACTTATAAGAAAATATATATTATTATTATATGGTGAAAATATTTACTTATAGATAATAATATAATTCATACGATGATACATAAATATTATTTAAGTGTTATTATTTTAAAATAGACACATTTACTAAAATTATATACTATGCTCTTATGTGAATTATTATGTTAAATTTTATACATAAAAGTCTAATAAAAACACACAAAAAATTCATTTTAGTAATTAATTTTTAATATGACATACTTAAAAAAAATTTAAACAAGGTACTTTTGTCATTTTATATATTCTTACAATTTCAATTTATAAAAGTAGTTTTACCTCCAACTCAAAAAATTTATATACAGAGATGATCAGGTTTTAGTACTATATTATAATCTTTTATTTTTGTGCAAATAGTACATAAATAAATAACGAGTTAATTTTGATAATTTCAAATTGATAATGTCTCTCTTTAAAAAAAAAGTTGATAATATCTCTCTCAAATTCTTATATATTAGTATATTACTTTTAATGTAAAATACATTGTTACTGAATTTCATCAAATTGGACTAACATTATTATTTTAAAAGTAATTTTTAAACTTTTTTTATTAAGTAAGGGGTGTTATCATTTTTGTCAATTAAACAAATTTTAGTTTTTTATTATTATATTTTATATCAACACTTTAAATTTAGAGTTTAGAATTTATTAAGATTTAGGATTTAAAATTTAAGATTTATGATTTATGATTTAAAATTTAAAGAGTGTTGCATTTTTCACTTTTTTTTTTTTCAGAGTACAATAACATTTTTCTAGAGTGCTCTAAATACTCTTAATAGATATACATCACAAACTAAATTCAAATACGTGTGAATTATTCAGTTATTTCTATCTTATTTTCATTCATACATATTTGTGTCTTTTATAATATTTACACGATATTAATTTTTTATTTAAATTTTTTAATGATAATATAATTTTAATCTTATTAACATATATCTTAAGAAAATATTTTAACAGTATCACGAAAAAAATTATTAAAAAATTATGAAAAATATCTTTTTATATTTTTTAATGTATTGAATATATTAAAAAATTATAATTTTTAATTATTATACTATTAAATGGGTTTTTAAAATAAAAGAGAGTTAAATTACTTATATAAAGTACATGTACAATATAGAATATGGATTAAAAATATATAAAGTAATATTATATATTTATATACAAATATATAATAATTAATTTTTTAGTATATATATAATATTTTTTTAAAAATTGAATTAAATAATCCCCTCCTGCAGACATAAAAGTGTTAAACCTTTTAATAATATTAAAATTTTGTAAAGTTTTTTTTGCAACTAACACAAAGAAATTCTATTACAAAAAAATAATTATCTTGTACATATATATAAAAAGTGATATGAAGATTATTTTTGCGAAAGTATTTTATTATAATTCATTATCTTTTTCAAACATAACAAAAACATATATTTTTATGATTGCATCTAAAACGTTTTGGTAAAAAATAAAATTTGAATATTAATCTTCCAGTGAATATTATTTATTGAGATTATTAGATGATAATAAATATAAAAGTTCATATTAAAATGAATGTTATAAAATAAATTTATAAAGAGAATATTTTAAAATATAAAAATATAACAAATGCCTAAATTACATATTTATCTACTGTGAAAAAATTGTATATATATTAAGAAAGCTTAAATAATATATGTGTATATAACATTTTATTGAATAAAAATATTCCATTAAATACTATTTCAATTATATTACAAATCTAAATAAAATAATAATTATTTTGTAATAAAAATACTGGTTGAAAAGAGATTTACTCATGTTAGTCCATCATAACTTTTAGTCCTTTCCAACATAAACTGGTTAAAGCATTAAAGGATGAGACTGTAATTTTATTTCTCATTATGTGGGTGAAGGAAAAGGCAAGTTGCTTTTTTACTATACTCTTCAAACAAACAATTTAACGTACAAAATTTTCATTTTCGTCTCATTCTTTGTTATATTTTATTACAAATCTTATTGGTTGAAATGATGGGAAGAACAATGTTCAATTAGGTAGCGTTTGTTTTTGGAGACACGACACAGAGACATGGATAATACATGTTTAAAAAGTATTTGAAAGCAGAGACATGGACACTGAACACATTGTCTCCAAAACAGTTTTTTATACTTTTGTGTCCACTCTTTTACGAAAGACAATTCAAAGACGGAGCTAGACTAACTATTTAGGAGGGGGCGATATTTAATAATTTACTAAAAATATTTTATATTATTATTGCTATTGATAAAATTAAAAAAATTAAATATATAATCTCAATCAAAGTCAGACAATAATATATAAAAGTTACTACTTACGATTTTGTATCATGAAAAGGCTATTCAACATTTTTTTCTACTTTTAAAATTATCTATAATTAAATTTGTGTTGAAAATAACTGCTAATTATTTTTCTATATAGATGATCAAATTGTCCACAAGAAATTCATCAGCCATCTTACTTCGAAGTCTTGTCTTAACAATTTTCATTGCTGAAAAAAATTCTTTCTATTGTTGCTGTAGACACTGATAGTGTAACACCCCACCATATAGAGTCTTATGCTTAAGTCATAATTCAGAGATGGCAAGGTATTACGACCTCTAAAATAAAAATTTAGTACGTATAGTAATATGAATGATTGATTATAACTAGGAGCCTTTTTAGAAAAAGGGGGTAAACAAAAAAAATCGCAACTCAAAAGCGCAACACTCCGATCGATAACGTAACGAACAAGGATAAACCAACGCCAGATTATATATATACAAAGGAGTGTCAAAAACAAGAATATCAAGACTCAAAATCCGGCTGCGAAGATAACCGGTCCGAGCATATAGCAATATATACATATGATAAAATAAGAAAACCCCAAAGGAAACCCAAAGGGACACAAATACAAAGTTCCTATTCTCCAAAATCTCCCATAAGAGGAGTCATCACAGTTTGTATTATTTAATGGAGATAAAAGTATCTAAGTAAAACATATAACCCAAAACATAGTCCCAAGAACAAGGAACCTTCGCAAATCTAGAAGTCTCCAGCATGCCTCAGTGGGAAACCTCACGTCCTGCATCTGAAAACCACAAAATCCGCATGGGTGAGAACCAGAGGTCCCCAGTATGGTAACAGCTTCCACATATATAATACATAATAATAGAGAAAAGCCAAAGGCAATCCTAGAACTTCCTCCAGATAATATCAAAGCTTATAAACAAGCTAAACCATATGTGGCGACTGACTAAAGATTCTTCAGTCTAACTAATACTTCCCTTTCCAATTCCTTCAGACCTCCCAACCACCAGCAGGAGTATAATATAGCAAACACAGTTATATCAAACAAGAAATATACAAATAGGAACAATTAAGAAATTTAGACAATTAGCAAGTAATATGCAGTCAAATAGGCAATCTCAAACAATTCATATAGTATGCATATGATGAATGCCTGTCCCTAGTGGCTGATGATATCATCTGTCGGTTATAGAGCCAACCCGACAAGTCCTGGTAGCTAACCATTGGACTGTCCCTCTGTCGCGCATCCCCAACTCGAGTTATACTCATCATAAACTTGATCATAATCATGATCTATATCCATCACCTTCACTGGTGAATATTTACGGGGGCGAGCTCATCCGGGTCTTTCACAGTGCCCGGCCACACTTACGACATAGGGTCAAAAGAGCTTCGAGTCTCAACCTGGAGCACGTGGTGGCTAGCCACTTCTTCCTTCCAGGGAAACTCTCATCTCCAACAGTGGGAGTGCAACATTCACAATTCATTCAACAGCATATATGCATTTATACTTAGCCATAATCATGGCTCCGCCGTAACACGGCAATAATCTAGCCATCCGGCTCACGGTTAAATCCATAACCAGCCATTTCATTAACAATCACGGCCCTTCGGCCCATGGCATAACAAGCACTTCCACCGCCATCCTCCGCCTCTCACATAATCATCATTGATCCTTATTGATCATTCATTTTTTCCTTGCTTCACTCGCAAGTTACCACATTCACTAGCCCTTTTTCTCATAGCTAGACATATCATAATGATTTAAGACATAAGTGGTGAGATCGGAGGCTTAGAAGTATGAGATTTGGCTTTTAAAACTCAAAAATCAACCTTGGGATGAAAACAGGGCCACGCGTACGCGCACGCGTGGATGACCACAAAACTCATCGACGCGTATGCGTCATGCACGCTAACGCGTGGATTGAAAATTAGCCAATCGACATGCACGCGTCCGCCATGCGTACGCGTGGGTGCTCTCGTGCCCCAGGCACAAAACTGGCACAGTTCTGGCACAACTCTCTGGAAAATGGCTGGGCATTAGGTGCAGCACATTTGGCGCACCCGCGCACATCACGCGCACGCGTGGATGGCGCTTTCTGGAAGAACGGCGCGTACGTGCCAAGTGCGCCTACGCGCGGGGGGTCATTCTGCTAAAATTTTTCTAAGTTAAAAGCTGCAGAATTTACAGATTCGACACCCAATCTTCCAACAGACATAACTTTCTCATTTTAAATAATTTTTCACCCGTTTTTCGAACGGCATGGACATTCCAGATCCAATTTCATTTCTAAACAGATTTGACATAAAACGGGGATCCGTAGTCCAAGTTATGTCCCACCAAAGTATGCCCAAAAACTATGTTTTTCATAAAAACCACAAAGTGCCATTTTCAAAACAAGCCATATTCAACTCTTTTCAAAATCAATCAAAACATGCCAATTTCATCCCTTTTCTTTGAAATTAATCAAAATATATCAAATTCAACATCAAGCCTCCTCAACTCACACATTGACACTTTACCACAATTCACCAAAATCACTATCCCATCATTTTAACCCACTTCACCCAAGTGGCTCAAACTCAAACACATTGACATATCATATACTCTTCCTCATTCCAATTTTCAATAACACCAATTCCAATAAATCATCATTGTACACAATCAATATCATACTCACCATCAACATGGTTCCACCCACAATTCAACCATAATCAATCATCAAGCATATATCACAACATGCATGTTTCTCATACATCATACCATTAAGGCATCAATAATCATCATCACATATATGACCACATCATATATATCAACCATTCAACAACATCAACAATTCAATGCCTATCTTAGGGCCTCTAGCCTAAGTATTTCCTACCACATTACATATTAGATACGGGAAACCGAGACCATACCTTAGCCGATTTCCCAAGCTCAACCGGAGCACTTCCAAACCACTTTTTCCTCAAGCTCTCAAGGCCTCAATACTTCCAAGAACAGATTTTTCACCACCAAACCCTTTTCAAGCTTTTCAATATCACCAATCAAGCTCCAATATTCACATATACACAACCTAAGCCACAATCATCACACCCATACACAATATCTCAAAACTCAAACATCATAGAACCACAAATTACACTAGAGTTGAGAATCTTACCACACCCAAGGTCCAAGGAGACAAGATTAACCTTCTCCTTCAAGAGAGTTGGGTCCTACAACATCAAAGAGCCCAAAATCTCAACATTTTTGCTCATGAAACTCGAAATCAAAGCTGGAAATTCGAAGAGAAAAATGTGGCTTACCTCAAGATTAATTGTATGAGTTTTGTAGAGCTCTCCGCAATGAACGCGTGGCCGTAAACGGAACGGTAATCGGAGCTCTAGATCAAAAGTTATGGTGGTTTGAAGATCAAGTGAGAGAAAGAACTTGAAAGAGTGTTCTTTCCTCCATGGCCTCCATTTTCAACGTGTGAGTGTGTTTAATGAGGAGAGAGAATGCTGAAAACTAGGGTTTTGGTTTAGTTTAGTTGGGCCAAGGGCCCACTTTGGGTCCGATTGGCCCAGTTTGGCCCGTTCGGTCCAATCTTGGTTCGAATTCTATAAAATTGGTACCGAAATTTTCGTCTCAATCTCCTCTATCACATTTAGCCATAAAAATCACATTTCGGGCTTTCTAAAATAAATTCTCATTTATGGGTTAATTAGCCGTTAATTAACTGAGTTTTACAGATAGAGTCAAGACAAGACGTATTAATCTATCAACCATGTGAAAAGTTCTTGATTTTTCCGTTTCTTGCAACTTATTGCACGATTCAGAAAGTGTACCAATACCTTTCAAATGATTTGGTATATCATGCTGATAATGTTGCAACTGAGATTTCAAAATATTTTGCTCATTAGGAGGAAAGTCAAGGGGATAAAACTTATCTGCTAACTTGTTAATTTCAACATTTCTAAAAAGTTACCTCTGTTGCTTGAACTTTGGCTTTCATCATGTTCTCTGTACGCGCAACCTTGAAATGTCAACCATCTAATGCAATCTATAGATGCTCTTAGTCAAATTCGATTATTTTCAATCTTTTCTGATGTTTGCTTATGAAGAAGTCTGTCGATATATTGTGATTGTTTCATCAAATCATCACATGATTTCAGCGCCTTATGATGGAATGAGTTGGGACCTTTGCCAATGTAATTCAAAAGAGCACATTCTTTTTCATTATTTATTTTCTTCCAATTCCTGAAACCATTCTTAATAAAAGCATTTGAACCCGTGTTCATTGAAGGTTCCTTAGCAAAAAGAAAGCATGGAAAACAATATATAGCATCATCTTCTATAGAATATTCTAACCAAAATGAAAACAATTTAAATCATGAAGTTTGAAAGCGATGATGACTTTTATGACCAGAAAATGGATAATTATCAAGAATTGGTTGATTTGGCCCAACTTTAATATAAACCCGATGGATTTCATCTCTTTGATTTGGAGGAAACTTTCAAATCATTGGTCGCATTCCAGGATCTCTTTCCAAATGAAAAACATCATGCTTTGAGCTATTCAATGAAAAACTTGAAGTAATGAAATTTGATGACCCCTCAAGTATTGGAGTAGTAATAGTAGAAGCATCTTCATTCTCTTGATCTTTTCTTTTAAAAAATGTATCAATGGTTTTGAACTTACTCATAATTCAAATGGCCAAATAAGTTCCTATAATTAAAAATATATTTAGCAAAAAGTGTAAATTACAATCTAAATCTTTATAAAATATAAAAATTATATTTTAATTCAAAATAAGATATTAAAATTTAGAACAATAATACTAATTACTAACATTATAGTATAAATAATATAAAATTATAATTAAATAGTTAACTAATAAAAAAACTAAATATACAAACTAACATATAATAACATAAACTTAATTAACAAATAATAATAAATTAAATAAATAATTAAATATATAAAAAAACATAAAAAAATTAGATAAGACTAATAGAAAAATAATAAAAAAGTATAAAAAAAAATTACAATGCTAGATTATATAATTTATTCTTCTTATCCTTTCATTCTAGTAACATTTACTAATTCTTAAAAAATTATAAAATTAAATACAATTTATTTATTCTATTTTTGTATGACTATGTGTCTTTATTATTAGTTCAATAATTTTTTTGAAATAAAAAAGAATAAAAATAGAATTTTTTTTGAAAAAGAGGAGTGAAGAATCACTTGTTGAACTATTATCTTTTTTTTTTAATTTGTAAAAAAAAGAGTCAAAGAGGTAAAAAATAAAAAGATTAAAGAGATAAAGAAGGAGAAGAATAGGAAAAATTGTTACCTGCAAAATGAAAGTGGAAAGTTTGAGTTAATGAAGACATTAGGAGAAGAAAAAGAATTTATATTTTATTTTTTAAGTAAAGTAGGCTATTGGACTATGCCTAAAATTATTATACTATATTAACATTATATAAAAATAAAAAATGAGTTGATTTTTTTTTTGTATGAATTAAAAGGGGAGGGACCGAAAAAGTGTACGAAAAAAAGGAGGGGGTTGGGAAATAAAAAAAGGGGGGCTAGACTATTTTTTTTAAATAAAAATTAAAATTTTGGGGGCTATTGCCCCCTTTAGATGTATGTATCTTCGCCTTTGGACAATAATGGACACGGAATTTAGAAGAATGGACACGGACAATAAAGTACTTTCTTATTCATGCTCTTTCTCTATTTCTGTATTCTCCTTCTTTCTCTTTTTTTTTTTTTTTCAGGTAGGTTGGACTATTCCTTCATTTTTATCATTCTTACATCAATACCATTTTAACCTTGTATTATATTATTTGATTTGTAATAATAATAATAATAATAATAATAATAATAATAATAAATCTTAAAACTTTTGAAAGATAAATATTATCAAAGGTAAAATTGATCTTTTAAAATACTAAAAAATAATTTATAAATTGTAATTGATTTTATATAATTTAAAGAAAATTAGTTTTTTTGAAAAGAAAAATCAGTTTTTAGATAATAAAAAATTAGTTTTCTAAATAAAAATAGATTTTTATGTGAAAAACTAATTTTTTCATGTAAAAATGGATTCTTTTTTAAAACTGATTTTTTATTTAAAATTAATTTTACTTATTAATCTAAACAAATATTTTTATTAATCAAACTCAGATTTTTTTTATTAATTTTAATCATATGTATTCCTACATATTAATAATAAATTTAAAAATAAAATAATTATATTTATAAATTTTATTTTAATATAAATACTATTATATATTTTTTTATTAAAATTGTTGGCCTCTTCAAACATTTTTTTCAAGTTTTGTCTATACTCCTACGTACTCTCATTCTCTATTAAATTAGTTTGTACTTGATGTAAAAAATTTGGTATCACATAGCTATTTTAGTTATTTCATATAATATTTTAGTCTTGTCCATATATATCCAAATATAATACTGGACATTACATTAATATCTTGTACATCGTATTCAAACACAATACATAAAAAATAATATTTAATATCTCCATTCTATTGTCTCTGTTTCAATATCATATTCTATCATGTCTCTAAAAATAAACACAACTTTAAAATACAGCGATATACGTAAACCGCTTCTGATATTATCTTTTAAGACGTCCTTTCAATGGCCCAGCAAAAAGTACAATAACTGAAAAACAATATAAATGCACCAAAAATCCAACTAAGAATAGAATATCAATTTAAGGACATAAATTCAATTTGCTCCGTTCCTACAGAAATGAGGATTTTTTTAAAATAAATATTTTAATTACAAATATACGTTAATTTAAGAGTATTTATGAATTTTTATTAAGTGACTTATTTCGTTTTCGTTTACAATATAAACAAGATAAGACACGAACATATGGCAATGTATCACGTTTATAAATGTGATAGGTGAGAAATAGCTGTTTAATCATATCTCGTTTACATTGTAAATAAAATACGTGGAGTAAAAAATGTTTATACAGTAAACAAGATACTGTTATGAAGCACGAGTTGTCGTGTCCGCGTGTCGAACACACTTTCGGACACGACACTCACCGACACACGTTTCTGTTGTGTCGAATCGTGTCTTAATAAAAAATAATTTTTTTTCTCCGGATACACTTGGACACACCTAAATATCATCACGTGTCAGTGTATCCAGTCTTATTCTTAACATATATTTTTGAAATAAATTTAGATATAGTAGTATTATTATTTATTACAACAAAAATATTTTAAATACTTGATATAATTAAAATAAGACATTAAAAGTAATTAAAAAAATTAATTTATATTTTAATATCAATAAAATATTAAAATATCATTACAATTTATCTAAAAAATACTTTATATTTTATATGTATGCATGTCCTCATGCCGTATAAGATTTTAAAATTTGCATGTCGGCTTGTCCCGTGTTGTGTCGTGTCCCGTATTTGTGTCAATGTCCGTGCATCATAGCGAGATAGAATAGGACAAAAATAACCCCTTATAAAAGGATTAGAAAATCGTTGGTATTCCTCAGAAATCTCTCGATTCTTTTTTCTCTTTTGCTTTTCTTCAAAAAACTTAGCAA
This sequence comes from Arachis stenosperma, assembly GCF_014773155.1. NCBI lineage: Eukaryota > Viridiplantae > Streptophyta > Magnoliopsida > Fabales > Fabaceae > Arachis > Arachis stenosperma. The sequence goes on from NC_080382.1 coordinate 115,509,159, forward strand.
AAATATCTAATGGTAGTGGTTTTTTGTTGTGATAGTGTATCCCAACTGTTAGATAAAAAACAGTGATAGCAGGGTTATATTTGATTGTGAGAGTTCTGCGTTGTTCCGAACTCGAAAAGCAAATTTATAGTCTGAGTTAAAGAGTATGATATTGACGCACGTCGGTGGTGGTGAGAGAAATGAGGTTGGTAGAGTTGGGTATAGGATGCTAGTACTAATGGGGAATGGTGTATTTCGATTTCGCCTATTCTAGTTCGATGGCGATGAATATGTGCGCCTAATATTTGATGTGCACAACAGAATTATGGTTGAACAAGGAATGAAGCTTTTTGCGGAGATTCGTGATGTTGGTAGTGGTGGTGCTAGCGGCTCGAATTTTGTATCAGATGACCCTCCACTCGCACCACGACCGTTACATTGTGCTAGTCCAGTACAGGACATGAATGTTGAGGATAAGGAATCTAACGAAGAGTACATTGTCGATAGCCACGAAAGTGGTTCTTCTGACGATGACAATGACGATGACTCGATGAGTTCATACCTGAGACTCCTGTTGGTGGATCAGTTCGATACATGTTGCCTGCTCCGCGTCCAATTCCAAAGTTATCATCTGTACCCAGTCACTACCATACATTGGATGCAAGTCTGGAAGTCACGCAAACATCCACCCACTGGCTCCCCGTGTGTGCCTAACTTGAGGTGGTACGTAACATCCTGCAAGATGATGGTGCACTACCCCACGGCAAGTGGAAAGTGTGGGTCTTTAGACGCAGCGCTTCACAAATACAGTGATCAGGGAGTTGTCAAACACAAAGTTCTTGAACTGTACCATGTCGCCGAACCCAACCTCCCTCAAGTAAGGGACGATGGCGTCCGGGGGTGCAAGTGTATGACTGACCTACCTAAGTAGTAGCAGGCGAGGCCTCTGTTTAAAAGAAAAACTTTTATAAAGATTCGATTCCAAATTAAGTTCATATCCAAATCTATTCTAACAAATCTAAAATGCAACTCAAATAAACATCACAACATAATAAACAAGATACAAAAATAATACTTAAAAATCCTCTTTGAATTTAAAAAAAATATTAACTAACAAAAACATTTAATTAACTAATCAAATCAAAGTAATTACTTATCTAACTTTCACTATGAGTAAATTATACACCTAACTCATGTTACTAACTTGCCAACTAACCTAAACTGTGTTACCTCAATATCATCCAGTCTACTCATGTGTTAAAACACTAACTTTATAAAAATTCTCGAAATAAAATTGCATACACTTATTAATTTAAATAATAAAGACAACACTAACTTCAAAGTCGATAGCTCTCGCAATGTGTCAACTAGCGTTGAGACGATTGATGATAGGGTCCCGTTCATCTGTGCGTGCATCCCTGCATGTCATAATGTTCGGGAAACTAATAAATATCAATAAAACGGTGCAAGAAAGAGAGAAATGAGAAAAATTGAAAGAAATATGGGGTAAAGGGCGCTGTGAACAACTTCCATTTATAGTTGCTCTCTGAACTTATCTCGTTTATAAACGTGATACATTGCCATATGTTCGTGTCTTATCTTTTTTATAGTGTAAACGAAATATGACCAAACTTATCTCGTTTACACTGTAAATAAAATAAGTCACTTAATAAAAATTTATAAATATCCTTAAATTAACATATATTCGTAATTAAAATATTTATTTTATTTATTTAAAAAATCCATAGAATCATATATGAATTCAAAGTTTGCTCAATTTATCTCGCCTTACTAATTAAAAAAATAATTAGATAACAATAATGGATAATTTCATAACTATGGAATTTTCACTATAGTTTAAGATTGACAATGATCTTAAAATAGAGCGAAAGCCATGAAAGAGAGATCAAATTTGGAGAAGAAAAAAATTTGTTTTGTTCAATGGTGAAGAAAATTTAGGATAGAGGATTTTGTTTATTAATATTTTATAAATTATACAATAACATATTTTGACAATAAGTTAATTACAAGTTGATATTATTATAATTAAATGAGAAAAGTATAAATTGATCTCTGATTTTTTAGTTTACAGATATTTTAAGTTTCTGAAAATTTAAAAAATATATTTAAGTCATTGATTTTCTTAAAATTTGAATACATCGATCTCTGGGTCTAATTTATCCCATTTTAAAAATTCTTTTACGTGGACATCCGTATCGGCAAAGCCAGTATAATGGGAGTTGCGTTTGATTTTTCCGTTGAGCCTGATAAACTCAAATGAATAGTAGAGATCAATGTGTCTAGATTTTAAAAAGGTTAGAAATTTAAAGGTATTTTCAAATATTCGAAAACTTAAATGTTTGCGACGAAAATGTCAAAGACATCTTTATCCTTTTCTCTTAAAATATTAATTTTGATTAAATTTAAACAACTCAAATTATTAATTTAATTAGTAATCAGATTAAAATATCAACTAATGAAAAGTTAACGTGTCACAAAAGACAAATTACATATTATTTTAAAGATAGTTAGTTACAACTCACCTTATATATATTTGCTTCGTTATGATAATAAATTTACACATATTGGTACGATAAAAATATGAACAAATAAAAATATGATATTGAACTATATTATTCACATCAACATTTAGTTTTCTTTTAAAAAAATATATATTATATTTAGAGTGTTGGAAGTGAGCCGAGTTGAGTCAAGCTAGACCAAACTCAAGCTTAGCTCACAAAAATTGAGCTAGGCTCACGGCTCGACTCATTAACCGAGCCTATTTTTTAAACTCAAGCTCGGTTCACCGAAAACTCACGAGTTGGCTCGAGCTCACGAGCTGGCTCAAATAATAGGAGCATAATCTATAATTTTATATCTATAAATTATAACTTATATATTTTAAAAAAAATTAAAATATCTATTTTATATATTGTTATCCATCAATAAATTATAATTTTTTATTTATGTCCTATATCAAAATTATATATAAAAAATAAATATAAAATTTTAAATAATTAAGATCATATATATATATATATATATATATTACTACTTCATATTATATGTATAATATTAAAAGTATAGATTAAATTCATATAGGATATGTATATTAATAATTATATATATAATTGAACCAACTCATGAGCTAATGAGCTGAGCTTATCCAAGTTCAACCTCGGCTCATTTAATTTATGAGCTCAATTTTACGCTCAAGCTTGACTCACCAGCTCACGAGTTTAGCTTATCGAGCTATTAACGAGTCAAATTCGAGCTAGCTCATGAGTTGGCTTGACTCACTTCCAGCCCTAATTATATCATTACTTTTTTACAACATCCCTATAATTTAATAAAAATAAGAAAACATTTTTTTATTTAATTTTATAAAAATACCTAAATATATCTTTTTTATATTGGATAAAAATATATTTTTTTAAATTTTAAATAATTTAAAAACAAAACAAAAATACATCTAAAAAAATTAAAAAATTATTCTTCATCTCTCTAAGTTTTTAATTTCATGACTCTTTCATTATCCTTCTCTTTTTATTTATTCTATGTCTCTTCCACTTTTGCTATTAACACTACTTATTTTAAGGAAATAAATCTTTGGGGTCTACTACACATACAAGCAAAAAGGCCCTACAAGTTTTACAAGTTCCCAACCCATACATCATTCACACGCGCACTCATCTCACTTTGAATGGAGCGTAAATTACACGCGTCCCACTCAAACGGTTTCTCTTCGCAAATAGCTCTCCTTAATGGCGCACTCTTCCACTTCTCCAACCCGTTCAAAGAAAACACAAACCGTCCATTTTCGAGCAACATTCCAAACTGCAGAGATAGCACTTGTCGCGAAGATCAGAACTCTCCATCAACACAACGTAGAACTCTCGATCAAAAATCTCAAGAAAAAACGAAGTTATAATACTCAAGGTACGTTACGTTACTATTTCACTCATATTCTATATTTTCCAGATTTTGAAAACGAAGAACTAGGTTTTACTGTTCTTCTAGATTCTTCTAGGTTTTACTGTTCTTGTTCTAAGTCTCATTTTACAGTTTTTAATATTCTACTTGTTCTACGTTTTACTGTTATTCTTGGTTCTAGGTTATAGTGTTCTTCTTAGTTGTTCTAGGTATTACTGTAGTTGTTTTTCTAGTTCTTCTGGTAATTGATTGTTTGGAATATAATGCGTAATTTGCTGGGTGTATATGGAGTAACTTGTTGGGTGTATATCACATACTTTGTTGGGTGTATATTTTTGAACTGATATACTGTAATATATTCAACAGTTGCACTGTTCTAATATTTGATTGTCTATGGGTGTATATTACTTGACCTTGTAATGTTGCTTGTCCTTGTATATTAATGCTTGTTTGAGTGATATCTGACTGATATCTATGGGTGTATCTGACTCATATCTATAGGTGTATCTTATTTATATCCTTGGGTGTATCTTGCTGATATCTATGGGTGTATTTTTCTGAACTAATATACTGCAATATATATTCAACAGTTGCACTGTTCTAATATTTGATTGTCCATGGGTGTATATTACTTGACCTTGTAATGTTGCTTGCTCTTGTATATTAATGCATGTTTGAGTGATATCTGACTGATATCTATGTGTGTATCTGACTCATATCTATGGGTGTATCTTATTTATATCCTTGGGTGTATCTTGCTGATATCTATGGGTGTATTTTTCTGAACTGATATACTGTAATATATATTCAACAGTTTCACTGTTCTAATATTTGATTGTCCATGGGTGTATATTGCCTGACCTTGTAATGTTGCTTGCCCTTGTATATTAATGCATGTGTTGAGTGATATCTGATTGATATCTATGGGTGTATCTGACTCATATCTATGGGTGTATCTTATTTATATCCTTGGGTGTATCTTGCTGATATCTATGAGTGTATTTTTTATTTCAGAAAAAATGGCAGCCAGAAACCAAGTTGGAAGAAATGTAAGTGTGCTTAGATGAAATAAATGTCAGCTAGGTAAATGTGTTTAAAAAGTAAATAACTCTGTATTACATTTCTCAATTAACATGGTTGATTAAACAGAATATTCTTTTTAACTGTAGGACGAGGTGGACCACTTTAGAGTGCAATATGCTTCCAAGATTCTATTCCATGACATGAATTAGACAAAGCTGAAGCCATTAGGAAAAGTAATGTAATAAGACTGTCCAAGCCATCCTCGTTTTTATTGAGTCCATATTGTCAGATAGATTCTGAGGATATTGACAATGTTTAATGTAAATGTTATATAGTCCTGTAACAAATTGAACACATGCTGTAAAATTTTTCCAATTATAGTTCTGTTTATTGTAAAATTTTTTTCAATAATTAAAATATCTCTGCTGTATTCAAAATGTATGAATTACAGGTACTATAATATAAAGGAAAAAATCAAACCAAATATACATCCATAACTTGCCATTTTTTACACCCAAAGAATGTTGAATATATACCAAAAAATCTATCCCCCTAATGCTTTATCCCTAAAACCCTAAACACGAAACACTTAAAACCTAAACCCTAACCCGTACCCCGTAAACCATAAAACCCTAAACCCTAATACCCAAAACCCTTAAACCATTGTAAAAAAAATAAACAGTATTTTATAACATAGAGATCCTTTGCGTGCTTCTCATCCCTGTCCAGAAGTGGTGATCCAGATAGATTGGAACCCATATATGACGGTCTTCATAGAGATCTGCAGAATACACCCAAACACAGACTATAAATACACCCGACGAAAATTAAATTTACACTTCTGTTGCAAATTTTAAACAAACATTACTGGTGCACGAAATTGTGATCATCAATGGCGCCATCAACATGGTACGCACAATTACAATCTCAACTCTTTATCACAACTTCGCACAACTAACCAGCAAGTGTACTGGGTCGTCCAAGTAATAAACCTTACGCGAGAAAGGATCGATCCCACAGAGATTGTTGGTATGAAGCAAGCTATGGTCACCTTGTAAATCTCAGTCAGGCAGACTCAAGTGGGTATAGATGATGAATAAAACATAAAGATAAAGATAGAGATACTTATGCAATTCATTGGTGAGAATTTTAGATAAGCGAATGGAGATGCTTTGTCCCTTCCGTCTCTCTGCTTTCCTACTGTCTTCATCCAATCCTTCTTACTCCTTTCCATGGCAAGCTGTATGCAAGGGTTTCATCGTTGTCAGTGGCTACCTCCCATCCTCTCAGTGGAAATGTTCAACGCACCCTGTCATGGCACGGCTATCCAGCTGTCGGTTCTCGATCATGTCGGAATAGAATCCAGTGATTCTTTTGCGTCTGTCACTAACGCCCCACAATCGCGAGTTTGAAACTCGTCACAGTCATTCAATCATTGAATCCTACCCAGAATACCACAGACAAGGTTTAGACCTTCCGGATTCTCTTGAATGCCACCATCAGTTCTAGCTTATACCACGAAGACTCTGATCTCACGGAATGGATGGCTCGGTTGTCAGGCGAGCGCTGGTTTGTCAGGCGAGCAACAACCATGCGTCGTGTATCAGGAATCCAAGAGATATCCACCCAATCTAAGGTAGAACGGAGGTGGTTGTCAGTCACACGTTCATAGGTGAGAATGATGATGAGTGTCACGGATCATCACATTCATCAAGTTGAAGAACAAGTGATATCTTGGAACAAGAACAAGCTGAATTGAATAGAAGAACAATAGTAATTGCATTAATACTCGAGGTACAGCAGAGCTCCACACCTTAATCTTTGGTGTGTAGAAACTCCACCGTTGAAAATACATAAGAACAAAAGTGATCATTGGCTTCGGTCCCAAAGAGGGAACCAGAAGAACCAAGATGAAAATACAATAGTAAAAGGTCCTACTTATAGGAAACTAGTAGCTTAAGAATTACAAAGATGAGTAAATGACATAAAAATCCACTTCCGGGCCCACTTGGTGTGTGCTTGGGCTGAGCAATGAAGCATTTTCGTGTAGAGACTTCTCTTGGAGTTAAACGCCAGCTTTTGTGCCAGTTTGGGTGTTTAACTCCCACTTTGGTGCCAGTTCCGGCATTTAACGCTGGGAAATCTGAAGGTGACTTTGAACGCCGGTTTGAGTCATCAAATCTTGGGCAAAGTATGGACTATCATATATTGCTGGAAAGCCCAGGATGTCTACTTTCCAACGCCGTTGAGAGCGCGCCAATTGGGCTTCTGTAGCTCCAAAAAATCTACTTCGAGTGCAGGGAGGTCAGAATCCAACAACATCTGCAGTCCTTTTCAGTCTCTGAATCAGATTTTTGCTCAGGTCCCTCAATTTCAGCCAGAAAATACCTGAAATCACAGAAAAACACACAAACTCATAGTAAAGTCCAGAAAAGTGAATTTTAACTAAAAACTAATAAAAATATACTAAAAACTAACTAAATCCTACTAGAAACATACTAAAAACAATGCCAAAAAGCGTACAAATTATCCGCTCATCAATTACCTGAAAGCCACTTGTTGTCCACAAGACCAAAATTCAGCAGAAATTCATTCCAATTCCTATCAAATGAGTCTTTACTATGAGAGTTCCAAACAACTTCGCTCATTTCTTGTTCAATTTCTGCATGTCCCTTGTACCCGTTTAATTTGCTTGGAATCTTCTTCATGATGTGCCAAATACACCAACGGTGAATTGTTGTTGGCAAACAGGCCTCTAAAGCCCTTTTCATTGATGCGCATTGATCGGCGAAAAACCCTTTCGGAGCATTTCCTCCCATGCAACGAAGCCAACATTGAAATAACCTTTTGAATGATTCAATTTCTTTGTTTTTCATCAAAGAGCATCCAAGAAGTGTTGACTGACCGTGGTGATTCACCCCGACAAAAGAACCACAAACCAAATTATACCTGAAACAAATTACCATAGTGCAGAATGAAAAATCATTACGTACACCCAACAAATGCTTTGTATACACCCAAAAAACACCCAATATACACCTCTGTGGCAGATTCATAAAACACATTAATTTAGAATCATAAAAAGGGACAGTTTATTACCTGTTTGTATTATATGTGGTGTCAAATGAAATAACATCTCCGAAATACTAGTTCCTGTAAAATTTTCCAGCATCTTCAAGGGTGGTAAAGGTCATTCTAACCTTTGGAACAAACTGGTCATCAACAACAGAGAGAGGCTGCAGAATACACCATGTCAAAAACTAGAAATACACCCAATCATTGGTAATATAATACACCCGAACGGCACCAACTCAACCAAAATGACAATAAAAGCCATAAGCTGTAAATACACAGGCTGCAGAATACACCATGACGAAAACTAAAAACACACCCAATCATGTCTCATATAATACACCCGAACGACAACAACTCAGCTAAAATAACAGAAAAAGCCATAAACTGTAAATACACCCACACTCCAGAAAAAATACACCCAAACAAGTTTTGATCTACACCCGAGCGTCTGCTATAAATGCCAGATAATCAATCAAATACATTACATTCAATCCACAGATTTATGTTGACGAGTTAGTCTCACAGTCAATGTTCACGAATTATTCAGCTACATAATGCTATACAAATTACTGCAACAAAATTCAGAGTAAACGTATGTAAATCAAACCTCAGGAACTTTGTTAGATTCAAATTCATAATCCACTTCCCCCTGATTCAGCTGAGAATCTGAGGTTGAATCATCCATTATCTTCAAAACGAATCCAAACTTTGATTTCAGTAAACAAAAATCGATAGAAAACGAAGCTAGAGTTAGAAAGAGAGAAGAACAAGAAGAAGAAGAACGAGAAGAAGAAGAACGAGAAGAAGAACGAAGAAGAAAACAAATCTAGAAATAAGGAGAGAAGAACGAGAAGAAGAAGAACGAGAAGAAGATGAACGATAAGGAGAACGAAGAAGGAAACAAATCTTTTAAATTTGGTAGTTACATATACGCGGGATCTTTATATAGCGCGTGTATTGGACGTAGGGCATGCAGCGCGTTTTGTGGGTTTATTGCTTAATGAACTTGTAAAGCATACAAGTCCTAATGGCTTGTATGTAGAGCTTTTCTGTAAAACTTTTAGAATGAATGATATAATAGCAGAAGTAGGAATAAATGTAACGTAAAAGAGACAAAGAAGATGTAAGAATCCAATAAAAAAATACTAAAATACTCTTAAAAAAATGAATATTTTTTAGATGTTTTTGTTTTGTTTTTTAAATTATTTAAAATTTAAAAGTATAAAATTAAAATAAGTTAAATTTTGAAATTTGTTTAATTTAAAAATTAATTTTTGTCAAATATAAAAAATTTAGATTTTTTATAAAACTAAATAAAAAGATACTTTTTATTTTTTATTAAATTATAAAATTATTTTAGTAAACATAATAATATAATATATATTTTTTAAAAAAATTAAATACTGATGTGAATAATATAATTTATTTGTCGTATTTTTATATGATACCTATAAATTCACGGAGGTGGTAATTCATAGTCATACGAAGCAAACACCAATAAAAAGTATTTAAAAAAGAATGTTCCGCACTTTTATTTAAGGTGAATTCTATCTAACTCCCTCTAAAATAACATGTAAGTTACCATTTATGATGTGTCACACTTTAATTGGTTATTATCTTAACTATAGTTAGGTTATTTTGTAATTTATTATTTTAGATGGATAATTGTATAATTTTTTAAAATATTAAAATTCTACCCGGTAAACAGCACTGACTTAGTTGCACGCAATCTCTTTCTACAGTGCATCATTCCTTAACGAGTCGTTGAATTTCTATGGATTGTAACTGTCCTCTCACCTCTCACTTGATCCCTTTTTTTTTATCATGGATCACTCCTTACCAACATAATTAATGGTTAATTCGGTTATTAAATTTTTTTCATTAAAAATAATATATGGAATATATATTCATATGTAAAATATAATATAATAAAATAAATCTATTCAGAGTATTTAAAAGTATAATTAAAATCAGGAATATACAAATATAATAATAAAATTTGTACTCTAAACAAGTAAATATATCTTTTATCATACATGAATTATTTAAAAAATATAAATTATTAAAATTAATAACACAAATTTAAAATGATAAAATTCAACTTTCTTACAAGTATTTTTATTTTTTTAATTTTTAATTATTAATATTTATTTATTTTATTAATGATTAAACAAATTATTTTCATGAGAAATTAGTTTTTGTATAATTTTAAAGAAGAGACCAATATAACAGTTTAAAAATTAATGTAAAAATGATATTTTAAATAAAAAATAGTTAATATTAAAATTTTTAAATACAAAAATAAATTATATAGATATTCAAGATATAAATATGAAATATATGTTTAAAATAAATAAAGAAGACAAAAATAATTATTTATTTCTCATGAGTACTCTCATTTTATCTGTTTTATTTATTTTATGCATATATTTATATTTATCTTTTAAATATTTATACAAATTTTTTTTGTATTTAAAAATTTTAATATTAAATATTTTTATTTAAAATTTTATTTTTACGTTATTTTTTAAACTATTATATTGGTCTCTTCTCTAAGATAATACAAAAAATAATTTTTTATAAAAATAATTTGTTTAATCATTAATTAAATAATAAAGTACTAATAAATTGTAAATTAAAAAAATAAAAATATTATAAAAAAATACAGTAAAAAATTGGATTTTATTATTTTAAATTTGTATTATTAATTTTAATAATATATTTATTTTTTAAATAATTTATGTATGATAAAAAATATGTTTACTTGGTTAAAGCACAAATTTTATTATTATATTTATATGTTCATGATTTTAAATATACTTTTAAGTATTTTGAATAGATTTATTTTATTATATTATATTTTACATATGAATATATATTTCATCATATAATTAAATAAATACATATTTTTTTAATGAAAAAATTTAATAACTGAACTAACCATTAATGATGTTGATGTTGGTAAGGAGTGATTCATGGGTCATGGCAAAAAAAGGATTGAGTGAGAGGATAAGAGATAGAAATGAAGTCGGCGCTGGCTATAATGAGAAGAACGGGAAAGTTACCAGCCATGAGAGACCCGTTAACGAATGATGCACTGTAGAAAGAGATTGCGTGAGAATGTGCTTCAATTAACGGGGTAGAATTTTAATATTTTAAAAAATTATACAATTACTCATCTAAAATAATAAATTATAAAATAATCCAACTATAGTTAAGATAATAACCAATTAAAATGTGACACATCATAAAAGATAATTTACATGTTATTTCAGAGAGTTTCGGGTAGAATTCACCTTTATTTAATGATCTATAAGAAGGCAGCCACCGCTAAGGCTAACAATGGTTTGTTTTCTTTCCTCAATGCTTTTATTTCTTTGACCTACCTACGCACCTTCTTGTTTCGCATCAGATGGCAGAGTCAAACTCAGAGGTGGAGAAAGTAGTACTTGGCAATTTCGTTCAAGATCTCATTTTGACTTCCCAAGAGGTTCAAACAAACTATGTCTACAAGGAAGGTGGTGTTGGCTTTCGCGATGCTCTTGATTCCGGGGGTATTCCAGTCATTGACCTTAGCCTCCTCACTTCTCCTTCCGAGCTCACAAAACTCCACCATGCACTCTCCTCTTGGGGTTGCTTTCAGGTATGTCTTCTCTTTCTACAGGACTTGCTCTTCTGATCTAATAAAATATCTAATATGGATCAAGTAGGAAAACTACTATTTTTCTAGTGCTATCTAAAGAAATCATTGAGTTATGACGAACTATTAAAGTTGAGTAGTCTTGTGTAATATGCATCAACTCATTGATTGACTATCAATTCTTAATAAAATTTAGATGAGCTTGAATATTCCGTGTTTTTTATTTTTCTACAAGGGATTAAGATGAAAGTGGTTATAAATAAGCTGTATTGATTTAGTTATTTTTTGAATTGAAGCCTATTAGTGTTTTAATTTCATTTTCCTTTGATCTGAAGTGTTTTAATATTTTGTTTTTTCATTACAGTCACTTAATCACTTTTACTTAAATAATTGATGAGATGTTAGTATGTTACTTAACTGATGTACTGAAGCAATTGTCTGCCATGGTTTGAAAATTGATTCTAGAGAGAGAAAAAATAGATGGTTTATTTAGACAAAGAATGTGATTTGTAGTAGGCATTAATCTGTCAAGGTTCAAAACTTGGTTCTAGAGAGTGAATTTAGAGAGGGGAAAAAAGATGGTTTATTTAGAGAAAGAATATAGATTTGTAATAACTAACTTGAATTGATAGAGTGGTTACACATATTCAATCACATGTAGATATGAGTTCATATCCGATTATATGGAGACAAATAAAGCAAAAAGAAGAAAAAAAATATAGACAACACATTTTTTAAGAGTTTTGTTAGAAATTAGAAAATACTTTAAGGATATACATTAAGATTTTTAATGGAGATATTTTGATATCAATATACGTATTTAAAGAACAATGAATAGTAAAATTCAAATTTAAAAGTTAAAAAATTATTATCCGAAGCTATTAGTTTAATTTGTTTGCTATGAAAATAAAAAAAATAAAGATGATATATATAATTATATCTATGATATTTGAAATTATATATAGATTATTACTTTTACGAAATAATAGGTACTGTTTTTTTTTTCAAAATATGAAACATATTCTTTTTTTTTTTAAATTAGAGTGCATTTAGTTTATATTTTCGTTTTTTTTTAATATTCAGTTTTTAGGATTTCATAAAAAAAAAGTAAAATTAAGTGATGAAAATAAAAAATAGGATTTTATTATTTTTTTTTTTGTTCACAAAATTTTAAAGACAAAAAATTCTAAAAAAAAAAAAACAATACAAACTAAACTCACCGTGATTACAACAAAATGATTGTTCACAGGCAATTATTTCATTTCTTAAAAACTTGGCCATGTTTCGAAATGGTGCCAATTACTATTAATAGCCACGTTTTCGAAATTTAACATGAAAAGTGTGGCCAAAATTATGAACAAACGCCACCATCACTACTTTTTGGCTACACTTTTTGAACGTGATTTGAAAAAAAAGGTACCCACAGGTCATATTTCTTATAGCCTTGTTATAGAAACGGGGAACAATATCACAATTAATGTAAAAAATGTTATTCTAAAATAGGAGTATATACAATTATAAGTCTTTCTACGCTCCAATCAAAACAATTTGAGAATGCTGTAACAATGGATTTTTAGAAATAAATTTAATTTGGGGTAAGGATTTGAAGTTTTAATTCCGCTCTTTAATTATTTTCTTAATGCTTAAATGAGTAAAAATTTAAATATATATGTTATTTAAAAAAAAATCAAAAGATAAAATTTTTTAACTTTCTTTATTTGAAAATTAGGAGAATGAATTAGAATTTCTAATAACTTTTTTTGTGCAAATTTTATCTTGTTTCCAGTATTTGTTGTTTTAGAATAATATAAAATTTTAAAAATAAAAGATTCTAAAAATAAAAAACTAAATCCATCCGTTTTCATTCTGAAAATGGCAAGTATGATATTCACTTTGATTTGTTCTTTTTTATTTTTTCTTTTGGGTCTAGATGATATTCACGTTTTATTTACGTGTTTAATAGGCCTTGTAATTGTTTTGTGGGATTCAGGCAATAAACCATGGAATGTCAAGCTCTTTTCTTGACAAAGTTAGAGAAGTTTCAAAGCAATTTTTTGAACTTCCAAAAGAAGAAAAAATGATATATGCAAGGAAACCAAATGACATGGAAGGATATGGAAGTGATATTATATATTTCAGAGATCAAAAGCTTGATTGGACAGACAGAATATACCTCAAAGTGCAGCCTGAAGAACAGAGAAACTTCAAAGTCTGGCCAGAAAAACCCAATGATTTCAGGTATATTGTATGTAGAGTTAAAATTAAGACAAAAAATTTGGTAGATTAGCTCCATATGTTACTTACAATTTAGGTAGATTATCAAAATTTTACTCCCATTCTTGCCCCTCCCAAAGACACCTATATGAACCATAGATAGTGACTCTGAGATAGAAAAAGTAAACCATCATTTCTAGCCATAAAACTTTAAAATGCAGACAAATTTAACTATGAATGAACAAAATTAGTTTTGTACCTACGAAAGATGGTTTTTATGTGATAAAATTGCCCAAACGTTAATTTTATTCATGGGTAGAAATGACAGATTTCATTTTTCATGAGTACAAAATTAGTTTTGTTTATTCATGAGTAGATTTGTCAATATTCGGAACTTCTATGGATAGAAATGGTAGTTTACTCTACTAAAATTGTTCTTATATACTTTGTTTGGTTGTAATGAGGGATGGGATACAAAATATTTTAGGTAGACATAATTGTCCCTAATTTGAATGGGTGTCATGATGTAGGACAACTGTAATAGAGTATACTGAAAGGCTAAAATTGCTAAACGAAGTGATTTTGAAGGGCATGGCAAAGTCACTGAACTTGGAAGAGTACTGTCTCTTGAAGGAATGCGGAAACAAAGATACAATGCTCTTGAGATTCAACTATTACCCTCCTTGTCCTATGGCGGATCATGTCCTCGGCCTGAAGCCGCACGCCGACGGATCAACTGTTACTTATCTTTTGCAGGATAAAGAAGTTGATGGCCTCCAAGTCCTCAAAGATAATCGTTGGTTCAAAGTTCCCATCATCTCTGATGCTCTCCTAATTAATGTTGGTGATCAAGTAGAGGTAACAACTCTCACATCCTATATTCTTTGTTACTATGAATTAGGCAAAGCTTGTTCATGTTTACTAGTAAGTGATTGAGTTAACATAGGCGGCTGAACATGGGTAGTAGCTAGACTATGTGTCCTTAGAGCATCTATCTTTATTTTGGATCTCACAAAATGATACATTCATATTTGTAGGACCAAATGTATTAAATATTAATTTGAGATTAAATGTGAAATTTATTATTCTAATATTTAGTTTCAATGCAATTTAAACTTTATACAAGGTGACAAAATTTAAGTAATTCTCTACTAAAGTGAAACTGTCTCAGCTCTAATCTCATTTCATTTCATCAATCATCTCTCTCTAATGCAAAGTAAAATTTGTAAATAATCCACTTCCTGTACATGTCAAATTTAAAATTCCAAAAGCACTCTATTACATTGGAGATGCTCTTAGGCTAATTAGTTTGGTTCTTTCACCGGGATAGTCTCTTGGTATCGTGTTTGGTTATAACTTATAACAGATAGGACTTAATCACTCAAAATGAGAAACTTTTAAAGGGGTAAAGTAGGAATATTATAACAAAAGAATGAAGACATGCCAGAACAATTTCATCAATAGGCTAAGGGTTAGTTTGGATATGTCGGCTACATTTGGTTTTAAGAATAGGTTAAGAAAAGATACCGAGAATATGGCAAAAAGAAAGGAGATACAAAAATTAGTGTTTTTGTATTTTGTTTGATACTGAACTGAATATAAGATAAAACAAATAATAAAAAGTCTAATTTACTTTTATTTTTTCATTCATACAAAATTTAGAATAAAAAATAAAATGATAAATAATATAATTATAAAAATTTGATAGTGATAATAAAAGAAAAAATAAAATAAGTTGTGTTTCTGTTTAGTATTTCTATGTCATTTCTGTCAAAAAGGATACAATATTTAGTATTTCAGAACACAATGTCTCTCTTTATGTCTCATTTGCCAAATAGTCAAATATGGTTTTGTGTCTTTGTGTCTATATCTCAACATCCTATCCTTTAGTTATAAACAGACGCAGCTTAAGTGACTTTTCTTAACTTTTAATTTATGAAAAGTTAATGTTTGATACAATTTTTAAAACTAACATGCGATTTTCTAAAAAATTATTTAAAGTGATTTTATAGAAAAATTAAAAAAAAAGTGACTTCTTCTGTAATACAAAGTTTTTTTTATCACTCTTCCTTTAAAATAAGCATTTTTGTGATTAAAAAACCAAATATAAAATGACTTATATATAAGCTACTTTTAATATAAATCCTTATATTTTAAACTTTTTTTTTTTTAAAAGAGCTTAATCAACTTGTTTATTCAAACTAGTCTTTCTTCTTTTTCCATTTCGGTCCGTCAGACTATGGAGGGACACAAATTTTTCGTCCCTTCTGTTGTGCATTAGTACGGTACCCAAACTTGAAGGTACATTTGGGTTGTGTTTTTAATTTTTAGTATTTTCTGTTTTTAACCTCTGATCTCGTTTTTTTGTTCACAAAATTTTAAAGACAGAAATCGCTGAAAATGAAAACTGTCCTTGGCAGTTGGCATCCAGCATCAAAAGTATTGAGTCTGTCTGCGCTGTTTTGAGACAATAAAAAACGCAGCCTTGATTCTTAGTTGTATAGTAATTTTTTCTTGCTTGGGTTCTGTCTTAAAGGAGAATCGATCCTCTCAATTGTTAAAAAAAATTGAAAGTATAAAGTATAATTTTTAATCTTTCGTTACTCTCTTTTTCATATTTATTCTTGGTCCTACTTATAAAATTAACGATGAGGATCACATTTTACACCTACTTGCTGATGGGGTTTTGTATTGGTAATTTACTAGTTTATGATGATGTACTTGCTTGCCTGTTCAGATTTAAGCCTTGTTGATATTTGTAAAGAAAAAGTTTAACATAGTCTGCTTAACATAATGAACAGATCATGAGTAATGGAATATTTCGTAGCCCAATCCACAGAGTAGTTGTAAATGAAGAAAAGGACAGGCTTACTATAGCCATGTTCTTCACTCCAGATCCAGATAAAGAGATTGGACCAATTGAGCAGCTAGTGAACGAGTCAAGGCCAAAATCATACACACCAGTCAAAAATTATACCGATATTTTCTTCCAATATTACCAGAAAGGAAAAAGAGCAATTGAATCTTCCAAGATTCAACTATGTGAAGCTGAATAGTTTTCCTAATTTAAGTCTTATATATAAAGAACAAGAAAACACACAATTTTGTAACTTTATGGATCTGCGAATTCAATGTATGTAAAGTTTGATATTCTTGTGTTTGTTTGAAAAGAGTTTTGAGGATGAATGATTTGAATAATGGCTCGATACTTCCTTAATAAATATCTATATTAAAAGAAAATATTATGCTAAATAATTACTTTATTTAATTCATTGAAAATTAATATTTTTTAATAGATAATTCTAAAATCAAATGTGATTTTTAGATAGAGATGACAATACTACCCGAACTTGCAGGTACCCACCTTGTTTTTACCCGCTTGGGGTGGGTAATTACATGCCCCGCACCGGGGCGGATTTTTACCGGGGCGGGTTCTTGTGTGGGGTGGAGCAGGGTCGGGTTTAGGTAATACCCGCCCCTATCCACCCCGGTATATATATAATACATATAATTTTAATATATAATATATGTAATATATGTAAAATAATTAGTAAAATAGTTAATAATATTATATTATATTTAAATTTTTACTTTAATTTATGTTATATATGTGATAATGGTTATATAAATTTTGAAATTTAATTTTATTTATTGAATTTTAATAATTATAGGGCCGAGTAGGGGCGGGACGGGTACCCGCAGGAGTAGGTTAAGGTTCAAGTTTTTACTACCCGCGGATAGGAGTGATGTGGATTTTATGCATATTATTGTACCCGTTGCCACCCCCTATTTCTAGACGATATTTTGATGTGGCTTGTATCAGAAAACTGAATTTTAGGGAGTAAAACTACGCAGGTTCCATCAGCTAGGAAGCAATTATTCTTCAAAAGTAAAGATGGAATTGCTTTAAAATTTGGTTAGAACAAGCGTCTCTAACAATATTGATGAAGAGTTTGTAGGTGTATAAACTATAAAGTATTATACCGCAAGATTTGGTTGAGTGGCAATTATGTTTGTCTTGCTCTAAAGTGTACCGGATTCAAATTCCAGCTGAGGCTAGTCGTAGTTTAAGAACCCATAGTACCTATGGTAGTGTGTGTGAGTGTGTGAAACATGGGGCTAATGCTTAGGATTGAGAGCTGTTCAAAAAGTAAACGCAAGTATAGAAGTGTGACTAAATTTAAATAAAATTTAGGTTTGTAATTTTTTTAACTTTATCTCTTATTTAATTGTAATTTATATTTTAAAATGGTTTATAAAATACAATTTTTTATAAGGGTTGTGGTCCACTTGTAAGCCCTTGAAAAATATTAGTACACGTCTATTTGCACATTAATAAGTAGCTTCTGGTTGAATGAAAATTTATTATTATTTTTTAATAATTATGCTATATATATATTAAAATTAATTATTAGTATACATATTAAAATATAAATATATATTAAAAATAAATAAAATTACATATGTATTTATACATAAATATATTAGTAGTTAATTTAATAACTAATTTTAGTGTACAAATAATATTCTTAATTTTTTAATATTCAATTCGCCATTGTTTTGAGTATTTTATACTTATCAATTAATTTAATTATGATTTTTTTCTGAATTTATTATTGTAAAATTTATCATTAATTTTTAATATTCAATTCATTATTGTTTTGAGTATTTTATACTCATCAATTAATGTAAGTATGATTTTTTTTCTGGGTTTATTATTGTAAAATATTTATGTTTATCGTCAATAAATTTCTATGTTTTATTCCTTTATTTTTCTTTACAAAATTGTGTTTACTGTAATAAAATTTTGAATTTTTTTATTTAAATTATTTAAATATAATAAAAATGTGTAATCTGTAGATTATTTAGGTTTATTTAAAACAGTTCATATCTTGAGTATAATGTTTTAAATAATGTTAAATACACATCTTGGATACACTATATCCTAAATATGAAACAACTCAACAAAACACAACTCGATGCTCCTGAAATATGCTCAATAATGAATGATCGGGTACTGTCGAAATACATGCTTAGTAAAAAAGTCGGCACAATACTCGAGATATATTAAAACACTATATAAAACTTGTGTTGCCAGGATTTTTGGCTTCATTTTTTCATTTTTTATAGTTTTGGATAGTTTTAAAAGCATACATGGCTAGACTAGTGTAGTCTTAATTAGTTCATTTATTTTGATTTATTTAGTTTTTAGTTGATACCATCTTATATGTTAATTAGATGTTTAATATTTATTTGGTGAAAGAGTGGAATATTAGAATTTGATATATATGAAATAATTACATTTTTTATTTGTTATTTTTAATTAAATAATATATTCTTTTATGCAATAAATTTGTTAATGAGCCATGCTTAAATTTAATTAAATTATATTATTGAGTAAATAATGTATTCTTTTATATATAGTAATATTCATATGCATTAAATTATTTAATGAGTTATGCTTAAATTTAATTAAGTTATATTTGTAATTATTTAATTGTAAAGTAATATTAAACGCAATAGACAATAAGTTTTAGAAAACTAATGAATAGTAGTTATACAGTCATTTTGGTTGCTCTTGGCAGTTGGCACGTCGTGTGACTTTGGGTCTTCCGTTGTCTAAGGTGCTACTACCTTATATCAGGGAGGTTAGTTTCAGACATGCAGTAGAGTTAAGGAATTTCATCTTCGACAACACCTTACTCTCTGTATTTATGGAGTGGTGGAGACTAGAGACCTATAATTTTCATTTTTCGTGGGGCGAAGTCACCATCACACTCCAAGATGTAGCTGCACCAAAATTTTTCAGCAGTTTCATGGACATCCCACACGGCAGTGAATTGCAAATTTGCTGGGTGATAGGCCTCCACCCCAACCTAAGAACAAGAACAAAAATTTCGAACTGAAGATGACTTGGCTCAGGAACATAGTGGCCTACATTCTACCAGTGACTGATGCAACTACTCTTCGTCAGTATACCAGATGTTATTTACTTATGTTGATCGGGAGATACTTGTTTACAGACAAGTCAGCCAACCTTGTCCCCCTTATATGGTTGCCACTTTTAGCGAACTTTGATAGTTGCAGACGGTTGTCATAGGGATCTAGTTGTATCACATCTAAGTTAAGAGTGTGATAATGACTTGAAACTTCTGATAACTGTGAAATAGGCAACAGGGGAAGAAGAAGAAATCGAACACCTCCACTAGTTGGTGTATCCGGTACATACTCCCCAGACGACTCACTATTGTTGGAAGACCCGAAGTTGACAACGAAATCTGAAAGACTCGCTCAACTCTACATCAACACTATTCCCTAAATTGACGAAGTGAATTGGCCTGGCCGGGATCGAGACTGTATGGGGTATTGAAGAAGATGGCCCAAAGCCACAAAACATGTCATGAAATACAACTCCATCACATGTTGCGGCATTAGTCTACATGTACATAAAAAATTATATTGGCATGCTTATCGGCTTCAACCTAACGTTCTATTAGTAAAACCTCCATTATGCAGCGAGCGCTGATAAGAATCTATACGCTACTTGGTCAATCTCCTTCGAACCGATTGTTCTCATGTTGCTCAAGATGACATTCTTAAGTACATCTAGAAAATCAATACCAAAAATATACAGCATCACAGGTGAATTGCACTCAAATATTACTCCCTAATCATCGTTTCTAATGATCCCATTGGAATAAATTATTACAAAAAAAAAATTACTAACCATTTTTTGAGAAAAAAATAAAAAAAGAATAGATAGAATTAAGATGGATGTGGTATGGTGAATGCTAGAATTAAGAAGTTACTTATATAGGTTTTTTTTATTATGCATCTAAAATGTAAAGACCCCTATTTTTTTAAGCACATATCTCGGATATAGTACCACCATACTTATTATGGTTGTATTTCAAATTTGGTGTCTCCGACTTATGCACGAATTTTTAAAATATTTGTATCCCTGATACAGAATACTCGAATTATGCTTTATTGGTTTTGATTATTCTATACCCAGAATATGTAAGATTTATATAAATACATAAATACTCTATAGATTTCATATTTCGTAATATTATATTTAAATAATTTAAATAAAAAATCTATATTTTCTTCAAATTTTTTCTCAAACAAAGTTGTACTTATCTTTAAAATTTTTATATTTTGTATATAGAATTTATGTTTTTTTATTTATTTCTCTTTTTTATTCTCTTTCTTCTTCATAAAATTAAAAAAAATAAACATACAAATAAATAAAAAAGACACATAAGAAGAAGGAATAAGAAGTAAAAAATGAAAAAGAAAAGATGAGTAAAGTTAGGGATGCAAAACTCTTCGAGACGGGGGATTCTTGCGGAGACTGTCCCGAATAGAGATCCGACTGTGGAGAATTTTTTTGCGGGAATGGAGATGGGGGGCAAAATTCTCCCAAGTCAAGCATGGGGACCTGAGCGAGGATCTCCGCCCCATCCCCGCTAATACCTGAGATTTATAAATTTACTGAATTGTTCTTAATAGTTTATTTCTCATATATGTGTTTTAGTTATTTCACACACACACACACCTCATAATCCTCATTTGCATAACCTTCTTCAATTCAGAGATCCCTAACGTTGTCTATAATCCATCCAACATCTCTGCAACCACTCCCTCGCCACTCTCCCTTCTCACCGCATCGTCACACCTAATGGTGCCATCACCCTCACTGCATCGTGTTCTCTATTTGTGGCGTCCCTTTCCGTAAATATGTCGTCGTATCCATTTTCTTTTCTGTTGTCGCGTCTCCCACCTCGTCTATTGCTCTGTTCTCTGACTTGCGGATAGAGAATGGAGAATGGGGTCCCCGCGGGGACTCTTGGAGAATGGGAATGGAGAGCAATATTTCCCCACGACGGAGAACAGGAACAGGAACGGGGAACAAATATGGGGTGGGGATAGAGAGCAGGAAGGCATCCCCCGCCCCCGCCCCCGCCCCTGCCCCATTGACATCCATAAGTGAAGTAGAGCATATATGCATAATTTAATTAGATTTGACTAGTGAAAATATTTGATCACAAAGTATTTGTTAAATAAAATAAAAATATTATCAGACTTTAATAAAAATAAAAATGCTGGCCTAATGTGCAAATTTCTTTTAAATAAAATAAATTAATTGATTATTTTCTAAAACAAATTAAACTTATTTTATTTAAAAAAAGTAAGATGATAAATAAGTTTTTAAGGATCTGAAAAAAAAAATACCAATAAAATTCTTAATAATAATAAATATGAACACATTACCTCTAAATTAATCCTTTTAATTAAGATAAAAAATCTTGTTTTAAATTAACTTATCCACATTATTATCGTAAAGAATTTTATTGATATTTTTTTAAAAAAAATTAATTTATTCAAAATATAAATTTTCAAAATTTATTTATCACTTTCCTCTTTAAAAAAATAAGTTTTTTTTTTTTTTATCTCTCACTCACTTTATTTAATACCACATACTCACATACTTAAAACATGACATTTTTATTGAAATTAAATAAAGTTATTATTTATCAAAATATATAAAATAAAAAATATTTACAAAAAAATATATAATGTGACATATTTCGGATACTGTATATCAAAAATCATTAAAAGTGCATTTTAGATATTGAGTCACCAAGATGTATAGCACTAGAATTACTCGAGATATAATATAAATGTGCATCTAGAATACTGAGTAACCGAAATATGTTCATAGAGAATTAAGGTACTTAGTATCTGAGATATATTTCGTTATCTATAAAAAAAATAGCATTCGAGATCTGTTCTATCATTTGAGGTTTTTTTTTTTTTTTTTTTGAAGTTTTGGAAAATTTTGAAGTTTTATATGACTCAACATTGGGAATACGTGCGCTCCAAAAATATTAACAGATTAAATGCGACATAATATATTGTTAGGGCTTTAAATTTTAAGATCAGTTAGTTTGTCTGTTTTTTTTATTTTAAATAGTTAACTTATTGAAGTGTTAAGATATTTTGATTTATTTTAATTTTAAAGTTGAGCTATTATTATTTTTTAATTTAATTAGTTAAAAATTCTATGTTTGTATATGTTAGGATATTTTAACTTAATAATTAGAATATGTATTAGGAATGATACTTTAAATTTAAATGGCTGATATTGTTCAAATTATTGGAAGAGTATTATTAATATTAGAATACGATTAGTTATATATGAAGTTATAGTTATTTTAACCGAAAAGAATTTTATTAAGTTAACATGTTAATTTAATTTAATTAAATTACTTAATTAATTGGTTTGTTCTATTATGTGTATGTGAAGTATATCTTTTTAATTAAATTGTTTACTCGGTTATCTTTAATATGTAGTGATATTGTATTATTTAATTAGTTAATTGAAACTAAAATTATATTTTTTAATTAAATTATTTATTCTGTTATATAGGAGCATTATATTATTTAATTAGTCAGTAGTGAAATTCAATTAATTAAATCAAATTTTGTTTGCAACATCACATACAATAATATTCAGAAGACTAATCAACACTATTGATATAGTCAATATTAGTGCACTTGTCAATATTTGTCATGTTGTACGTTGTCTATTTTATCGTTTGATATGTGTTGGGTTTTTTCTCTTTTTTGTGAGATCCAAGCACAATATTTTGAGGGTGTATTCTTATACCATAGTGTCATAACCCTAATTCAGTTTTTTGAGGGTCATTGAGAGTGATAGAGAATAGCCACAAAAGAAAGAAAGAAAGGAAAAAATAGAATTTTTGTTTTTGTCCAAAGTAGCAAATTTCAAATAGCAGTTTCTCAATTGTTCACCATTAGATCGGCTTAAAATTTAAACTGCGTGTTTCTATCATCTTGTTCTTCATTCTGGTCGATGGAGATGTTGATTGGAGGTTTGCAATAGGAGAAATTGGTTTCGCAAGAGAGAAATTAGGTTTCCCATTTTTACACAGAGCAGCAATCTTGGAACGGCAGTTTCTCATTTTTTTCACCGTTGGATCGACGTGAAATTTAAACTGTAGATTCTTCACATCTTGTTCTTCATTCTGAACAGTGGAGATTTTAATTGGAGGTCTACAGAGGGAGAAATTGGCTTCGACATTAGCTCTGTTTTTTTGGGTATATTTCATCTTCTTGCCTATTATTTGTAAGCTTTAGTGCATTGATGTTTTGGCTGGTTATATGCACATTTTTGTGCCTTGTTTGAGACTCTCTTGTACCTCATTTGATTATAGTGGAGCTATTTCATTGGTCTGGACGACCCGTGGTTTTTACCTCTCACATTGAGGGGGTTTTCCACGTTAAAATCTTGGTATGTTCTTGTTATTGCTTTACTTGCTATATTTGCTTGTTATAGTTGCTGCTATATTGTGTTGTGAGTGCTTCCATATTGTTCTTGTGTTGAACATTTGTGTCGTTTCCGCTGCTAGGCTCTTTCATACTGGTATCAGAGCTTGTTGGTATTTTTCTGGGCTTGTGATTCTGTGAACAATGGAAGCTAATACCAATACTAGTAGGATGATCACTCTTAATGGTCCTAATTATGATTTGTGGAAGTCAAAAATGGAAGATTTGCTTTATGTAAAAAATTTTCATCAACCAGTTTTTGGTACAGAGAAGCCTAATGATAAGTCTGATGATGATTGGACTTTGTTGTATAGACAAGTCTGTGGATATATTAGGCACTGGGTTGACGATAATGTGTTGAACCATATTATTGGAGAGACACATGCTCGAACCCTTTGTATTAAGCTTGAACAGTTGTATGCTCGAAAAATTGGGAATAACAAGATGTTTTTGATCAAGTAGTTGTTGGCTTTGAAATATACAGATGGGACATCAATGACAGATCACTTGAATAATTTTCAAGGAACTATGAATCAGTTATCTTCCATGGGCATCAAGTTTGATGAAAAGGTTCAAGGATTGTTACTTCTTGGCTCCTTACCAGACTCGTGGGAAATTCTCAGAATGTCATTGTCCAATTCTGCTCCTGATGGTGTAATCTCTATGGATCTTGCCAAGAGCAGTATTTTGAATGAAGAGATGAGAAGAAAGTCACAAGGTACATCGACTACACATTCAGATGTTCATGTTTCTGAGTCTAGGGGGAGAAGCAAAAGTTGAGGTCCTAAAGGTAGAGATCAAAGTAGAAGTAAGTCTCGAGGAAAGTATAAGAATATTGAGTTCATCATTGTGGTCAAAAGGGACATGTGAAGAAATTTTGTTGGCAGCTAAAGAAGGAGAAAGCCAAGGCAAGTAAAGACAAGAGCACAAACAAAGATGATGGTAGCAAGGAAGACAAGGTTAATGTAACTCATGATGATTTTCTTGTTGTTGAGGAGTTTGAATCTGTTAACCTTGTTGATAATAGCACTAGTTGGGTGATTGATAGTGATGCTTCTATTCATGTTACATCTAGGAGGGATTTGTTTACGTCCTATACTTTGGTGATTTTGGTGATGTGAAAATGGCTCATCAAGGTGTTGCAAAATGTACTGGTGTTGGACAAGTTTGCTTAGAAACCTCCAACGGTACCAAGTTGACTTTGAAGCGTGTGAAGCATGTTCCAGATATTCGGTTGAACTTACTTTCTGTTGGTAAGTTGTGTGATGAAGACTTGGATAGCTCATTTTCTCGTGATAGTTGGAAGCTCACCAAGGGTTCCATGGTCGTTGCTAGAGGTACAAGACACTCTACTCTTTATTTAACTCAAGCAAAGATTATGAAAGATGTTGTTAATACTGCTGAGTTTATTGATGAAACTGATTTATGGCATAAGAGATTATGTCATATGAGTGAGAAAGGCATGAATATGTTATCCAAGAGGAATCTTTTTTCTGGTTGTAAGGTTGCTTTGCAAAAGTGCAACCATTGCTTTGCTGGGAAACAAAACAGGGTTTCTTTCAAAAGCCATTCGCCTTCAAGGAAGTCAGAGATACTTGACTTGGTGCATTCTGATGTCTGTGGGCCAATGAAGACAAGAACACTTGGAGGGTCTATCTATTTTGTAACCTTTATTGATGGTCATTCTAGAAAATTATGGATTTACACTTTGAAGACCAAAGATCAAGTTTTGAATGTGTTCAAGCAATTTCAAGCTTCTGTTGAAAGAGAAACTGGGAAGAAGTTGAAATGCATTCGTACTGACAATGGTGGTGAGTACTCAGGTCTATTTGACACTTATTGTAAAGAGCATGGTATAAGACATCAGAAGACTCCTCCAAAGACTCCTCAGTTGAATGGCTTGGCTGAAAGGATGAACAGAACACTGGTTGAAAGAGTTAGGTGCTTATTGTCACAATCTGGATTGGCAAAATCCTTTTGGGGTGAAGCTTTGAGCACTGTTGTTCATGTCTTGAACCGGACACCATGTGTTCCCTTGCAATTTGAAGTGCCAGAGAAGGTATGGTCA
Source organism: Arachis stenosperma (assembly GCF_014773155.1). NCBI lineage: Eukaryota > Viridiplantae > Streptophyta > Magnoliopsida > Fabales > Fabaceae > Arachis > Arachis stenosperma. The sequence goes on from NC_080382.1 coordinate 115,535,450, forward strand.
GGTAATGATGTTTCTTATGATCATTTAAGAGTCTTTAGATGTAAAGCTTTTGTTCATATTTCCAAAGATGAGAGATCTAAACTTGATGTAAAGACTAGGCAGTGTATTTTTATTGGCTATGGTATGGATGAATTTAGTTATAGGTTTTATGATCCTGTTAGCAAGAAGGTGATTCGAAGTAGAGATGTTGTCTTTGTTGAAGACCAAACATTGAAGGATGTTGATCATGCGGAGAAGCCAATGGTTTAGCCTAGTGATGATTTTTCTGACTTGGATATTACTCCCTCTATGCCTATGGTAGAAGATGGTAGAGTTAAAACTCAAAATAATGAGCATGATACAAGTGCAGGTGAAGATGGAACAGTTGATCCGATACTTGATGAAGTTGGTGATGATGATCAAGATGAAGAACCAGCTTTAGAAATTCATGCAAATGCACTTAGAAGGTCTACAAGAGAGAGAAAGCCTTCGTCAAGGTATTCTCCACATGAGTTTGTTTTGTTGACTGATGGGGGAGAACCTGAATGCTTTGGAGAGGCTATTGAAGATGAAAGCAAAGCTCAATGGCTTGAAGCTATGCAAGAAGAAATGAAGTCCTTGCTTGAGAATGATACTTATGAGTTGGTGAAGCTACCGAAGGATATGCGAGTTTTGAAGAACAAATGGGTATTCAAAATCAAGAATGAAGAACACAATTCTATGCCTCGGTATAAGGCTAGATTGGTTGTTAGAGGCTTTAGCCAGAGAAAAGGTGTTGATTATGAGGAGATTTTTTCTCCTGTTGTGAGGATGTCATCCATTCGTGCTGTGCTTGGATTAGCAACATCTCTTGATTTGGAGATTGAGCAAATGGATGTGAAGACAGCTTTTCTTCATGGTGATTTATATAAAAAGATCTACATAGAGCAACCAGAAGGCTTTGTTGTTAAAGGAAAGGAAGATTTTGTGTGCAAGCTGGTGCGCGAAATTGTGAACTATACTTTTTCACAACTCTCATAATCCCTGGTAATGGCTCCAAAAACTTGGTGCGCTCAATACCATGGCATTACACAACTTCGCACAACTAACCAGCAAGTGCACTGGGTCGTCCAAGTAATAAACCTTACGTGAGTAAGGGTCGATCCCACGGAGATTGTTAGTATTGAAGCAAGCTATGGTCATCTTGTAAATCTTAGTCAGGCAAACTCAGATATATATGGTGATGAACGAAAATAACATAAAGGTAAAGATAGTGATACTTATGTAATTCATTGGTAGGAACTTCAGATAAGCGCATGAAGATGCCTTCCCTTCCGTCTCTCTGCTTTCCTACTGTCTTCATCCAACCCTTCTTACTCCTTTCCATGGCAAGCTCGTATAGGGTCTCACTGTTGTCAGCAGCTACCTCCCATCCTCGCAGTGAAAGCTAATGCACACACTCTGTCACAGTGCTGCCAATCACCGGTGTGGTTCCCTCCCCTACCGGAATAGAATAACTCTTTTGCGTCTGTCACTAACGCCCAGTAGGTTACAGGTTTGAAGCACGTCACAGTCATTCAATCATTGAATCCTACTCAGAATACCACAGACAAGGTTAGACCTTCCGGATTCTCTTGAATGCTGCCATCAGTTCTTGCCTATACCACGAAGACTCTGATCTCACGGAATGGTTGGCTCGTTTGTCAGGCGATCAACCATGCATCGTGCAATCGGGAATCCAAGAGATATTCACCAAGCCTCAAATGCTTGTAGAACAAGAGTGGTTGTCAGTCACTTTGTTCATGAGTGAGAATGGTGATGGGCGTCAATCATCACCTTCATCATGTTGAAGAACAAGTGATATCTTGGATAAAGAACAAGCGGAATTTGAATGGAAGAACAATAGTAATTACATTAATACTCGAGGTACAGCAGAGCTCCACACCTTAATCTATGGTGTGTAGAAACTCCACCGTTGAAAATACATAAGCATAAGGTCTAGGCATGGCCGAATGGCCAGCCTCCCAATGATCTAAGAACTAAAATGTCCAAAGATGATCTAGAGATCTAAAAGTGATCAAAAGATTTCTATACAATAGTAAAAGGTCCTACTTATAAGAAACTAGTAGCCTAGGGTGTACAGAAATGAGTAAATGACATAAAAATCCTCTTCCGGGCCCACTTGGTGTGTGCTTGGGCTGAGCAATGAAGCAATTTCGTGTAGAGACTCTTCTTGGAGTTAAACGCCAGCTTTGGTGCCAGTTTGGGCGTTTAACTCCCATTTGGGTGCCAGTTCCAGCGTTTAACGCTGGGATTCCTTGAGGTGACTTTGAACGCCGGTTTGGGCCATCAAATCTTGGGCAAAGTGTGGACTATTATATATTGCTGGAAAGCCCAGGATGTCTACTTTCCAACGCCGTTGAGAGCGCGCCAATTGGGCTTCTGCAGCTCCAGAAAATCCGCTTCGAATGCAGGGAGGTCAGAATCCAACAGCATCTGCAGTCCTTTTTGGTCTCAGGATCAGATTTTTGCTCAGGTCCCTCAATTTCAGCCAGAAAATATCTGAAATCACAGAAAAATACACAAACTCATAGTAAAGTCCAGAAAAGTGAATTTTAATTAAAAACTAATAAAAATATACTAAAAACTAACTATATCATATCAAAAACATACTAAAAACAATGCCAAAAAGTATACAAATTATCCGCTCATCACAACACCAAACTTAAATTGTTGCTTGTCCTCAAGCAACTGAAAATCAAATAAGATAAAAAGAAGAGAATATGCAATGAATTCCAAAAACATCTGTGAAGATCAGTATTAATCAGATGAGCGGGGCTTTTAACTTTTTGCCTCCGAACAGTTTTGGCATCTCACTCTATCCTTTGAAATCCAGAATGGTTGGCTTCTTTAGGAACTTAGAATCCAGATAGTGTTAATGATTCTCTTAGTAAAGTATGATGATTCTTGAACATAGCTATTTATTGAGTCTTGGCTGTGGCCCAAAGCACTCTGTCTTCCAGTATTACCACCGGATACATACATGCCACAGACACATAATTGGGTGAACCTTTTCAGATTGTGACTCAGCTTTGCTAAAGTCCCCAATTAGAGGTATCCAGGGTTCTTAAGCACACTCTTATTTGCCTTGGATCACAACTCTTATTCCTTTCTCTTTTTTTTTTTCGGTTTTTTTTTTTTTTTGAAATGCTTTTTCTTGCTTCAAGAATCATTTTATTGATTTTTCAGATCCTCAGTAACATGTCTCCTTTTTCATCATTCTTTCAAGAGCCAACATTCATGAACCACAAATTCAAAAGACATATGCACTGTTTAAGCATACATCCAGAGAACAAAAATATTGCCACCACATCAAAATAATTAAACTATTATAAAATGCAATTCTTTCCTTTTTAATTAAGCACATTTTTATTCAAGAAAGGTGATGGATTCATAGGACATTCATAACTTTAAGGCATAGACACTAAGACACTAATGATCATAAGACACAAACATGGATAAACATAAAGCATAAAAATCGAAAAACAGAAGAATAAAGAACAAGGAAATCAAGGAATGGGTCCACCTTAGTGATGGCGGCTCTTTCTTGCTCTTGAAGATCCTATGGAGTGCTTGAGCTCCTCAATGTCTCTTCCTTGTCTTTGTTGCTCCTCCCTCATGAATTTTTTGATCTTCTCTAATTTCATGGAGGAGAATGGAGTGTTCTTGATGCTCCACCCTTAGTTGTCCCATGTTGGAACTCAATTCTCCTAGGGAGGTGTTTAGTTGCTCCCAATAGTTTTGTGGAGGAAAGTGCATCCCTTGAGGAATCTCAGGGATTTCTTGATGAGAGGGGTCTCTTGTGTACTCCATCCTTTTCTTGGTGATGGGCTTGTCCTCATCAATGGGGGTATCTCCTTCTATGTCAACTCCAACTGAATAACAGAGGTGACAAATGAGGTGAGGAAAGGCTAACCTTGCCAAGGTGGAGGTCTTGTCCGCCACCTTATAGAGTTCTTGGGCTATAACCTCATGAACCTCTATTTCTTCTCCAATCATGATACTATGGATCATGATGGCCCGGTCTATGGTAACTTCGGACCGGTTGCTAGTGGGGATGATTGAGCGTTGTATGAACTCTAACCATCCTCTAGCCACGGGCTTGAGGTCATGCCTTCTCAATTGGACCGGCTTTCCTCTTGAATCTTGCTTCCATTGTGCGCCCTCTTCACATATGACTGTGAGTACTTGGTCCAACCTTTGATCAAAGTTGACCCTTCTAGTGTAAGGATGCTCATCTCCTTGCATCATAGGCAAGTTGAACGCCACCCTCACACTCTCCGGACTAAAATCCAAGTATTTCCCCCGAACCATAGTGAGATAATTCTTTGGATTCGGGTTCACACTTTGGTCATGGTTCTTGGTGATCCATGCATTGGCATAGAACTCTTGAACCATCAAGATTCCGACTTGTTGAATGGGGTTGGTGAGTACTTCCCAACCTCTTCTTCGGATCTCATGGCGGATCTCCGGATATTCACCCTTTTTGAGTGAAAAGGGGACCTCGGGGATCACCTTCTTCAAGGCCACAACTTCATAGAAGTGGACTTGATGCACCCTTGAGAGGAATCTATCCATCTCCCATGACTCGGAGGTGGAAGCCTTTGCCTTCCCTTTCCTCTTTTTAGAGGTTTCTCCGGCCTTGGATGCCATAAATGGTTATGAAAAAGCAACGCTTTTACCACACCAAACTTAAAATGTTTGCTCGTCCTCGAGCAAAAGAAGAAAGAAGGGAGTAGAAGAAGAAGAAATGAAGAAGAGGGAGATGGTGGTGTATTCGGCCAAAGAGGGGGAAGAAAGGGTGTTTAGGTTGTGTGAAAATGAAAGGTTGAAGAAGGGTATATATAGGAGAGAGGGAGGTAATGGTTCGGCCATGGAGGGTGGGTTTGGGAGGAAAAGTGGTTTGAATTTGAAGGGTGAGGTTGGTGGGGATTTATGAAGGATGGATGTGAGTGGTGAAGAGAAAGATGGGATTTGATAGGTGAAGGGTTTTTTTGGGGAAGAGGTGTTGAGGTGATTGGTGAATGGGGGAAGAAGAGAGAGAGTGATGGTAGGGTCCTGTGGGGTCCACAGACCCTGTAGTGTCAAGGAAAAGTCATCCCTGCACCAAATGTTGCTCAAAATCACGTTTTGAGCCATTTCTGGCGTTAAACGCCGGGCTGGTGCCCATTCCTGGCGTTTAACGCCGGGTTCTTGCCCTTTACTGGCGTTTAACGCCAGTCTGGTGTCCCTTTCTGGCGTTAAACGCCCAGAATGGTGCCAGACTGGGCGTTAAACGCCCAACAGCTAGCATTACTGGCGTTTGAACGCCAGTTTCTTCTCCTCCAGGGTGTGCTGTTTTTCTTCCTGTTTTTCATTCTGTTTTTGCTTTTTTCATTGTTTTTGTGACTTCTTATGATCATCAACCTACAAAAAAAGATAAAATAACAAAAGAAAATAATTAATTATAAAACATTGGGTTGCCTCCCAACAAGCGCTTCTTTAATGTCATTAGCTTGACAGAGGGCTCTCATGGAGCCTCAGAAATGCTCAGAACCGTGTTGAAACCTCCCAACACCAAACTTAGAGTTTGAATGTGGGGTTTCAACACCAAACTTAGAGTTTGGTTGTAGCCTCCCAACACCAAACTTAGAGTTTGACTGTGGGGGCTCTGTTTGGCTCTGTTTTGAGAGGAGCTCTTCATGCTTCCTCTCCATGATGACAGAGGGATATCCTTGGGCCTTAAACACCAAGGATTTTTCATTCACTTGAATGATTAACTCTCCTCTGTCAACATCAATCACAGCCTTTGCTGTGGCTAGGAAGGGTCTGCCAAGGATGATGGATTCATCCATGCACTTCCCAGTCTCTAGGACTATGAAATCAGTAGGAATGTACTGGTCTTCAACTTTAACCAGAACATCCTCTACAAGTCCATGGGCTTGTTTTCTTGAGTTGTCTGCCATCTCTAATGAGATTCTTGCAGCTTGCACCTCTAAGATCCCTAATTTCTCCATTACAGAGAGGGGCATGAGGTTCACACTTGACCCTAAGTCACACAAGGCCTTCTTGAAGGTCATGGTGCCTATGGTACAAGGTATAGAAAACTTCCCAGGATCCTGCCTCTTTTGAGGCAGTTTCTGCCTAGACAAGTCATCCAGTTCTTTAGTGAGCAAGGGAGGTTCATCCTCCCAAGTCTCATTTCCAAATAACTTGTCATTTAGTTTCATGATTGCTCCAAGGTATTTAGCAACTTGCTCTTCAGTGACATACTCATCCTCTTCAGAGGAAGAATACTCATCAGAGCTCATGAATGGCAGAAGTAAGTCCAATGGAATCTCTATGGTCTCATTTTGAGCCTCAGATTCCCATTGTTCCTCATTGAGGAACTCAGAGGAGAGTGGTGCACGCCCACTGGGGTCTTTCTCAGTGGCGTCTTCTTCCTCTCTTTCCTCTCCATATTCGGCCATGTTGATGGCCTTGCACTCTCCTTTTGGATTTTCTTCTGTATTACTTGGGAGAGTACTAGGAGGGAGTTCAGTAACCTTCTTGCTCAGCTGACCCACTTGTCCTTCCAAATTTCTGATGGAGGACCTTGTTTCATTCATGAAACTTTGAGTGGTCTTTATTAGATCAGAGACCATTGTTGCTAAGTCAGAAGAATTCTGCTTAGAACTCTCTGTCTGTTGCTGAGAAGATGATGGAAAAGGCTTGCCATTGCTAAACCTGTTTCTTCCACCATTATTGTTATTGAAACCTTGTTGAGGTCTCTCTTGATTCTTCCATGAGAGATTTGGGTGATTTCTCCATGAAGAATTGTAGGTATTTCCATAGGGTTCTCCTAGGTAATTCACCTCTTCCATGGAAGGGTTCTCAGGATCATAAGCTTCTTCCTCAGATGAAGCATCCTTAGTACTGTTTGGTGCATTTTGCATTCCAGACAGACTTTGAGAAATCAAATTGACTTGTTGAGTCAATATCTTGTTCTGAGCCAATATGGCATTCAGAGTGTCAATCTCAAGAACTCCTCTCTTCTGACTAGTCCCATTGTTCACATGATTCCTTTCAGAAGTGTACATGAATTGGTTATTTGCAACCATTTCAATTAGCTCTTGAGCTTCTGCAGGCGTCTTCTTCAGATGAAGAGATCCTCCAGCAGAGCTATCCAAGGACATCTTAGATAGTTCAGAGAGACCATCATAGAAAATACCTATGATGCTCCATTCAGAAAGCATGTCTGAAGGACATCTTCTGATTAATTGTTTGTATCTTTCCCAAGCTTCATAGAGGGATTCTCCATCCTTCTGTCTGAAGGTTTGGACTTCCACTCTAAGCTTACTCCATCTTTGTGGTGGAAAGAACTTTGCCAAGAAGGCATTGACTAGCTTTTCCCAAGAGTCCAGGCTTTCTTTAGGTTGAGAATCCAACCATATTCTAGCTCTGTCTCTTACAGCAAAAGGGAATAGCATCAGTCTATAGACCTCAGGGTTAACCCCATTAGTCTTGACTGTGTCACAGATTTGCAAGAATTCAGCTAAAAACTGATGAGGATCTTCCATTGGAAGTCCATGGAACTTGCAATTCTGTTGCATTAGAGAAACTAATTGAGGCTTAAGCTCAAAGTTGTTTGCTCCAATGGCAGGGATAGAGATGCTTCTCCCATAGAAGTCGGGAGTAGGTGCAGTAAAGTCACCCAGCACCTTCCTTGCATTGTTGGCATTGTTGTTGTTTTCGGCTGCCATGGGTTCTTCTTCTTTGAAGAATTCGGTCAGGTCCTCTAAAGAGAGTTGTGCTTTGGCTTCTCTTAGCTTTCTCTTTAAGGTCCTTTCGGGTTCAGGATCAGCTTCAACAAGAATGCCTTTGTCTCTGCTCCTGCTCATATGAAAGAGAAGAGAAAAAGAAAATGTGGAATCCTCTATGTCACAGTATAGAGATTCCTTGAAATGTCAGAGGAAAAGAGAAATAGAAAGAAGAAGGGGAAGAAGAATTCGAACTTTAATTAGATAAGGTTCGAATTGTGCATTTAGAAGGAGTGGTACTCCATAAATAGAAGGATGTGAGAAGGAGGGAAGAGGATTTTCGAAAATTCAATTAAAGGATTTTGAAAACATTTTGAAAATTTGATTGATAATTTTCGAAAATTGAAAGTGGAAGAGAAATCAAGTGATTTTTGAAAAAGATTTTGAAATTAGAAACTAAAAAGATTTGATTGAAAACTAATTTGAAAAAGATATGATAAAAAAAAATATGATTGAAAGGTTATTGTCTTAAAAAGATGTGATTGAGAAGATATGATTTGAAAACCATTTTAAAAGATATGTTTTGAAAATTATTTTAAAAGATTTGATTTGGAAAATTAGTGACTTGCCTAACAAGAAAAGATATGATTCAAACATAAAACCTTCCTTAACAGAAAAGGCAAAAAATGTTCAATCAAATCATTAATTGTTAGTAAGTATCTTTGAAAGGAAAGAAATTAATTTTGAAAACATTTGAGTGAAAAGATTTGATTTGAAAAAGATTTGATTTTGAAAAACTTGAAAAAAATTGATTTGAAAACAAAATCTTCCCCCTAGCACCATCCTGGCGTTAAACGCCCAGAATGGTATACATTCTGGCGTTTAACGCCCAAAATGCTACCTTTTTGGGCGTTAAACGCCCAACCAGGTACCCTGGCTGGCGTTTAAACGCCAGTCTGCCTTCTTCACTGGGCATTTTTGAATGCTCAGCTTTTTCTGTATAATTCCTCTGCAGTGTGTTCTGAATCTTCAATCCCTTGTATCATTGACTTGAAAAGACACAAATTAAAAATATTTTTGGATTTTTAATAATTAAAATGCAACAAGAATCAAATAACAATGCATGCAAGACACCAAACTTAGCAGTTTGTATACTACTGACACTAATGAACTGAAAATGCATATGAGACACACAAAATACTCAAGTCAATAGAATTCAAAGATCAGAGCAAGTGAATCATCAAGAACATCTTGAAGATCACTAAGACATATGAATGCATGCAATTGACACCAAACTTAGGATGAGACACTAGACTCAAACAAGAAATATTTTTGAATTTTATGATTTTTTTGAATTTTTTTAATTTTTTTGTGTTTTTTCGAAAATTAAGTGGAAAAAGAAGGTATCAAAATTCTTAATGAGAATTCCAGGAATCAGTGCAATGCTAGTCTAAGACTCCGGTCCAGGAATTAGACATGGCTTCACAGCCAGCCAAGCTTCCAAAGAAAGCTTCGGTCCAAAACACTAGACATGACCAAAGGTCAGCCAAGCCTTAGCAAATCACTGCTCCAAAAGCAAGATTGATACGAAATCAACAAGCTCTTGTGGTGATAAGTTGAAACCTCGGTCCAATCAGATTAGACATGGCTTCTCAGCCAGCCAGATTTCAACAAATCATCATGAAACTCTAGAATTCATCTTCAAGAATTTCGAAAAAAAAATACCTAATCTAAGCAACAAGATGAACCGTCAGTTGTCCAGCCTGAACAATCCCGGGCAATAACACCAAAAATTTGATGTTGTTGCCGGATCTTGGCACTGATGTTACCAAAGGCTTGCTCAAAACTAGAACAATCCCCGGCAACGGCGCCAAAAAAACTTGGTGCGCGAAATTGTGAACTATACTTTTTCACAACTCTCATAATCCCTGGTAATGGCTCCAAAAACTTGGTGCGCTCAATACCATGGCATTACACAACTTCGCACAACTAACCAGCAAGTGCACTGGGTCGTCCAAGTAATAAACCTTACGTGAGTAAGGGTCGATCCCACGGAGATTGTTAGTATTGAAGCAAGCTATGGTCATCTTGTAAATCTTAGTCAGGCAAACTCAGATATATATGGTGATGAACGAAAATAACATAAAGGTAAAGATAGTGATACTTATGTAATTCATTGGTAGGAACTTCAGATAAGCGCATGAAGATGCCTTCCCTTCCGTCTCTCTGCTTTCCTACTGTCTTCATCCAACCCTTCTTACTCCTTTCCATGGCAAGCTCGTATAGGGTCTCACTGTTGTCAGCAGCTACCTCCCATCCTCGCAGTGAAAGCTAATGCACACACTCTGTCACAGTGCTGCCAATCACCGGTGTGGTTCCCTCCCCTACCGGAATAGAATAACTCTTTTGCGTCTGTCACTAACGCCCAGTAGGTTACAGGTTTGAAGCACGTCACAGTCATTCAATCATTGAATCCTACTCAGAATACCACAGACAAGGTTAGACCTTCCGGATTCTCTTGAATGCTGCCATCAGTTCTTGCCTATACCACGAAGACTCTGATCTCACGGAATGGTTGGCTCGTTTGTCAGGCGAGCACTCGGTTGTCAGGCGATCAACCATGCATCGTGCAATCGGGAATCCAAGAGATATTCACCAAGCCTCAAATGCTTGTAGAACAAGAGTGGTTGTCAGTCACTTGTTCATAAGTGAGAATGGTGATGGGCGTCAATCATCACCTTCATCATGTTGAAGAACAAGTGATATCTTGGATAAAGAACAAGCGGAATTTGAATGGAAGAACAATAGTAATTACATTAATACTCGAGGTACAGCAGAGCTCCACACCTTAATCTATGGTGTGTAGAAACTCCACCGTTGAAAATACATAAGCATAAGGTCTAGGCATGGCCGAATGGCCAGCCTCCCAATGATCTAAGAACTAAAATGTCCAAAGATGATCTAGAGATCTAAAAGTGATCAAAAGATTTCTATACAATAGTAAAAGGTCCTACTTATAAGAAACTAGTAGCCTAGGGTGTACAGAAATGAGTAAATGACATAAAATCCTCTTCCGGGCCCACTTGGTGTGTGCTTGGGCTGAGCAATGAAGCAATTTCGTGTAGAGACTCTTCTTGGAGTTAAACGCCAGCTTTGGTGCCAGTTTGGGCGTTTAACTCCCATTTGGGTGCCAGTTCCAGCGTTTAACGCTGGGATTCCTTGAGGTGACTTTGAACGCCGGTTTGGGCCATCAAATCTTGGGCAAAGTGTGGACTATTATATATTGCTGGAAAGCCCAGGATGTCTACTTTCCAACGCCGTTGAGAGCGCGCCAATTGGGCTTCTGCAGCTCTAGAAAATCCGCTTCGAATGCAGGGAGGTCAGAATCCAACAGCATCTGCAGTCCTTTTTGGTCTCAGGATCAGATTTTTGCTCAGGTCCCTCAATTTCAGCCAGAAAATACCTGAAATCACAGAAAAACACACAAACTCATAGTAAAGTCCAGAAAAGTGAATTTTAATTAAAAACTAATAAAAATATACTAAAAACTAACTATATCATATCAAAAACATACTAAAAACAATGCCAAAAAGTATACAAATTATCCGCTCATCACAAGCTTAAAAAGAGTCTTTATGGGTTGAAGCAAGCTCTAAGACAGTGGTACAAGAAGTTTGAATCTGTTATGAGGAAGCATGGTTACCGTAAGACAACTTCAGATCATTGTGTATTTGTGCAAAAATTTTCTGATGATGATTTTATTATTCTTTTGCTTTATGTGGATGATATTTTGATTGTGGGCAAGAATGCTTTGAGGATTAATGAGTTGAAGAAACAGTTGAGCAGGTTCTTTGCTATGAAGGACTTGGGTCCTGCCAAACAGATTTTGGACATGACTATTACTCGTTATAGAGATTCCAAGAAGCTTTATTTGTCACAGGAGAAGTACATAAAGAAGGTGTTTCAAAGGTTTGGCATGAATGATGCCAAATGTATTGCTAGTTCTTTTACTCCTCATTTTAAGTTGAGTACCAAGCAGTGTCCAACCACTGATGAGGAGAAACAAGCAATGGATGAAATTCCTTATGCCTCAGCTGTTGGAAACTTGATGTATGCTATGGTGTGTACTAGACCAAACATTGCTCATGCGGTTGGTACAGTGAGTCATTTTCTCTCTAATCTAGGTAAAGAACATTGGAATGATGTTAAATGGATTATGAGATATCTCAAAGGTACAACTAACTTGAGTTTGAGTTTTTGTGGTGAGAAATCTTTGCTAGTTGGCTTTACTGATGCAGACATGGCAGGAGATATTGATTCTCGAAAGTCTACTTCAGGTTATTTGGTCAAGTTTGCAGGGAGAGCTATTTCATGGCAGTCAAGGCTACAAAAGTGTGTTGCACTTTCTACCACAGAGGCAGAGTTTATTGTAGCAACTGAAGCATGTAAAGAGTTATTGTGGATGAAGAAGTTTCTTGCAGCACTTGGTTTTAAGCAAGACCATGTCTTGTTGTGTGATAGCCAAAGTGCTATTCATCTTGCCAAGAATTCTACTTTTCATCCAAGATCTAAACATATCGATGTTAGGTATCACTGGATACGGGATGTGTTAGATTCCAAGTTGTTGGAACTTGAGAAAGTTCACACTGATGACAATGGTGCTGATATGATGACAAAAGCATTGTCAAGAGAAAAGTTTGAAATATGTTGTTTGATCGCCGGTATGGCGAGGGCCTCCACCTAGTCGAGAAGGGGGAGATTTGTTGGGTTTTTTTTTTCTCCTTTGTGAGGCCCAAGCCCAACATTTTGGGGGTGTATTCTTGCACCATAGTGTCACAACCCTAATTCAATTTTTTGAGGGTCATTGAGAGTGATAGAGAGTAGCCACAAAAGAGAGAAAGAAAGGGAAAAATAGAATTCCCGTTTTTGTCCAAAGTAGCAAATTTCAAATAGCAATTTCTCAGTTGTTTACCGTTGGATCGGCTTGAAATTTAAACTGCGTGTTTCTATCATCTTGTTCTTCATTCTGGTCGGTGGAGATGTTGATTGGAGGTTTGCAGTAGGAGAAATTGGCTTCGACATCAGCTCTATTTTTTGGGTATATTTCATCTTCTTGCCTATTATTTGTAAGCTTTGGTGCATTGCTGTTTTGGCTGGTTATATGCATGTTTTTGTGCTTTGTTTGAGACTCTCTTGTACCTCATTTGATTATAGTGGAGCTATTTTATTGGTCTGGACAACCCGTGGTTTTTACCTCTCACATTGAGGGGGTTTTCCATGTTAAAATCTCGGTGTGTTCTTGTTATTGCTTTACTTGCTATATTTGCTTGTTATAGTTGCTGCTATATTGTGTTGTGAGTGTTTTCATATTGTTCTTGTGTTGGACATTTGTGTCATTTCCGCTGCTAGGCTATTTCAATATGTTACTCCCCTATATTAGACTCCATTTGGTTTATATCTCACAAAAATTGAGACAAACACAGACAAAAATATTAAGACAAGTATACATATACAAAAACACGGTTAAAAAGAATTATATTTGGCAATTATAATGGACAGAGTACATATTATTTTAAAAAGCCTATTTTACTTTTAATATATGAAAAAATTCATTAACTTCATCTGTATCTTTTCATCTTTTTCCATCAGTCTAATTCATCTTTTCAACAAAAAAATTACAGAATCAAAATTAATTTATAATTTCATTTTCATAATCTAATGCAAATTCAAATAACAAAACAAAATTTTACATACATATATATTGTTAGGGTTTGTGTCAAGAAACTTGAAGAAAGCAGAGAGAGAAAAAGAGAAGAGAAATAAAATTATAAATTACAAACATGAATGTAGAAATAAAATTATGAATTAAAAAAATAAATATATTTTATTTTAGTAACTTATATTCAGCCAATATATATACTCAGAAGGTGAACAATAACAAAGATGAAGAAGAAGAGAGAAGCGAATCCTTATTCTTGGAGTAGGAAAGTGCACGGAGAAGAAAAGAAAAAAAAATGAAGCAAGCGTAAAATAATATAAAAATATAATTTCATTTGTGTCTTAAGTAAAAAATTTGTGTCTTGCCTTTTTGAAGAGACACAAATTACATGTATTTTATGGGTATTCATGTGTAACTGTGTCTCTTTCAATTTTGTGTCTTAATAACTAAACAGTGAACATATATATCCGTGTTTATGTCTTTGTGTCTTGTCTTCAAAAACAAACACTACCTTAGGGAGGCTGGATTCGGATATGTAGTAGAGTTAAAGGATTTAATATTTGACAATGTCTTACTCGCGGCATTTGTGAAATAGTAGAGTTTCGAGACCCATACTTTTCACTTTCCGTAGGGCGAGGTCACTATTACACTCCAAGATGTGGCTTACCATCTTAGTTTGCACACAGATGGTGACCTGATTGATGGCTACACTAGAGACTTCCAGCGATACCAACTACAAGAAAAACACTGACTACCGACGAATTTAGCGTCACAGAGTAGCAGTAGATTTTTCGGCGGTAACCACATCGAATTCGTAAGGTTTTTTAATTATCAGTGGATTCTGTTTTTCGATGATAAATCCGCCAGTAATTTTTGGAGGAAAAATAAATTAAATTGGCGTGTCCTTTACCATCGGATTAATCCGACGGTAACTCAATTTAGTGAAATGATGCGTTTTGGTGACTCGCAATGGTGTACCGTCAAAATTTTCCGAGGGTAAATCCGACAGTAAAGGTGGCATAAATTCAAATCACGAACCCCTTCCCCCCTCATTCGAATCCTTACCACCATAACCACCATCCCTCTCTTTCTCTCGTGCGTTCCAACCGCCGCCGCCGAGACCACCGCCGACGCCTCCTTCTTCTCCTTCTTCCCCTCTCTCTCAGCATTGCCACGATCCTTTCCTCCTTCTCCTTTCGCCCTTCTCAGCCCATAGCCTCTATCTCCCTGCTTTGGTGGCTCACGACCGCCACCTCTAGCACCGGCAACAACCTAGTGTCGTCGCCTTCTTCCCTCATTCTTCGTTGCTTTCTGCACCCTGCATTCGAGGTTCTTTGTTTGATTTTTTTTTTCAAATCCTGTTAGTTAGTTTTAGTTCATTAGATTGGTTTAGTTAGTTGAGTTAGTTTAATTTTTTATTTTAGTGGATTTAGGTGATTAGGATTTAAACTTATAGGTTTTGAACTATTGCTGAAAGTGTTTGGAACTATTCTGAGTTTGTTGATTGAATTAGTGGAGAAATTGTTGCTGAGTTTTTTTGGTTAATTATTTGATTGTGCTCATTTACTGTGTTAATTGCTATTTTGTTGTTTCGCTACTTTGAATTAATTAGACTACTGTCTAATAAATTTATGATCAATGCTACTGACTTGCTTTTTTTTGTATATTGATGTTGAATTTTGTGAATTAGTGTTGCACAGATTACTTGTTAATCTAAGTTATGTTGTTTATGAGTTTGGATGCCAAGTGTTTGTAAATATGTCTCAAAAAGCTTTTTATTGAAAATTTTGGTCAATCCCTTGAAATCATTACTTGTTCTCCTCTTGTTTTGACTATTTATATTGATGGAATTTGATTTGTTTTTTCATTGACCGATGTTTTTGAAATTTGAATGTTTGAGGTTTCTTACCAAATATTGCAAGTTTGATACACTTTACCTTATGGAAATTTGATTTGTTTAATTTTATTTGAATTCAGTTTAGATTTGATTAGAATTTAAATTTTAATTTTCAATTAGCTTCAAAGTTAGTTTAGTTCAGTTTTTTAAAATTAATGGATTTAGGTTGATTAAGTTAGGTTAGATTCAATACATTAGGTTTTGAATTGTTGAAGTATTTGGAATCGTCTAATTGTGTTAATTGCTGCGTGGATGGCTGTTTTGTTGAGAAAAACACTGCTGATTATTTGATAATTTGATATTTGTAGACATGTCGACAGGTAGAGGTGCTATGGATCAGGCTGATGGTCGTGGTCGTAGCCATAGTCGGAGTAGAGGGAGGATTTCTTCCGGTACCCAGGCACAACTGGATCCTTTCCGTCTACTCCGACCACGCCAATGACGCCACAGGTTGTGGGTTTAGCGGACCAGCCGTTCATCATGGTCCCTAACCCGAACTACGTGTCCCCGTCTATGGCGACGCCACTGCCTCCTACCGGTCAGTAGCCCATATCCACGGCGACGCCGCCTTCAGCGACGGATGTTGTAGCCCCGGAGTCTAGCCACGGAAGTGAGGCAGCAGCTGATGTCCCTCCACCACCTCCCATCGTACGGTTGACCATTTGGTTTGATAACGGCACTAGATAAGTATCACATTCATTCTCATGTATTTCCTATTTACCACCTGGTTATTGTTTTAAGTTTCAATGATCATGATTCCTGTTTAGTGAATTTAGGTTGATTTGGAGTTTCAATGATTATGATTCCTGTTTAGTGGATTTAAGTTGATTTGGTTATCTTTTTAAGTTTCAATGATTATTATTCCTATTTAGTGGATTTAGGTTGATTTGGTTATTGTTTTAAGTTTCAACCACGTGACGTCTACTGCAGCGTATGGAGGCTTAGATGGAGGAGTACCAGACCTAGATGCGTGCCGCTGGCATCGACCTTGCTGGTGGTAGCACGGTTGCTGATGGCAGCGGTCCTGCTGGTGGCAGTGGTCTTACTGATGGCATACAGATATCACTGCCTTCTGCGTCGTCGACTCAGGGCCACAGGATCGACGACGACGACAACCTAGATATGTAGTTATTTGTTCTTCTTTTTTTATTTCATTGTACATATTTGATGTAGTTGACTTTTAATATATTTGAACAGTGTATTATTTATTTTAATTGAATAAAAGTTTTTCATTATTTATGAATGGACCACTAATTGTGTGAAAAATTTTAAATTTAAAATTAAAATTGACCATGTATTTCAAATAAAAAAATTAAGATTACTGTAAAAATTACCGTAGGAATAATCCGACAGTAACAGTGCACAAAACAATATTTTTTGGTGCCAACAATACCGTCAGAAGAATCCACCGGTAACCAATTGGTTTTTTGAGCCGATGATGCGTTGCAAATTCTAACGGTAATTACCATTAGATGAAAAAATCTTATGGTAATTATTTACTAGCGAGATTTATACTGTTTGATTATTTCTGACAGTAAATCTGACGGTACTCAGCATGTTTCTTTTAGTGACTATGGGCACCCCACATGGCAGTAGGTTGAGGACTTGATAAATAATAGACCTCCACCTCATGCAAAGGACAGGAAGCATAGTTTCACGCTAAAGATGACATTGCTCAGGAATAGAGTCACACAAACTTGTCAGATGATAAACTCTTGTTATATGATCCTGATGCAGCAATATATTCCGAATTAGAATCACTCAAGTCTTCCTCGACACGATCAATTGGTTTGGAAAAGTGAATCGGTTTTGCCGCCACTGAGGGTGCATGTGGGTTCGAGGATGACAGGCCTTAACCACCACGTACGTCACAACGTCACAAACCGTAGAATACCACTTCATCACAGGCTGCGGCATTAGCCTCGCGTGTACGTTGAACATGACCATCACATGTTGATTAGCTTCGACCAAAAATGTCCTATTTCGAAACTCTCCACTCAGAGCGCTAATAGAAATCTGTTTGTAATTCTGCTAACCTCCTTGGAACCTAGTGCACCCATACTAGTTAATATGAGATTCTTTAGCGCGACAAAAGAACCAAGACGACAAGTGCACAACATCACAGGTGAATCACACTTAAATATCACTCTCTTCTCACCACTTCGAATTATCACATTTGGATAAACTATCACAAAAAGAACTGACTACTAGTCATGTGTATGAAGAATGAATAAAGGGAAAATACAAATTAGTGGAATTGGTGTAGTGTGATGAGTCAAGAACCTCCTTATATATTGTATTTTGACAGTATATATAGGGTAATGAGACACTTAGATAGAGATGTATCCTGAGAACTGAGTCACCTAGTTATCCATAAACACATATTTTAGGTATTGAGACACCAAAATATGTGAATGCACATATCTCGGTTACTCAACACTCAAGATCTGAATGATGCGCAGTTTGTATGTATCTCGAATTTGTTTTAGACATTATTGCTTATCTCGGTACTGAGTCACCAACATGTGTTTTTAATGATTTTGGCACCTCAATACCCGAGATGTGTAACCCATATTTAAAAAGGTAAATACTACTCTACAATTTATATATTTTGATAAATGATACATTTTATTTAATTTAAATAAAAAAGCCCCTTAAAACATAACCCTCCATTTCTTTTAAAAACATAAAATTTTGAATTTTTAAAAATAAAAATTTAGACTTGTAATTGCTTTATCAATGTGAAGCTCCATCCCATCCCCTCTCATCGCGTCGTGAATACCTCATCTTCAACCGTCCATCGCGCTGCCACTGTACAAAAAGAAAACATTCCAAATTTTACAAAAGAAACATCCTAGGTATAACAAAAATTTCTTAATAAAAGAAACATTCCAACTCCCAAGTTAAATAGAGAGAAATTTAACCGTAGAAACATTTCAAATTTTACAAAAGAAGCATCTCAAGTATAACAAAAAAAATCCAAAAATTAATAAAAATATCCCAAGTTAAACAAAAAGAAACATCCCACAGTCAGTTTAATAAAATAAAACATTCCAACTTTTATAAAGAAACATCCAAGTGTAACAAAAAACATTAAATCTCTACCAAAAAAACATATGAATCTCTGCAAAGAAGAAACATCCATTTATCATGAAAAAATATCTAATCATCAATTACATGTTTCAGCCAGAATTTAAAAAAAATGAGAAAAAGGTAATTGACACAAACGGCCTTACCTTACAATCGGTGACAAACAACAGTTATAGCGCCACTCATTCTGTGTACCAAGTGCGGAGTGGGCACCAGCGAACACCCGTTCGAAGTCAGTGTCAGGTCATACAGTACAGTGACACCGCCAAAAAATTTTCATCGTGTGTGTTGTGGATGTCGATTTTGGTGCTAAGCGTAGTGGCTCCTTCTTATAATGGAAGATTAAGTGGCATGGTTGGATGCGGCGGTGATATTTCCTGGCAACAGAGCTAACATAGAAGATGAAGTACGGTGCTACTGGAAATAGGAGAGGAAAAAGAGGTGCGGTTGTATTTTTTATTTTTACTGTGGGTAATAGTGAGAAATCAAATTAGGGTTAGGTTTGAGTAATGTTATGAGATTTTTTTTGTGTGTTATTAGACTTTTAACCCACATTGTAGTTAATAGAGTTGGCTAGTACCCTAATTTTTTTTTAAATTTTCTAAAAAAAATTAGCTAGGAGGAAGGAAAGAAGAGCATGAAAGAGAAGAGAAAGTACAAGGAACCAACTCACTCCGTAACTAACTTAAACAACCTGTTTAAAAATTAATTTAAAATTTAAAAAAAATCAAATTTTGAATAATTAAGATTAATCAGATTTTGAATAATGAGATTAAGGGCTTGTTTGGGTGAGCTTCTAAGAAAAGATCTTTTTTCGAGTTATCTTTTTTTAAAAGATCTTATTGAAAAGCAAAAGTAATTTTATGTTTGGATATCTCATGTAAAAAGGTCTTTTTATCTATTAATTATGTTTGGGTATAACAATATAAAAGTACTTTTTTGTTTATTTATTACATGAAAAACATCTTTTTTTTAAGGAAAAAAGATATTTTAAAAAAAGATGTAAATTACAGCTTCTCAAAAAAGATCTTTTTTTTTATTTTAATAGTGCTTTTACTTTTACTACTAGAAATTTGCCAAACACGTTAAAAAATAAAAAAGATCTTTTTTCATTAAAAAAGATCTTTTTTTAACAAAATAATGGCGCCCAAACATGCACTAAGCAACGTAACCTCTTTTAAACACATGAAAAACTTAATAGAGTAACCATTCTGTGAACGTCAGGAGCTCTCTCATTGCATAATCTGGCTGTTCTCTAGATGTTGTGCCACTTCCGTAGTTTGCTGCACCGTCACTGCTGGAGGGAGTTCTCGCGCAAGTTGCGCATGTGTTCCTTCACGTTGCTGCTGCAGGCAGGGACAAAGTTAGAAATATTTTTGGAAGGGGCTAACATGGAAAATATAAGTTAAGAAGAAAAAAGTTTTAAAATTAAGAGGACCAAATTAAAAAATTAGAAACTTAGTATGTACAAATTATTAATTTAGGGGGCCATTGCCCCCTTTTTATCAATGTAGCTCCGCCAATGGCTGCAGAGAGTTTTTGTGCGAGTTACATGTCCTTCCTTTTGCATTTCTGTCCTCCATCATTACGTGCCTTCGCCCTCGCACCACTGTTCTCTATCGCGTCGTCCCTTCCGCCACGGTCATTTTTTCTTCTTCTTATTTGATTTGGATGTTTTTTTTTCTATGTAGTTTAGATATTTTTTTGATATAATTAATTTTTTTATCTATTGTGGATATTAATATCTTGAGATTTAAGATGTAAATATTTTAAAAAAAAAATTTCCGATTAAAAAAAGAAATATCTACAATTCTTTAAAAATTAATTTAATATAATTTAGATGTTTTTTTCATGTAATTTAATTTAGATATTTTTTTGGTATATTACGAATAATTTTTTGTTTCTTAATAAAAAATAGAATAATTATTTAAATTAGTCCCCAAAAATTTTAAAAATGGATATTTTAGTCCTCAAAAAATTAATACACAGATCAATCTCCAAAGTTTTACTCTGGCAGACAAATCAATTCCCAATTCATTTTTTGGCAGAGTAATTACCCAGACCAATCTCCAAAAATTTTTAAAACGGACATTTTAGCCCCAAAAAAATTAATATACAGATCAATCTCAATATTTTTTTCCATAGACATAACAGTCCTCCATCCAAATAAAATAAAATAATTATTCTTATTATTCTTATTAATTACACAATAATACTGTACCATAATTTTTTTGTATTTTTTCAATAATAAATTTATTTATTAGATTCTTATCTATGTATTTATATATATATATATATATATATATATATATATATAGTCACTCAATAATAATAATAATAATAATAATAATAATAATAATAATAATAATAATAATAATATTTAATAAAATTATTAGAGATTATTCTATAAAAAAATTTAAGGTTGAAACTATTTGATATTTTTTATTTAATATAATAAAAAAATGTCCTACTTTAAAAATCATGTTCGTATTAAAAGGAAATATTTTAATTTGGATTTCAAAGTATCATTATTAACTTATTTGCTTCTAACAAAAAGAGTGTATTAATATGATAGTGTCAACATAGCTTTGAAATCCAAATTAAAACATTTTCTTTTAATACAAACATATTTTTAAAAGTAGAACATCTTTTGATTATATTATATACAAAAATATCAAATAGTTTCAATTTTAAATATTTTTGTAGAATATTCTCTAATAATTTTATTGATTATTATTATTATTATTGAGTGACTATATATATATATACTTTTTATATTAAAAATACATACATTAGAATTTAATGAATAAATTTATTATTATTTTTGTCCAAAAAATACAAAAAGTTATGGTACAATATTATTGTGTAATTATTATTATTATTATTATTATTATTATTATTGATAGATGACTATTATGTCTGATGAAAAAAAATATTGGAGATTGATCTGTATATTAATTTTTTTAGGGGTTAAAATATCCGTTTTTAAAATTATTGGGACTAATACAAAATTCTGAATAATTATTCTGCCAAAAAATAAGTTAAAAACTGATTTAGGGTGTGTCTGTGAAACACGTTGGAGAGGATAAAGGTGTGTTTCAATGCTTTGATCCCTGTTCTTTGATTTTTGACAACTTTTTTTTTTTAAATGCCAACGTGATTCTGCATCCCAAAAACTCGTTCACTAGAAGTAAAAAATTATAACTTCCGTTTATTCAACGTACGTTTAGGTTTGTTACTAGTTATTATTGGTTTTTTCATAATTTTTTCTAAACAAATACTGAGAATATTAAAACAATTATTCTAATTTTTGTGCATTGTTTACTATTTTAATTTTTTATAATATGTATTATTGTTCCTATTAGAAATAATAAATTAAATAAAAAATTAATTATAAATAATAATAAAAATATAACTTGTAAAAAATTAGAATCTAAAATAATAATAAAAATAAGATTATTAAGAGTACTTAAAAAGAGTACTAAAATATATTATTTTATATATTATTTTTAATTTAATAAATAAATATTAATTTTTATTATAAAAAATACTTAAAAATTGTTAATTTTTAAGTATTTTTTTAATTTCATAAATAAATATTAATTTTTATTATAATAATAAAAAATTATAATATATTAAAATAGAGTACTATAAAAAAAATATTATATAAAAAATACCAAAAAATATAAAAAAATTAAATATCTTTAAAAAAATAATATTATAATTTAATATTATATTTTTTTAATAATTAATTAATTATTTATCTAAAAGAAATTTTACTTAATATTATTCAAATAATATTTATTTTATCAAAATTAATTTTAATAAAAATTGTTAAATATAAATTATGTTGACACAAATTCACTTTTATCCAAAATCAATTCTACAACGTAAATCCAAACACATATTTATTTGTTAAAATAAAATTTTAAAAATTAATCTATATATTAATTTTTTTTAAAAATTAAAATATTTATTATGAAATTTCTTAAAGATCGATTTAAGTAATTACTCAAAGAAAAATATATTGTGTATATTTAATAATGGATTTTGAAGTGCAACCCAAATAAAAATTGGCTGAAGTTGAATTCACCTGGCTTACCAAACGGAGTTACGACTTACGAGTTACGAAGAGAAAGAGAAACCAAGGTCCAACCGAAGCTGACTCGACCTTGCTTTTTGACGTCACACACAACGAATTATTATAATAATAATATTCCATTTTTGTCACTTCTTCCTTCTTTCTCTGTCTCCGATACACCCACTCCCATTTTCTCTGTTTCGCTCACTCTCTCTCTCTCGCTATCACATTCTTCTCTCAACAACACCAAATGAGGTACTTCTAACTTCCCCCTCTTTCATTTTTTCCACTTTCTGCTCCTCTGCCTGAATCTCATATCACAATTTTTCTTGTTCTTCCTAATATTTTTAACTTTTGAGAAAAGAAAAAGTAGAGCTATGTTCAATCCCGGTATTGCTTATTGGACTCATCAGGGTTTTTTCAATGCCCCCCATTGTAGTTATTGTTGTGTATGACTATGTTTTATTGTTTATTTATAATAAAAGTAATTTCTTTAGACTTTGTAATGTGGTTGCCCCATTCTTTTTATTTGTTAGAATTAAAAAAAAAATCAATTGAAAAAAAAAAGAATTTAGGAATGTTATAAACCTATTCTTTGTTGTCAAGAATTTGATTTGTTCAACCATATAAAAGAAAAGAAATCATAGATGTATATGGTATGATTTTGATTTAGCAATTGAACAAAGTGATTTGTGTTTTGTGTTTGTATTCAGTCGCCATCCTGAAGTACTGTGGGCACAGCGTTCTGACAAGGTTTATCTGACTGTGGCACTGCCTGATGCAAAGGATGTCTCTGTCAAGTGTGAGCCTCATGGTTTGTTTACTTTCTCTGCTTCTGGTGCTCAAGGTGAATCTTACAGCTTCACTTTAGAGCTTTATGGCCCCATTGCACCTGAGGTGAGCTCTTAACTTCTTGTGTTGCATGCTTTGTGTTTATCTAAGTATTAGCACAATGCAGAGATTTAAGGATGGCTATTTTTCACTTGCATTTCGAATTCCGATTATCTGGGACCTCTATATATATACATATCTCTGAATTTAACAGACGTGTAAAACTTTTTAAAATCAAGTGCTGCCAGGGAGATTAAAGTGATTTCTCTATAAGATAGTCGCGTGGAAGTTAACTGTTTTAGTCTATGCTGTAGCACATGATTGAATGTCTGTATAAAAATATTTATATTAATAGTACGTAGAATTTATTTTTCAGTGAGATGCGGTGTTGCATACTCCTTTTACACTTTCGAACTGATGTATTTGTTAGCTTCTTTAACCTTATGGATTGTTTTAAATTGATCTTGTTCTGTCAATTAGGAGAACTTGAGATACATGTTATGTTCTTCCAAACAATGGTTTTACTTAACAGCTTTTCTGCATAAACTTCAGGGTAGTAAAGGGTTGAATAAAAGGGCAGCCAGGTACACAAGCATCCCGTGTTAACTCAGGGTCCAGGGAAGGGCTGTATCCACGGCTTGAACCTGTGACCTTGAGGTCACCAAAGGGTGTCGTTTTGGTGTTTAGGGTTGCAACACATTGTATGCTGCTTTTATGGAAACAATGATGCTTTTTGTATTATTCTTTAAATAATATCAAGCTTTTGAAAAATTTGGATGGTTTTAGCTTAAAATTTGTTGTGGTGCGGTGTGCAGCGTTGCAGAACTAAAGCTGGTTTAAGAAACATACTATGCTATGTTCAGAAAGCAGAGAAAGGTTGGTGGAAGAGGCTACTGAAGTCAGAAGAGAAACCTGCTCCATACCTGAAGGTTGATTGGCACAGATGGTGTGATGAAGATGATGAAGAGTCAACTTGTAAGATTGCGTAACTTGTCCTAGATGCTAGATTTATCTGATTGGCATTTATTCGGTGTTTTAGCTCTAAATCAAAACACCAGAAGAGTTTACATCTTTATGCATCTGTTTATCGTCAACTTGTTTCTAACTTTATAATAATTCATACTCTTTACAATTTTGTCCAAGGTTTTAATTTAAGAAAGCTTTTTTTTAACAAAAATTCCTTTGCACTGGTAACGCTGAAGATCCTAAGTTTTGTGAAATTGTGATAGATTTGTTTTCATCTTGACACATTTGGTTAGAATATTATTTCTTCTTGCTTTTACTGTTCCATTACTTTGCATGTTCAATTCATTTTAGGCATCTAAAAACTTGTCCAACTTTTTCTCTTGATTATGAAGTGATGTTTGCAAAGAAGATTTCCTAATTACTCTCTTAGTTGCTTCATCTGTTTATTGTTGTTGTGCTGCTTCATAGGCGTTTAGACTTCGACTAATATAGGACAGCAAAAAGGCTTGGTATTTTATGGCTTAGATTTTGGCTTGCATTGTGACGTAACCAAGGGTAGCAAACTGAGTTAAGTGGGGTTATTGTTATATTTGTGCAAGTATGGTCTGAACTCTAAAATTACAAAATGGGCTCGAAGCTTTACATGTTCAAATAAAGCCAAAATATAATGACATATATACTACCATAACTGGATTAAGAGTAGCTGAGTCCAGAATTAAAACTGAATCCATCAACATCTGGTTTTTCTAACCCCATACGGTTAAACACTTAAACCTGTTATTATATAGTAAACCTGGAAACGGCAGAAACTTGCTTAGCCAAACATATTGAAATTCTTAGAAAAATATTGCTCACGTAACCATCTATTAGGCACTTCCTTCAGCAATATTTATTTATTTTTGGAGATTGGTGCATTAATATTGGCCTCACTATCTTATACTGTTTAATATTGGATGCTGTCTATGGTAACTGGTAAGTAGTACCTATATAAGAATCGATCCCCATCAAAACCCTTTCAAAAGTTTAGTACTTCTTTAATGTCTCCTTCTAACGTAAGTTATCACTTCACTTGCTGTACGATCCCTTGCCTTGTACAAATGGCACTTTGGTTGGTTGAGTAGGCACCTTTTGCACTTTAGATTTGGATGGCAGAATCCTAAAAAAGATAGCGTCTAAGGATGACTACCCCAGGGGCACCACTCTGATAATCTGAGCATTCCCCTGATCCTGATTATTGACTCTCATGTCAGATGGCTTAGACAACTATGTTTTCATCTTTTCGTTTGGTCCTTGATGTTTTCATTTAAGTTGAGTACTTATTGTAAGTGGTTACCTCCGCTTGCCTAATTGAGCTTTTCTTGAATTTTTGCAGCTGATTTGGCATCTGACGATGATACTCGAGTAAGCTTTTTCTTTCTCTCCTTGTCAATTTTAATATTAAGCAATATAGGTCAAGAAACTTTCTGGTGTCTAATCTTATTTGTTGCATCTTGTTCTTTTTTGCAGTTTGTTGGTCAGGATGAGGGAAGCAGTGATGAGGATGAAGGAATGTTGTGTAAGTGATCTACTTGACCACTTGTATTTTTACTTCGGTCAAAATGATGCTTTTGATTGCATGCGGAAATGATGGTAAGGTTGACATGTGTCTACAGCTAAGCGTTGTTTCTTTACCTTTCGCCTTTCTGCATTCTGGTGCATGTTTAATAATGCAACATGCATGACTTCTGCTTCATCTCTATTGTTTGTTCGATATATAAAAGAAATTGTAGTCTTCCCCCACAGTTGACAATTTTTTTTTTAAAGTATTTTCTCTTTTGTTTTCTTCGAGAGTGAACCTTAGCCAAACTCGAAGTTACTATTAGCTTCTGACCAGATGTCGCAAGCTCAAATCATGAAAATAGCCTCAGGTAATGGGGGTAAGATTGCATACATCTACCTTCCCTTGACCTAATTAGGTTAGTGCCTCATGGAATGTGTTTCCCTTTGTATCATTGTTCTAGGAAATGATCTCATCATCAAACCATATTCTTTGTTTCCATTCTGCCCTTCATTTGCTATTTTATGTGTTTATCGATACACTTATTGTGTAAAAAAAAAAAAAAGAATTTCTCGGTGCTCAAATCAAACTGTTTTTTCTTTAATGACCATTATGGTCATGGGTGTCAAAGTTTGTTACTTTTGCTAATATGGTAATACATAATTAGATATATGTTTAAAACTTTCTTACACAAGCACCGGGAACACAAATTAAATTAATTTTATATTCCCATGTTAATAGCTGACACAAATGAAAATTATTTGCAGATCTCCCGGACTTGGAAAAGGCTAGGGGATAGCAACTCTGACTGTTCTCTAACATGGATTTACGGAAACATCTTGGAGATGGAGTCTACCTAGATAAGTAAATTTGGGAGTAGTAGTCTAATATGGTTGTCTTTTTTGTATATATTATCCTAAGTAAAGCTCTAAAAACTTAGAGAACCTTTGATCTTTTATGACATTTTGGCACCATTTCTGGTATCTAACTAGGCTTCTCTCATGCCCTTGCTGATTTCACAACATGCTCCACATAATCTAACTTTTCTTCTTCTTTAACAAAATTCGGTGAATTATACCAAAATCATATCAACTTTAGAAATCTTAAGGCTGGAATCCTTTACTACACATCCCATTCAACTTTGAAACTTATTAAGATTTCATGGTTCCGTTCGGCCTGGCATGGATTTGGCCCTTTCCTCTGTACTGACTCCTTCTCTGCCTTGAACCTGTCAACTGGGAAAGAGCATTGGCGATAAGGGTGGTGGTAACTACATGTGGGATAGCTAACTAATGTCAACTTTATTGCCATGATCACTCAGTCTCCCAAGGTAACTAGATATGGGATAGGTGAAGCCATAGACCTTCAGCTCCAAGGTATGGCCTCTTTGGTAGTGTTGTATCTACCGGTGGAGGATGAGTTGTAAGTTATAATATGGTGATGTTAGAGAGGATTGCAGGGTGTTGATTCGGGGTGCACCTACAATTAATGGGTGTATAAGTGCCTTAGTAACATTTCAACCATTGATATTAGAATAATAGTTGAGTAAAGTGATGTGTGGTGCATTTTATTTCATTTGCTAAACCACATTCTTGGACTAATTTCAATCATTAGCTTTTCCCAAAATTAAAAACAAAAAGGTAAGATTGTGAGTATGTGACATGGTACCCCTCAAATTGTTGATACACTTTTAAAAAAAAAAAGATTATTAAAGAACAATATTTTGGCATTAGCAAACATACTTTTAAAATTAGGGGTGAACGTATATTGGATACGGCTAAAATTTCGATTTGCCACAAAATTATCGAATCAAATCGGATTCAATATCCACAATTTTTAAGTTCGGATCCGATCCGAAATCCTGGATATATTCACAAAATATAAAAATATTTTAAAAAGTTTATTTTTATTAAAAAATTTTAGTTTTTTTTCTTTTAAACATGTTTACACTTAGCATATTATTAAACATTTTTTTAAATAATAAAAATAAAATAATTATTAGTTGCAATAAACATAAAAAAATATTTACTTATTTATGTATTTTTACAAATTTACGGATATGCGGATATCTACATAAAATTTGTTATCCGATCCTATTAGTGTGCATATCGAATCAGATCGGATCGGATAGCTTTACAGATCAGATTGATATTCGTAATTTTCGAATCGAATTCGAATAAATATTGCGAATATGTAGATCAGATCAACACTTCTAATTAATTTAAAATAGTGCCTTGTACACCAAGAATGTTGGCTATTGGCTATTAGGATAGATATGCTCTATTGGTTCCTACTATTATGATCTCAGTTTGATCTTTGGAAGGATAATCAAATTGGACTCCACACATTAATTGCATTTTCCAATAATAATAATAAGGGAGATAGGATTGGAATAAAATACACCTTGTCCTATTTGTAAATGTGAATAATTTTAATTTTGGTTTAGTTATAAGAAAGAAGAGTCCCGTTAATATATAGTCAACATCCAAAAATATGTAAAATTTGGGAGCATTTTTCGTCGGTGTCATTTTATCTATAGGTAAGACGGTGATAAATTCTTAAAAACAGTAAATTCGTTCTAGTACTTTTTCAATTTATATCTACAAAGTTTATTCGAATAAAATAGCCCAAATATTTTGGTTTGCTTCATTTAAATGTACAAGAAAATGCAGAGGCCATATAATAAATGACACTTTGTTTTTGATATTGGAATAGCAATAGTATTTTTTTGAAATGTGAATTGATAGAGTATTATTTTCAAATGTAGAATTAGTTAATTAGAGAAGGAGAAATCAAAACGTTCGATTTGTGAGAAATACATAAATCGAACTGTCTGATTTGTGAGAGGTACCGAAATCAGATCGAGAAATTTTTGTTTAAAAGATTAAAAAATTTGAGGTACAAAAATCAAACTTTTTGATTTGTGTACCTTACACATTTTTAAAAAATACCAAAAATTATAATGTTATAGTATATCATTACTTTTATTTTCATAAAAAAAAGCCAATAAATAAATGTAAAAGGTTCACTGACTTTATTCCTAATAATGTTGGAAGGAAGCTTTAATAGTTTTAGGATTTTTAAAGATTAATTTAATCATAAAAAATTAGAGATAGTAACATAATTAAGTAGGTTACATATATTTAATTCAAATAACTCAATAAAAACTAATAAATATAATTAATATTTCTTAATATATACTTTAAGAGTACAAGATAGCAAAATTTATCAATTTCAAAATATT
Source organism: Arachis stenosperma (assembly GCF_014773155.1). Classification (NCBI taxonomy): domain Eukaryota; kingdom Viridiplantae; phylum Streptophyta; class Magnoliopsida; order Fabales; family Fabaceae; genus Arachis; species Arachis stenosperma. Next base: position 115,564,551 of record NC_080382.1, read on the forward strand.
AGCATATTTTGCATGAGATAAATGTTTGGAAATTGTATTTTTGAGAAAAATTAAGTAGTATTGATATAAAATCCTATCTTAAATATTAATATAATATAAATAAATCCTTACAAGTTTGAATATTTTTGTTATAATAGAAATATGAAAGATTTGGTATTTAATTTTTTTCTTTTAAAATTATATATATAAATATTAAAATAGTATAATTATTTTAATTTCTAAAATTTAAATTCAAAATAATTTAATAAAAGCTTAAAATACTTTTCATGTGAACTATACCTACATTTATTACTATACCTATATTTATTGTTGTGCCCTAGGAGAGATATGAGCGAAGGAGAGAGCGGGCGTGAGGAGTTGAAGGGGGAAACACAGCAAGGATGACGGTTATGTCGTCGGAAGAAATAAGAGGAAGAGTGTGGGTGGGTGTGCAAGGAGAATCTTTTTCGGGATGATTTTTAGAAGGTTCCTAAGTCTCTTTTTGAGATAAGGTCATTGGTATAGTAAAGTCGAAGACCTTTGCACTCGTTGGATCACTATCAGGGATGGTATTGCGACGGTGGTAGGCAAGTAGGGTGATTCTCCTAGAGAAGCGTTAATGATCAAGGTCCTGGATAGGAAGTATAGTTATACAGCTCTTTCTCATAAGTTGAGGGTAGTATGACGCATCAAAGAAGGTTTCATTCTGCTAGATGTGGGATTTGGATACTTTCTGGTGAAATTCGATGCCGCTGAGGATCGTGAGAAGGTCATGCTTAGTGGACCTTGGTTGATTGAGGGTCACTACGTGGCGGTAAAACCATGGGATGTTAATTTCCAATTGAGTGAACAATCTTTCGATTCTATGTTAGTTTGGATTCAGGTCTCCAGTCTCCTAATCTGGTGTTATCAGGAGAAGGCAATGCTACATATTGCAGCTGCAATAGAAGTCCTAGTAAAAGTTGATTTGGCCACCAAACTGGCAGAGAGGGGGAGATATGCCCGTGCTTGTGTTCAAATAAATTTAGGATTGCCAGTGATCAAGAATATCATAGTTGAGGGTGTCTCTTACAATGTGGAGTATGAAAGTCTAACTCTGCTTTGTGTGCAAGATATGCCCATGATAAATCTCAATGCTTGAGTAGGGTTCCTATGGAAGAGAAGAGGGTTGACTCTGTTCAGGGGGAGGCACAGGGTTGCGCCAAGTCGGATTCGGAAATTCAAAATTCAGGTGGAATGAAAATGGTTGATCCGGCCGATAATTTAGGCAAGGATAATGGCACTAATTTGGGTGCAAAATCTGGGGATGATTCTGTGCATGGAAACGGGGCCAATGGAAAGGAGGCATGTGGAGAGGGAGAAGCGGGCTGGCATAAGGTACTGAAGAAAGAAAAATTTAAGTTGGGCCACAATTTAACAAGGAAAGCCCAAGGACCCAATCAAACTTGTTCTGGGTCGGGTGGCCACCAGAAGCCCAAACCACAGCCTTCACGGGGGTCCAGGGAGCAGGGAGTTCGAGTTGGGCATACCCAGTAGCGTGCGTCGTCATCTTCCCATACACGAGCAATGAAAGGGTTCTCCATCAAGAAACGTCTACATCCGGTATCCTTGCAAAACTCGCCGGTTAGAGGCATGGCGGGGGAGGCACCTGTCCTCGAGAGTCCAGCCATGATTCCGCTAGAGAAGGGAGTAGCATTGCCGCTGGTTCCTGTGAATGTGGTACGGGAGTATGGCATTGCATCAACGTCTGAAAAAGAGGGGGTGCAAGGAGGTCCGGAGAGTGCTGTGCAGGCGCTGATCTCCATGACTGTGGCTCGGGATAAATGTGTATCATCAATGAAGAAGAAGGTAGTGGTACATGGAGGCCCAAGGTGTTCCGTTCTAGGGGACAAGTCTTCTACTGAGGTTGGTGGTGCAAGTTAATTTTATCTTTTATTCTTATATCCTCTTGTTAATTTTATTTAATGAATAAAATTTAAATATCTTAGTTTTGAATAATAGGGGTGCTTCTAATAAGTTAGCCCAAATAAATTGTAAGGAGCTTGTTAGGAAATTTAGACTTATTTTTTTATTGTGGTTGAGACTCATTCTCCCTTTCAACATTTAAAACTATTCTAGAAAAGACTCGGTTACTATCATGTTGGTATAGAGAAGAGGAAGTTGGACATAAGGGTAGTATCTGGTTCCTTTCTTCAGTACAAGATACTTGCTGCAAATTGGTTGATGCTTGCGATTAATGTGTCACGATCGAAGTTCAGCTTGAAAATGTAGTTTGGAGGTATAGTAGTATTTATGGTAGTCTTCAGCATAATACAAGAGGTCTTCTTTGGGATTACCTGGTAGATCAGTTTTCATCTTTTCAAGGGCCTTGGATTGTCCCCGGTGATTTCAATGAAGTTCTTTTCTTTCATGAAGTTAAAGGTTGTTATTTTTCGAGATACGTGCTGATCAGTTTGCCAAATCTTTAGGCAACAGTGTTCTGTTTGACTTGAAGACTATTGGGAGATATTTTACTTGGTACAGGAGGGTGAACAGTAATATTGAGATGGCAAAAAGACATGACTAGGTTCGTATTAATAGTGGATGGTTATCTCTTTTTCTTGAGCTCTATGCAGAAATACTGAATAGACTGTAGTTTGATCACTGTCCTATCTTAGTGCGATGTAAAGGGCACCTGCAGCCGAAAAGGAATAGACCCTTCTGCTTTATGCCGGTTTGGGCTACTCATCCTGGTTACAGAGATGTCGTGAAACAGTCTTGGTGGTCTGGCTTTAGAGGGGTGCAAGGCAAGCTTTCGGAAGTACAAAAGAATTATCTTGTGTTTAATTCTACAGTTTTGGTAACATCTTTGTTAGAAAATATGAACTAGAGTGTTAAATTAATTATCTTCAGAAGCATTTGGAAGAGAGGGAAGACTCTTTCATGCGTCAAAAAGCACAAAGGTTGATTTAGGATTATAATAACACTCTTGTACAAGAATAACTTCTTTGGTTTCAAAAATCCAGAGAACAGTGGATGAAGTTCGGGAACAGAAACACCAGCTTCTTCCATGTTTAGACACTTGTGTGGTGGAAGAAAAATAAGATTCATGGTCTCTTTCTCAAGGATAGTGATGGAGAATTATTGTTGATTCAGAATTTCTCAAAATAGAATTCTGTCGTTGTAAGTATAGTCTAAATCAACAATTGATTCCCAATCAAATTTTAATCTAAAGATGTCACAATCAATACAAAATAAGCCGGGAGTTTTAATTCCCAGGTCGTCTTCCATAGGAGTTGCAATAAATGCTCTTTTATTGGCTATGGAAAATTTGAGGGTTTTGATTATAAGAGGCAAGAAATTAAAATGGCAAGTAATTAAATGGAAAGCAAGTAAAAGCAAAGAAAATGGAAATTAAATGGCAAAATAGGCTCTTGGCAAGAATTGGGGAATTAATGATTTCTATCCTAGTTATGGACCACAAACATGGTAATTGTGTAGAATTAATCTCAATTAGTCAATTCTAACATCAAGAATTAGTCAAAAGGGCATAATTAATGTTAATCCACAAGTCCTAACCAATTCTATTAATGGAAGGCTTAGAGTTAGTAGAAACCAGATCAACTAACAATCCTAACACAATGTAGAATGGACATCCACAACTCAAGTTCACCTAATTACCCAATTTCCCAACCAAGAGTGTGAAAAATTAGGCAAAAATCCAACCAAGTATTTTATCAAACACTTGGAAGGTATAAAAGAGAAGCATGGTAACATAACAAGAGATAATAAAATATACAACTACCAATTGCAATAAAACAATAATAACAACTAAATTAAACAATAAGAAACATAAAACATAAATTGCATTAATTAAAATTAAAAGTAACAAAGTGTCATAAACATAAAGGAATAAAAGAAGGAAAATAACAAGTAGAAGTAAAGAACAAAGATGCAATAACAATAAATGACAAAGAAAACTAAATGAAAACAATAATTGAACCTAAATCTAAGAGAGATCTAATCTAATATATTTTAATTCTAGAGAGAAGGGAGAGCTTCTCTCTCTAGAATATGACCTAAAGCATGTTTCTAATTTACCCTAATTGCTCTCCACTTGATATGGAGTGATGCCTCTTTGATATAGCACTCAATCAGCTTCAGAAAGTCCAAAACTGGGCTTTGGAGGTCCAGAAATCGCCCTGAGCATTTTCCTTTAAGTGGGTCACATGCGCTGATTCGTGCGGACGCACAGATATGTGCGTACGCACACGTGCTGAATTTTTCTCTTGTGCGTACGCACAGGATGTTGTGCGTACGCACACATGGCGTTGTGCTTCTTGTGCGTATGCATAGTAGGTTGTGCGTACGCACACACCAGTGTGTGCTTCTCCTTTGATTTCTTCATATTTTCTCTCTATTGTATGCTTCTCATCCACTCTCATCAAGCCATTCCAACCTATTATACCTGAAATCACTCATAAAAAATATCATGGCATCGAATGGAATGAAAGTGGAATAAAATTGGTTAAATTAAGTACAAAATAGCATGTTTTCACAATTAAGCTCAATTTAGGGAGAGAACACAAAAGTATGCTATTTGAATGAATAAATGTGAGTTTATATGATGAAATCCACTCAAATCAATCCAAAATTTATCGTCAAATATGAATTCATCAATTCTCCCACACTTAAAAAATAGCATGTCCTCATGCTAATCACATTCAAAAGAAAAGGGTAAAATGGCAAGCAATTTATTCAATGCAACTTCATATATGCATGCAACTATACTAAATGCTCTCTATCTATATCTATACTATGGTTTCCTATTGAGTTCGTCAAAAATAAACAAGAGAATCCCAATCAATCCAAAACAAGCCTTAGGGCCAAGGCAAATAAAATATAGCAATATGATCAATGTCCAAAGATTTGATTGGAAATTTTTAAAAACTAACAAGCAACTTGCAAGAAGATATAGGATAAGAGATGAAAACATAGTATTGAGCAAATGTTTACACTCTAATCACTCAGTGTGTAGGGCTTAATCACTCAATTCTCCTTTAGTCATGTTTTCTAGGATTTGCTAATCATCTAACAATCAACACATACTGGATGCATGAATGTAAATATCATGAGGTCTTTGGAGGGTTGTAATGGGACTAGGGTTAAGGTAGGATTAATATGGTTAAGTGAGCTAATAGATTGGATCTTTGATTAGCTCAAGTATCCCACCTAATCCTATATCAACCTATGTACACAAAAAAGAACAACCTAACTTCCCATTCACCTCTTTTCTCACATTCACTCATGCATTCTTCTTTCTAATTCAACCACATATGCATTCTTTTATTTAACATTATTATTATCATTCATTTTTTATTTTTTTCCTTTTTTTCTTTTCTTTTTCTCTTCTTTTTTTCTTTTTTTTCTTTTCTCTTTTTTTTTTTCAAAAAGTATATACACCATAATTTCTCTTTTCTTTTATCAACGAAAAGAGATACATATGTTTCTAAGTAATGAATGCATGAGTGATTACCCATTATTCCAAATTTTCTCAATGAACACCCAAAGAAAACTAACTACCAATGTTTCCCCACAAATTCCCCCACACTTGAATAACACACACACTCAGCCTAAGCTAATCAAATACACAATTCATGGATATTACTGGTTTTTCGCTTAGGGCAAATGATGTGCTTAAAATTAGAACAAAGAAAAATTAAAGGCTCAAAAGTAGTTTACAAAGGTAAATATAAGGGTTGGCTATATGGGTTAGTGAGTTTAATTTCAAAAACGGCCTCAAGCATATTAAATGCATTTAAAACATCAAATATAGGACATATAGACTAAAGCAAATCTAAGATCACAATCATGAAAGTAGTATAGCACACAAGAACAAAATTTATGTTTGAAAAAATGTGGAACCATCTAATTAAAGCTCAAATCTCACTAGGTGTTTTGTTCAAGCTCTTTTCTATGTTCCATAAAAATACTTCAAGCAAGTTGAAAAACAAGTTTCAGATTTAATCAATGGAACGCCCTAAAAGGGATCTCTTGAAAATTCTTTGTTGTTTTACCAAACTTATTTTCTCTACCTTGTAAATGCAAATATTTACCAAAAATAAACTATAAACAAGCTTATATATATATATATATATATATATATATATATATATATATATATATATATATATATATATATATATGCGATGAAATAATAAACAAATATTCACAAAAACATAACTATTAGAAACTAAAAATTGTGCAAAGTGTTGAGAAAGAGAAATTTACGCCCCAAAAAGTTGCGGATTCTCTCCCACACTTAAACGTTGCACGGTCCTCCGTGCATGCACTGCATCCGGGAGTGAAGAGATGTGAGGATCCAAGAGACTACACCTTTAGCTGGTGGACACTTGGACTTAAGGCTGCTGTATAAAACAAATAAACAAGAATTAAGAAAAAGTTAGATGTGTGTGGTATGATAAAAAGACAATGTGTGCTTTCTAAGTGTGCACGATTTAGAACACACACATTGGCAGGGTAAAACATCAACCACATAACCAAAAGAAATAGTATGTGTTCATCAATTAAGTAGCCTAGGTCGCAAGTAAATATAAGAAAGAGTGAGGGCACAAACAAACCTAGGTAACCACAACTAAAGTGAATTGAATATATAAGATATTGGTTATTGAATTGCGTAAGTGAAGGCGCAAGATGAATGAAAAATGGCACAATCAACAATAACCAATTCAATGATGAAAGAAAAACTACTTATTCATCTTGAAACATGATTAAATAGCCACATGGTAAAGGTACTTGTTGCAAAAAGTTATAAGTTTGATAAGAATCAAGTTAAGTCACTCAAACAAATGCAAGACATTTAAAACGAACAAGTGCCTTGTAATGTGCTTGCATTGATTTTAAAACCATGATGGACAAGTAATTCATTTCAATTCACTAAAGTAAAAGTGCACAATTCATGATTAAGTTGCCAACCAAGGATATAGTCTAATGCATATGGTAGTTACAACATATGAATCAAACTCAAAATTCTTTTAGGCAATCAAACAAAGACTTAATGCTCAGTGCACATATTCATTAAGAATTAAACCAAAATTCAAGCAAGAAGCAACCCACTTAACATCAAGCAAACACTTGCAACTTATTTAATTAACAACAATTAAACCAAATCTAATATAATTACTAAAATAAAAATGAGGTGCAATGAAAACTAAGTAAAACAAGTAGAAAAATAGGGGAAAAAACAAGAGAAGGGAGGGATGGAGGGGGTGGAAGTGTGATAGGGCTTAATTTAAAGTGCAATAAAAATTTTGCCCAAAACAGCACTTGTGCATACGCACACAAGGTGAAAAATGGAAGGTGTGCGTCCACACCAGCATGTGCAAATGCTTCGAACAGAGAGGTGATTAAGAAGTGTGCATGCGCACAAGGGTGTGCGTACGCACAAAAGACTGTCTTTTTTTAAAAAAGAGGATAATGTGTGCGTGCGCGCACAGGTCCATGTGCACGCACAAAAGCAAAAAGTGGAAAAGGTTAATACGCACAGGGTTTGCCAGCGCTCCCAACAGAGGGAGTGCAGGTGAGTGTGTGTACGCACAGGGTGGTGCGTACGCATATAATGCGCAAAAAGAAGGTTGCGTGCGTACGCACAAGTGCGTGCGCATGCACAAAGCGCAAAACAAAGGGAGATGCACGTGCACAAGGCGTGCGAGCGCTCCCAACAGGTGGGTGCACATGCACAAAACGCGAATTTTAGTGATTGTGTGCATGCGCACAAGGATGTGCGCACGCACAAGGATGTGCGCACGCACAATGCCCTGTTTTTTCAAAAAAAAATATTTCTTCAAATTCCAAGGCACTAAGCCTTAGCTCAACAAAAGCTCAATCCCAAATCATCCAAAAACTCATAAATTCATGATTCATACAGAAATTAACCTAACAAATCTCAAAATTAAACTAATTCTAAGCTAACTAAAATAAGCAAATGCAATAAAGTCAAATTATAAACAAAAAGAGAAGGTAAGAACAATGTTATCATGGTGGAGTGTCTCCCACCTAGCACTTTACTTTATTGTCCTTAAGTTGGACTTATGGAGAGCTCTAATCAAGGAGATTTGTGCTTCTATTCATCTTGGAGCTTCCAACAATGTTTGAATCTTCAAAATTCTCAATTGATTGCACCAAGCTTTGATGGAGTTCCCAACAAGCTATGAGCTCCAAAATTAACCTTCTATACAAACAAAATCAAGAGAACAAACAAAAAGCAAGATATTCACATATTAACATATTTACAATAGCCAATAGCATAACACCATTGCAATTTTCCGGCAATAGCGTCAAAAACTTGATAATGAGAATTTGTGCCGATTCGGAATTTAGACAAAATAGAATTTCTTCCGTTGCAAGTATAGTCCGAACCGGTAATGGATCCTCTCAATCAAATTTTAATCTCAAAGATGTCACAATTCAAAACAATTATAAACCGAAAGTTTTAAGTCCCGAGTCATCTTTCCTAGGAGTTGCAATGAAATGCTCTTTTATTTGCTATAGGGAATTTGGGGGTTTTGATTATAAGAAGCAAGAAATTAAAATGGCAAGTAATTAAATGGAAAGCAAGTAAAAGCAATGAAAATGGAAATTAAATGGCAAAACGGGCTCTTGGCAAGACTTGGAGAATTAAGGATTCCTATCCTAGTTATGGACTATAAACATGGTAATTGTGTAGAATTAATCCCAATTAGTCAATCCTAACATCGAGAATTAGTCAAAAGGGTATAATTGATCTCAATCCACAAGTCCTAGCCAACTTTATTAATGGAAGGCTTAGAGTTAGTGAAAACCAAATCAACTAACAATCCTAACACAATGTAGAATGGACATCCACAACTCAAGTTTACCTAATTACCCAATTTCCCAATCAAGAGTGTGAAAAACTAGGCAAAAATCAAACCAAGCATTTTATCAAACACTTGTAAGGTATAAAAGAGAAGCATGGTAAAAGTACTTGGCATACCCAACTCTATCATGTGTTATGCTGATTCGTTATTGATTGCTTATGAATAATGTTAATGATGTTTTGAAGGATGGAAGAAGAAATCCATGCATCCAACCAATTCGTATTAGTTCCCGGGAACGCATTGCAAGAAACCGGCTGGTGATAAATACATCATTATGCACAGAACATATACATCAAGCTGGGAAAGTGTGGGGCACAACTGAAATGGCGTGTCATTCATGTTGTGTTCACGAAACTCCAACAAACCAAACAATATCAACAGTTATTAGAAAATGATTAACAAAGAGGGTATGGGAATGAGCACATTGATGCATACATAAGTCCCATGCCTAAAACAGAGCTCCACTAACCAGGTAAGTGAACGCAGTTACCGCATAACTATTTTCGAAACAAAAGAGCTTCACCTCCAATAGCACCCCAGTTGAAAGACCCCCCATGGCATAAGAAAGCAATGTGAATAAGCATATCCAGCCCGTGAAATTCCATGTTTAACGACATACAATCATCAGGTAAATTTGATTGGAGTACACAGAAACAGGAGAGAAAAAAATAAGGAACTCTAAAATGTTAACCACACCAGTAAAATTTTGATAACCAAGTGAAGAAGTGACATAAGATGTTAAGGGCATTACAAAACCTCATGAAAGCATAAACACAACAGCCTATAAACCAACGGTAGCATCAACACGTGGCATCTCAATCCAGACTAGGTGAGAAACCCAACCGAGATTGGCCATTAGATCTAACACTATGATCGAGCAAACTAAATAACAATGATGACAATGAGACGATGGAGCAGCATGTCAACGTGTGAGAGACATTGCTAATGTGAACGTGTAAAAATAAATGCCAACTATGAATGTAACATTAGGAATGTTAAGTAAGTCTATATCAAGTTGATAAAACAAAAGAGTCAGAGCGGTTTATTTAACGCCAAGCAGTTAGGATGGCTTTATTTTTATTTGAAGCTCTGAGACGGAGGGATGACAGGCTCACATATCCCCTACATCAGGATCGGTGGCATTCCCTAGGATGCACCTCTTAAACGCAGGCAGAAGACTCTTGGAGGCAGAGAGTGGGGCACGGGAGGAGAGGTCATCGTCGGATCTAATGCACACCTACTTTACAGGAGTCTGTGTAACCACGTGGTCAGCTTCAAGGTCAAAAGCAGCTACGACCTTGGTGCTCCGAGGGGGTGGTGGAACCAGCAACCCTGACTATGCTCCCAGTCCCAATCAATTCACCGCTACGAACACCCGTTGCAGTGGGCAACTTCTGCAATGCATCCTGGAACAGATGATGGTCAAATTGTAAAGTGTTAAGGAACACAAAAAGCAGCAACAGTTGAATACGAAATGACAAATAAATGGCCTTTGTGGAGTAATCAAAGACCCATACCAATTTAATGTTCTTTTCTAAAGCAAGTGAAGCTATAATTTCCGGATTAGAACATATCCTAGAAACGGTGATCACGCAAGCCTGAAATTTATTCAGGCTATCATGCCTAACAGTAAGCTTGAATAGGAGTGTCTTCCCAATCAGTGCATTCAGCTCCTCTGGGAAATGGTCTCTTCCATAACCCTGTATGTTGAAGACGAGAAGTCAGTAACTCGACAGCCAAAGAGTTCACAAAATCTCATACCAAAACAAAACAAAACCGAATAATAAACCCTAGCAAGCAGGCTGGTGCGGATGTCAGCGGCAGATGGGCCTAAGAACTTTGATGCAGAATTCTCAAAGAGAACAAAGGTTTCTGAATCCGAGTCATCAACAACACGAACCTGAATGCAGCACCTTCATGCACAAATAAAAAATGCATAAAAAAATTGGGGGGCATGTAAATGATGCAACAAATGCTCAGACCAGGTTCAACAACAAACACAGAAGTGCAACATGGCTTTTCGATGTTACCGATCCCAAATCTAGGGAAAGCATCAAACCGAAAAAATAAAAATAAAACTAAAGTTCTTGACTATAATGAGACTACACAGGAACAAATCAACCACACACGAATGGAAACCAACCTCGAAAAAAAATCGTAGAGTAAACATCGCATTTTACACAATAAAATTGGTTAGTAAGTGCCTCCAGTCCCTGTGTGCATTGCCTGCAAGCCTTGTACCACCATGCATGATTTCTGTCAATGTCGATAACCGTACCACAGGTCACGTAGGCTGATTTTTGTATGCAAAAATTAACCACAATGAAATGAACAAAATGCACGCAGGAGAACAATTTTAACAAATTCCTACACAAAACAGTGTATCGTATAAGGAAAAAATAACCACAATGAAATAAACAAAAATGCATGATGGAGAGTTATTTTAAAGAATTCATGCAAAGAAAAGTGTATCGCATGAAAACATGAAACTCATGTATTCAATTGTTTCATGATGGTTTACAGAAAGAATATATTTAAATATGCGTTGGGAAACAACCATAAAATTCGAAGCACCTAATGAACACACTTCAAGAGTTTGCTTTATCTGATGTATGGGTGCATAGGGTGTAAGACGGAGAAAATATTCAGAAGGAGAATGCCTCACTACCTGGCCTATAACATCAACGCTGGTGTTATGCTTGCTACCAAGTCTAATCAGGCTGGCACCAAATGAATTAACAACATCACCATATCACAACCAATACAGGAATGCGTTAAGTTGCTTGTTAAAGATTGGTGAACAAAAAATTAAAGCCTTAGTCAAAGAACCAGACTTTTGGCAGAATTTTTTAACCACATCAAGGTCAGCATTAACCATGAGCCTTGTGGTGTAGTTTGTGTTGGTGATAGTCATCACCCCTGAAACAAAATTAAATTTGATTAGACAAATACTTGGTTACATATAAGCAAGTTCCTTGATAATTGGGCAATGTTAAATATACCATCGTAGAACTTCATCTTGGCAAATTGGAGCACGATTATAAATTCGGTGGCCTTGTTGGCATCAAGAAGAGTGACCAATTCAGATGCATAATTTTCCCACAAGGTGCTTCTCACTGCCACTTTTGGGTCCACACGTATTTTTTATCGTGGTTTACATAGAATAGTTATAATCATTAAACAACACAATCAGAGGTAAGTATGGATTGCGGCATGAATAAGGTATCCAGATGTTTATGCACAATAAGATGAAAAGACTAACCTCAGATCATCAAGCTCGATTTTCATGTAATGTGACTTCCGTTTTTTTTTCGAAAGGAATCAAGTCACTCATTGCAGACAGAAGACCAAAAAAATCTATGCCAGATAACCACAGTATAAGCGGGCATTAACAAACAGTTGGCAGAGGCAAATAAATGATATTCTAGGAAAATGACCTATATGTGGGTGGCACAATGAGGATATCAAAGAGCATACCAATAAGAAATAAGTCATCCCTAATGGAAGATAAGATTTCCTTGATTGCCACGAAATCAAATGACTCGATTAGAATATCCATGTCATCAGCACTCGAGACCAATGCCTCCCTCTTAAATATGATCCGCATACTATGCTTGGTGGGTCTGTATTTCTACGTGTTTGAGTCCATTATGAAGTTGGCCACAATAAATACCTTCCCATCATCAAGATCGGTTCAAAAAGACGGTAATGGACGGACCGGGTGAAACAATGGATTCGAGATCCCTGATAACAATTGTTGAGTTAAGAAATTAACTAAAATAATTAGTGATGACAAACATTATTTTTGGCAAAATAAATAATTAGAGTAGTTAAATTTATAAGTACACATTGCTAATTATTTATTTCATATTGCAGGCCAACAAAATCTCAAGCAGCCCAAATGGTATAGCAAGGCTGATGGATAAGTAATCAAGCACAACCCAAGAGAATCAAAGCCAAAGGATCCAATGGGCCAAACGGGTGGCTGAATGAAAACCGGATCCAAGCCCGTATCCATCCCACAAAGCCTATCATACAAAATAGAAGCTCTCTTTCCCTCTCGCTTGCTCTCACCACAGAAACGTACACTTCTTTCATCAAGTCAAATCATAGCATCAGAAAAGTAAGAAAGAAAAGAAAAACTTCTTCCATAAGCCTTTAACCAAAGAAGCAAGAGAGAGAGTGTTGAAGCCTGTAACACAGAAGCTAAATCAAGCTTAAGAAAGGTAAACCATATCATCTTGCATGCATCAGATATTCATCCTTTCTTCCCTACTCTCTGCTCTATCCGAAAATGGCTTTGAAGGGAAAGTTGCTCTCTGCACCATTCTGCTGTGTATCTACGATCTTAATCAAAACTTGGGGACCAAGTTGGGATTCAAAGGTTCAGATTCGGTTGACCTTTGAAAACAATTTCAGTTACTCTTTTATGGCTTTCGGTCAAATTAGAGAAGTCAGAAGGAAAGGTGCTACTTTGATGATTGAGAAGAAAAAGGTGAAGCTGGTGGGTTGGTGAAGCTCAAGGCTCAAGATGTTGACCTTGGAGGAAGAACCAAGAAACATGCATGAAGATAAAAGAGGAGCTTGTTGTTCATTCAAGGAAGGAGAAAACCAGAGTTTGAAAAGTTGAGTTCTGTAAAGTATTCCCTGTGAAGTTCCTCTACTTGGACAATGCTCTCTATCAAAGAAGCATTCTGCCAACACTGAAGAACAAATTCAGAGGTTTGCAAAGCTGGTTTTTCACATAGCTTAGAGGCTGTTGATGAAGTCAATCTCCTTCATGTTGTTCTGATTGTAATGTACTTTTCTAAAGCTTATCTTTCTGTAATTTCTTGAGAGAAAAGGCATTGAGAGAAATCTTGAGAAAAAGCCATGAGTGGAAAAAGGCTGAGAGATACACTTGGGAGAAAAGCCTAGAGTTATTTTCAGATTTCTTTAAGGTGGTCAAGTGTCTTGTATCTTATTCCTGTTTGGTATCCCTTTCTTAGTTGGGTTAGCACTAAGAGAAAATAGTTAGATGTTAGCATAGCCAATGTCAAGTTAGAGTAGAACTTGAGTGTGAAATTGGTGTATGTAAAACTGTTAACTATAGTGAAATTCTTCCACATTTGTGGAGGAGACTGGATGTAGGTTGCATAGCACAAGGCAACCGAACCAGGATATATGCTGGTGTTAGCTTTTTCTTCTCTGTCATGTTCTGTTTTCTGTTTTTCATGAGACAAAAATAAATTGTCTCATAAATTTCCGCTGCTGAGTTCAAACAGAATCAGATTTGTAACTTTGATTAAAAAGGTCAAAAAAGCAACTGAAAAGGAAGGCATAGATTCAACCCCCCTTCTCTAAGCCTACCACAACCTTCAATTGGTATCAAGAGCAAAGGTCTCAAGAATCAAGCTTAACCGCTTGGAGCAAAGATCCAATGGCGAACAACTTGGGCACAACCACAGTTGCCTACACCCTCACTGAAGGTCAGTCAAACAACCGACCACCTTTCTTCAACGGGAAGAACTATTCCTACTGGAAAGAAAGGATAAGGATCTTCATCCAATCCATTGACTACAACCTATGGAAGATCGTTGTGAGCGGTCCAAAGATCCCAACAAAAACAAGTGCTGATGGAGTGGTGACTCCAAAAGAAGAAGCTGAATGGAATGAAGATGATAAGAAGAAGATAGAGCTGAACGCGAAAGCGATCAACCTTCTTCACTGTGCTATCAGCTTTGAAGAGTACCGGAAGGTGTCTAGATGCAAGACAGCCAAAGAAATCTGGGAAAAACTCCAGGTTACACATGAAGGCACCAAACAAGTCAAAGAAACGAGGATGATATGCTGCGAAAAGAGTATGAGATGTTCAGCATGAAGGATGGAGAAAGCATTGATGAAGCATTTGAGAGATTCTCAATCATAATCAACAACCTTGATGCTATGGGTACAAACTACGCAGAACAAACCTTGGTGAGAAAACTCCTTAGAAGCCTCACAAAAGAGTGGGAAAACACTGCCACTGTCCTAACCGAAAGTAACAACATAAGTCCAATAACCTATGATGAGCTGAAAGGAAAACTCCTTGCCTATGAAGCCACACACACAAACACAGACTCAAAGAAAAAGGGAATAGCTCTTAAGTCACAAATAGAACCGAAAGAGAGTGAGTTAAGTGATGGTATTTCAGATGACGAACTTTTGTTTTTTGCTAGGAGATTTAGAAGGATGTTGAAGAGCAAAGGCAAATACAAGGGCTCGAGTTCAAAGGAGCACAAGATAGACTTGAGCAAGGTGACATGTCATCATTGCAAGGAGGCTGGACATTTCAAGTCAAACTGTCCAAAGCTCAAAAGGGAGGACAAAGGAAAGAAGGAAAGGAAGAGAGTACTCATGGCAGCTTGGGAGGATCTTGAGAATGACTCAAATGAAGAAGAAGAATCTGAAGGAGATGACAAAGATTGTTTCATGGCTGGAAACAACAATCTTGATGAGGTAAATTATTATGATTTGACCATTGAGGACTTGCATGTTATCATTGATGATCTCACTTTAAATACCTCAAAACTGCTTGATAAATACAATGGTTGCAGATCTGAAAGAGATGTGTTAAGAGCTGAAAATGAATTTTTAAAAGAAAAAGTAAAAGAAACTGAATGTGCTTTGGACATCATTGAAGAAAACAGATTTTTAAAATCTGAACTTGAAAGATTAAAAGGAAAGCACATTGTGGATCCTTCTCATGAGTTAATTGCTGAAAATGAAAGATTAAAAGATATGATTAAAAGACTAAATGGTGACTTGGCAAAATTTGCACAAGGTTCTAGTAACTTGGATAAATTACTTGCAAGTCAAAGACCATTGTTTGAAAAATCTGGTTTAGGCTACATAGCCAAGGAAGATGCTGTTTCCAACACTTCCTCTATAAAATTTGTGGCCTCTTCATCAAACACTAAATCCATACCAAATAAATCAGGTATTGGATATGTTTTCACATGTGAGAAAAAATCTGATGAAGAATACACAAATGAAACTGAAATTTCACCAAGAACTGGTCCGAGTTCAAACCGACCAGGTTTGGGTTATGTTTCGAAAAATGAGGTTGTTTTCAAGAAACCACCATTTTATAACAAAACCTCATATTCGAAAGGCAATAATGTTCAAAAATATTCTGGTGAAAACACTTTTGCAAAAAGGAATAACTTTAATAAAAATCAGTTTGTTAAAAGAAATGCATCTCCTCCAAAAACCAGAAAATTTCAAAGCTTTAATCATTTCAAGCAACATAACTCATCTCAATTTCAGCGGCACACATCAGAAAATCATTGTGTTAATTGCAAGAAATTTGGTCACTCATATGCACAATGCTTCATTGAAAAGAGAGTTGTAGGAAACAAAGTTTACAATGTTGTTTGTGATTTCAATGCTCTTGGGCAACCAAGATGGATTAACTTCAAAGGATCCAAACTAGTTTGGATACCTAAAGCTGCTTGAAACTCTTCATGCAGATTTGCCTAGCATCCAAGAACAAAAAGGACATGTGGTACATGGATAGTGGATGTTCAAGGCACATGACTGGAAGGTCAGCTTACTTTATCAAACTGAATAAGTATGATGGAGGTTTTGTGACCTTTGGAGATGATGGTAAAGGTAAAATCATTGCTGTTGGAAAAGTAGGTAATGAGAAATCTACTTTCATTGATGATGTGCTTTTGGTATGTGGTTTAAAACACAATCTTTTGAGCATAAGTCAGCTGTGTGATTTAGGATATTTAGTTGTTTTCAAAAGGCTTGAATGCTGTGTTGTAAATGAAAAGACAAATGAAGTGATGTTTGTTGCCAAGCGTTTCAATAATATGTATGGACTTACTCTTGATGAACTAAAAGATCAAAATGTAGCTTGTCTCCACTCTAAAGATTCTGAAAAGTGGTTATGGCACAAAAGATTGGGCCATGCAAGTATGTTTCAAATAAACAAACTTGTAAAGAAAGAATTAGTAAGAGGTCTTCCTTTGATAAAGTTTGACAAAGACATCACTTGTGATGCTTGCCAAATGGGAAAACAAACAAAAAGCTCTTTTAAACCAAAGGAAGACATCTCTACTAAAAGACCACTTGAGTTGCTACACATTGATTTATTCGGTCCAACAAGAACTCAAAGCCTAGGTGGTAAACACTATGGTTTAGTAATTGTGGATGACTATACTAGGTTTGGTTGGGTTTTATTTCTTGCACACAAAAATGAAGCCTTTTCGGCCTTTGAACCTTTTTGCAAGAAAATTCAAAATGAAAAGGATTTAAAAATCTCTTCTATAAGAAGCGATCATGGAACTGAATTTGAAAATAATTTGTTTGAATCCTTTTGTGAGGAATATGGAATATCTCACAACTTCTCTTGTCCTAGAACACCACAACAAAATGGTGTTGTTGAAAGAAGAAATAGAAGCATACAAGAGATGACAAGAGCTATGCTTTGTGAGAGTAATGTTCCAAAATTCCTCTGGGCTGAAGCGGTTAACACAGCTTGCCACATTTTGAATAGAACAATCATAAGGAAATTTTTGAAGAAAACCCCTTATGAACTTTGGAAAGGCTACCCACCAAACTTAGATTACTTGCACATCTTTGGATGCAAATGTTTTGTTTTGAACAACAAAGAAAATTTGGGAAAATTTGATCCAAAGGCTTATGAGTGCTTGTTTGTAGGATATTCCACAACTAGTAAAGCTTATAGGGTTTATCATCAAGATGCTAGAATTATTGAAGAGTCCATACATGTTACATTTTGTGATACTAACTTGGTGCAAAGCATTTTGGAAGATGGTGATGCAGGAAATCAAGCTCAAAAGGATGATGAAGCTGCTCAGAATCATGGAAAAGAAAATTCTGAACAAGCTGAACCAGAATCAGCAAATGCTGAAAATTCAAGAGACAATTCCATTTTGTCTCATGAATCTGAAGGAAACTCTGCAGACAGCAGCATACAGATTCCATTGGTGACCGAATCTGCCTCCAAGTCCACCAGACCTCGTGAATGGAGATTCTTGAAGAATTATCCTGAAGAATTTGTAATTGGGGACGTCTCTCATGGAGTGCAAACTAGGTCTTCCACTAGAAAGGCAAATGAAGGTTCAAACATTGCCCTTCTTTCTCAAATGGAGCCTCAAAACGTCAAGGAAGCCCTAAGTGACCCATCTTGGATTAAGGCTATGGAGGATGAGCTTCTTGAGTTTGAAAAGAACCAAGTGTGGACTTTGGTTCCAAGGCCAAGTGGAAAGAAAGTGACCGGCACCAAGTGGATATTCCGGAACAAGTTGGGAGAAGATGGTAGCATTGCAAGGAACAAAGCAAGGCTAGTGGCACAAGGATATGACCAAGAAGAAGGAATCAACTTTGATGAATCCTTTGCCCCTGTTGCCCGAATGGAAGCCATAAGACTTCTCTTAGCTTATGCTGCATTTTGTGGTTTTAAATTATACCAAATAGATGTGAAATGTGCATTTTTAAATGGTGTGATAGATAGAGAAGTATATGTGGAGCAGCCTCCGGGTTTTGAAAATAAAGAGCATTCTAATCATGTTTTTAAATTGTCTAAAGCTCTCTATGGTTTAAGACAAGCTCCTAGAGCTTGGTATGAGAGACTTAGCTCTTTTCTTTTGAAAAATGGTTTTCAAAGAGGCACCACTGATACAACTCTATTTATCAAGAATTCTAATGATTCTTTTATTTTAGTCCAAATATATGTTGATGACGTTATTTTTGGATCAGCAAATGAATCCCTTTGTACTGAATTTGGAAAACTCATGACAAGTGAATTTGACATGAGTATGATGGGTGAACTTAATTTTTTCCTTGGGCTGCAAATTACACAAACTGAAAAGGGCATTTTCATTCATCAAGAGAAGTATGCCAAGGAATTAGTTAAGAAATTTGGTATGGAAAATGCCAAACCCATGGGAACTCCCATGCATCCAAATTCCAAATTAGATAAGGGAGAAACTGAGAAAGATGTTGATGAGACTAGGTATAGAGGAATGATTGGATCTCTTATGTACTTGACTTCCTCTAGACCCGATATTGTGCAAAGTGTTGGATTGTGTTCTAGGTTCCAATCCAAACCAAAAGAGTCACATCTTTCTGCAGTTAAAAGGATCATTAGATATGTTCATGGCACATCCAATTTTGGTCTTTGGTATCCTAAGATTGATGATTTTTCTGTAGTTGGGTATTGTGATGCAGATTTTGCTGGTGATAGAGTTGATAGAAGGAGCACTTCTGGTTTATGTTGCTTCCTTGGGAAGTCCTTAAATGTATGGTCAAGTAAGAAGCAACCAACAGTGGCCCTTTCCACTGCAGAGGCTGAGTATATAGCTGCTTCTTCTTGTTGTTCTCAGCTTTTATGGTTAAAAACACAGCTTGCTGATTACAAGTTAAATGCTGAAAATATTCCCTTAATGTGTGATAATATGAGTGCCATCAATATTTCTAAAAATCCAGTTTTGCACTCTAGGACTAAGCATATTGAAGTGAAATTTCACTCAATACGAGAACATGTCCAAAAGGGGGATATTTGCATTCAATTTGTTAAATCAGAAGAGCAATTAGCAGATATTTTTACAAAACCATTGGCTGAGGATAGATTTTGCATGCTTAGGACTTGTCTAGGAATTTTGAGTTATGATTCCTTGTTTGAAAAACACTGATGTATTTGCTGGAGCTTTTTGTCTCATAAACAGGCATGAGACAATTCTGGGCAGGTGATGAACGTTTCCATCTAGTCCGTGTGATCTGGGCTTGTTTCAAGTGAATCTCAATCTGGGCCAACCTTATTACTCAGATCAAAAGTAGTCCAAGTGTATTTCATTGAATTCATACCACCTCAGGGCCCAAATGTGAATGTTACAATCTTGTTTGTTTTTTCTTTTGTGTTTCATAAAAGGCTTTCACTAAATGTTTTGTGGCCCAAAAGGTTTTCAAGAAAATTTAATTTTGGCCGAAAAAGGTTTCAGGTTATTTTTGTTGTTTTCAAATTTTTTAAAAATCAAACAAAATCTTTCTTTTATGAGGTCATGTCTTGTCAAGTCTTTTCAAATGGTGATGCAGTTGCATGGTTTTGGAAACTTGCTTTTGGGTACGGTTACCAACACTCCCTCTCTTCCCTCCATAACTTCTCCTCAACCCTTCGGTTTCTTCCCTCTCACACCACTATGAGGAAGAAAGTCATTGCAAAAAGGGCTCCTCGTGAAAAGATATACAAACTGCCCACAAAACCTTCCACTCGCTCTCAAGACCGAACCTTTACACCTTCTCCTTCTCCTCCAACCTCTCCTCCTAGGTGTGACCCCATGGCACGAACCAAGACTACTCCAAGGTTCCCTGCCTCTGCCAAACCTACTCCACCACCAAAGGCAACGCCTTCCAAACCTGCCTCCTCAAAACCTGGCTCTTCAAAGCCACCCTCATCCAAAGGGAAGCGTCCGGCGACGGAGGAACCTGTTCCCGAGCCACAACAACCCAGGGCAAGGTCAGTACCTGTGCGTTCACAGAGAGGTAAAGCTCGAGTTCCTCTCTCATCTGTTAGAGAACCTGAAGTTGATCCTTTTGCTCACAAATCACACTATATGACTTCTCACTCTGATTTTAACCCCCATCGTTTCAAATCTGCCATGAACCACGATTTCTATGATGGAGTTATTAAGTACCGTACTCTATGTCCATCTTTTCTGGCTGACTTACCTGATTTGAAAAAGAAAGGTTTTCCTTTTGTTGCAAACTTGGAATTTTTAGACTGGAATCACCTTTTTGACATCAAAAAACCTGTATATCCTCAGTTGGTCAAAGAATTTTATGCGAACATGACTTATCATGAAGGAAGTGTGCATTCTTATGTTAAGGGCAGAGACATCTTTTTAAATAATGAAACTGTCAGTGATGCATTGAAGTATACTGATGTTGGGCCTTGTGCTTACACTTCGGTTAAGTGGGATGAAGGTGTTGGAATTTCTTATCTTGATGCATTGGCTCACATTTGTGAACATGTTTCTTTAATTGATGGCATCACACCCACACACAAAGCCCTAGGATATGAACGTGCTCAATTACACCGCATTGTCAACCACATTTTGATTCCTCAAAGTGGTTCATATCAAAGGGTTTCTTACACTGACACACTTGTTTTATATGCCCTCATTACAAAAACAGAAATCTCTTTTGCATACTTGATGGCTAGATACATGTTTGATTCTGTTCGAAGTACAAAAGATAAAGCACTTCCTTATGGCATGTTTCTAACTTGCATATTTGAGCATTTTGGTGTTGACTTGACCAATGAGAAATATGAAAATAGACATTCATACCTAAAGGGGGGTGGTTCAGTGAAACAGAACAAAGGACCTACTAGATCTGAAAGAGTCGTCCTAGATGATGAAGATGAGGACTGTGTCCCTGAGGATTCTCCTGCTCCTTCCACCGAGGGTACCTCCATTTCCACTGGGAAGAAATCCACTCTGCTGAATGTGGTCAAGGATGTAGCTCAAGAGTTTGTATCTCAATCCAATCACATGATTGCCATGAGCAAGGAACAAAGGAAGTTAGCTAGCAAGCATGAGAACTTTCTGAAGAAATCTCGGGATAGGGTGGCTGTGCTCATGACCTTCATTGATAACCTTAACAATGATGAAGACATTGCCACTGATGTTGAAGAGGATGCTGCCTCGGAAGGAGATGGTTCTGATGCCTAAGATTTGTCTCATGAAGAATGCTGCTGCTGCTCTTATTTTGTCTCATGAATTTTATTTATTTTGCATCTGTTGAACTTTTTGGATGACTGTAATAACTCTAAATACTGCTGCACTTTTGTTGGTTTAGTTAGAACTTTTCAACTACTGTCTAACCTTTCCTTGCAGGGTTTGAATTGATGTTTTTTGTTGATCCTTTGAGTTGTCCACCCTTGATGACAAAAGGGGGAGTAAGGATAGTATTTGGATAGTATTTGGTATTTTTTGATGTTAATGCAGCTACTAGTAGTTCATTCGAATTTTTGTCAAATTGCTGCACTAAAATTTGATCTCACATGATAACATATAATTAATGTTGGGCTGATTATGTGATGTTGCTCAGTTGATATCTCTTAGACAAAATAAATGTGTATAGCTCTTTATTGTGCTTTCTCTAAGTACAATGCATAAACAGGAACAAAGAGGAAAGCATGAATCCAGGGGGAGCTAATCTTCAAAAAGAAAGGGGGAGCAACATAAAATCAAAGGGAGTTTTCTAAACCTAACTCAAACTTATTTCCTTTTGATTATTGCTTAAATCATGTTTGTCATCAAGGGGGAGATTGTTGAGTTAAGAAATTAACTAAAATAATTAGTGATGACAAACATTATTTTTGGCAAAATAAATAATTAGAGTAGTTAAATTTATAAGTACACATTGCTAATTATTTATTTCATATTGCAGGCCAACAAAATCTCAAGCAGCCCAAATGGTATAGCAAGGCTGATGGATAAGTAATCAAGCACAGCCCAAGAGAATCAAAGCCAAAGGATCCAATGGGCCAAACGGGTGGCTGAATGAAAACCGGATCCAAGCCCGTATCCATCCCACAAAGCCTATCATACAAAATAGAAGCTCTCTTTCCCTCTCGCTTGCTCTCACCACAGAAACGTACACTTCTTTCATCAAGTCAAATCATAGCATCAGAAAAGTAAGAAAGAGAAAGAAAAGAAAAACTTCTTCCATAAGCCTTTAACCAAAGAAGCAAGAGAGAGAGTGTTGAAGCCTGTAACACAGAAGCTAAATCAAGCTTAAGAAAGGTAAACCATATCATCTTGCATGCATCAGATATTCATCCTTTCTTCCCTACTCTCTGCTCTATCCGAAAATGGCTTTGAAGGGAAAGTTGCTCTCTGCACCATTCTGCTGTGTATCTACGATCTTAATCAAAACTTGGGGACCAAGTTGGGATTCAAAGGTTCAGATTCGGTTGACCTTTGAAAAACAATTTCAGTTACTCTTTTATGGCTTTCGGTCAAATTAGAGAAGTCAGAAGGAAAGGTGCTACTTTGATGATTGAGAAGAAAAAGGTGAAGCTGGTGGGTTGGTGAAGCTCAAGGCTCAAGATGTTGACCTTGGAGGAAGAACCAAGAAACATGCATGAAGATAAAAGAGGAGCTTGTTGTTCATTCAAGGAAGGAGAGAAAACCAGAGTTTGAAAAGTTGAGTTCTGTAAAGTATTCCCTGTGAAGTTCCTCTACTTGGACAATGCTCTCTATCAAAGAAGCATTCTGCCAACACTGAAGAACAAATTCAGAGGTTTGCAAAGCTGGTTTTTCACATAGCTTAGAGGCTGTTGATGAAGTCAATCTCCTTCATGTTGTTCTGATTGTAATGTACTTTTCTAAAGCTTATCTTTCTGTAATTTCTTGAGAGAAAAGGCATTGAGAGAAATCTTGAGAAAAAGCCATGAGTGGAAAAAGGCTGAGAGATACACTTGGGAGAAAAGCCTAGAGTTATTTTCAGATTTCTTTAAGGTGGTCAAGTGTCTTGTATCTTATTCCTGTTTGGTATCCCTTTCTTAGTTGGGTTAGCACTAAGAGAAAATAGTTAGATGTTAGCATAGCCAATGTCAAGTTAGAGTAGAACTTGAGTGTGAAATTGGTGTATGTAAAACTGTTAACTATAGTGAAATTCTTCCACATTTGTGGAGGAGACTGGATGTAGGTTGCATAGCACAAGGCAACCGAACCAGGATATATGCTGGTGTTAGCTTTTTCTTCTCTGTCATGTTCTGTTTTCTGTTTTTCATGAGACAAAAATAAATTGTCTCATAAATTTCCGCTGCTGAGTTCAAACAGAATCAGATTTGTAACTTTGATTAAAAAGGTCAAAAAAGCAACTGAAAAGGAAGGCATAGATTCAACCCCCCTTCTCTAAGCCTACCACAACCTTCAACAATGAAACACAAAATAAAGAGATGGCTGATATCACGGAGGTGACAAACATCCGAAAGGAATAACATATATGATGTAACAAAAGGCGAAAACGTACCTCTTTGTCAAGTACAACCAACTCCATTGAAGGTTGGAAGTAACTCTTTTCATATGATGGAACTTTCCACATCCTCAAAATCCTTAATTTAATGCACCAGTTCTTTTCGAAAATAAGAGAAAAGTCCTTAACAGAATCAAATGTTTGATCCATCTGGGGGAATGGATTTGGGTCTCAGATAAGCTTTAGAAGAAAATATGAGCTGGGTACCCGATTAACTGTAGATAATTCTAGAAATCAATTAAAGAAAATCTACATGAGAAGACACAAATACACACGAAAAAAGCACAATCCACATCCATGGAGGAACAAAAAGCAAAAATAAATATAACACCTATTATGCATATCATAAGAATGAAGCCATGCATGAACTTCCTTTTTGGTAACAACAACTATGAAGTAATGGTTAATTATGTGCCTCACAACAATCTTATCTATTACAATATTGGGAGAAAAACGAACACAAAACGATGATCGTGGTAATTAGAGGCATACGTATAAGCATAGGTGCATAACTATATTAGTATGTAAGTATATAACCATATAACTATATAAGTATATTAAGTATTACGTGTATAATATTTAAGTATATTAAGTATATAATATACACTATAAAGTTTTTAATACTAATCAGTGAAGGGTTTACTCAAGACACCGATGAAAATATATTAAACACGTGTGGTGCGATAGTGAAAGAAATGCAGAAATCAGAACACCATGTCAAGAAAGCAACAATAACAACAGTGTGCCACTTGCTTATATCTATCACATGCAAAAAATGAAATGGACGATGAACAATTTGGGAGTAATAACACATAACCGCTCAAGACATGTTACCGAGTGTGCAATATTCTTCGTGATCCACTTAAAACCACGTACGAAAGCTCAATTTGCAGCCAATGTGCCACGAGGAAAGACAAAAGAATACTAAGCAATCTAATGAAAATGGTGGCATAAGAGCATGGGAGACAAAAAATAGGCCAAAGTCGGAAGAACTAATGGTAAAATTATGTCATGCATGGTTACGATTACATATAAGGAAGTCAAGACAAATGTTTAACACATGGGCCTATAACAGTAGCAATAGCAATCACAGTAAACATCAGTGACATGAAAAAACAATGTCTTAAAACGCATCAGTATAAAAGATGCAGAGCAAGTCAGTGTGCAAGCATGTTGAAAGAAAGAGAAGACTTTATAGGACACCCGGTCCCAGCATTAACCAAGGACAATTTATCATACTAAAAACCGAACTGCGGTTTGGACCGTCTGACGCTGCTGAGACAACATTTAAATTTAAGGTTAAATTTAAATTTAATTAAACCCATGAATGTAAAAGCTGGAACCCTTACTTGAGATACAATTTGAAAGATAGTCATTTAATTTGACCGAGCAATTTTATTGTATTTTATTTTATTTTATTATTATTATATTACTATATGTTATATATTGTAACATATTGTATATTTATATTTGTATATATTATATATTATATATTATATTAATATTAAATATTTAAATATATATGAGATATATGAGATATTTATATATTCTAAAGATATTATAAATATTATTGAGTATATGTGAAATATTATATTATTATACTATGTGAAATATTAAATTATTATACTATATTTTATATTCTATTAAATGGTTGTTATTATAATATGTATGTTATTAATATGCATATACGCATATATACTAATAGACTCTCCATCTCGATAACCATATTTGAAGCGGCTTCAAGGCCAAAACAAATATATTCACATGCATGTGCAGAACCATGACTATAACTAATATAACTAAGTACTAATTAAATAACTAATAACTAATTAATTAAATATTAAATTAAATAAGTCACCAAAAAATATTAAATTAAATAACTAATAAATAAGTTTGAGTCTGAAAGACCTTGTGGGAAAGGGGTAACGTCAAGGAATAATCAAAGCTCGTGTTTGATGTTTTCGTTGGACTGAGCAAGGAGTCGAAAAGTAGGTGAAGAAGGTGAGGTTAGGGCAAACCTTGCAAAATTGGGAGATGGCGGTCAAAACCCACCGATGTATACATTGAATGTAGGAATTAGCGACACAGCTACTGACTCAGAGCGATGAACGCAAACTGACCAGAAAGACTTGGCATTGAGTTGGAATGGTCGCGAATGGGGATTTGTGTGAATGTCCTTAGACGGTAGCATTAGGTTTTTTCGCATAAGGTGTATTTTTTAACAAAAGCCAACAAAAGGCCCCAAGATATTCTCGATTATAAGGCTGAGGCAATAGGCCAAAGATGAAATGAATTAATCTAGAGAGAGCAAAGGTCACAACGAAAAAGTATTTCACTGTTCTAGGTGAAAGGGAGCACGGGATGAAAACTTAGTGAGTTAGTTGAAAATGCCTGATCCATGTGGCAACACGGGAATTAAATACTAATGACAATAACAACCTGTGGATAGAATTATATAAGAAAGAAATATTTGATAAATTGAGATTTAGCCAAGTATTTTTTTCGACCATTAAACAACTCATTCGATGATATCGAAAAATGTTATTATAACACTGAAATAAAAGGTCTGACTCTTTTTGATATATAGAAGAATTAATATATAAACGCTGTAATGGAAAAATATAATGATAAAGGCTTTTTGATCTCATGTAACAATAATACATACAAACCACAAAAATAACCATTTTAAAAACAGAATTTTTCAAGTTATAAGTTAATAATTTACTAATTATTGAAGAGTTTTTAAGAAGAAAAAAATAATAACTATTGAATGGTGAATAAAAAAGGAATCTAATGAATAAAAAAATATTTAGTTAAATGGTTTTTTGAAGGCAATCTTTAATATAAAAAGAATAAAACTTTGGTTAATGGGTGATTATATGAAAAAAAAAATTTCTTTAATGCAAGATGGATATAATATTACTTAAAGGAATCAAAAGTCGTGAAGAGTATTATTTTATAGACCTAATTTTTCCGAAACCATGATGGGGAGGTGTCTCCGATAAACCAAAAAGTGTAATAGTGCGACCTTAAAGGCTATATACAGATATAACACGATGCCTATTTTATGAAGGAGTAACAAAATATCAAATTTTTTCCACGATTAACGCAACAGAATCACATCCTTTATATAGATAGCATTATCCAAGAGTATATTAAAGAACGAAAGTACTTTTACCTGGATATGAATAAAATTTTTCTTAGCTATATCCGGTCACTAAATCTAAAGTTGTCTAAGTTAATGAGTTAACCAGGAGCACATATGAAAATAAATATCAGACATTGCTGAAACACCAAGTTCGATATTTGATGGTGGGAGCACACTTATCGGCTTCAGGGAACAAAGCATTAAGTACACAGGACATGACAATGCACACGCCAGTTCTTGAGGGAATAAACCATTAGCCTAATGGCGCTTCCCGTTCGCAGCATGTGGTGCTGACTAAAAGGCCTCCAGCCCCTACCAAAACAGCACTCTCGGGGCCGACTTAGCTTGGAGCGAACATCGACCTTGTAACACACACTAGCATCATTGACAACGTCGACTTGATCAGGTTTAATCCCAAAAGCCCTTTGAACAAAACTGATCGGGAGAGTCTACAAAATGAATGAGAGAAAATGATCTATAATTAAGATTTTGGTGACTATATAGATGTAAACATGGAAGACGAAAACCCACATAAACCAAACACAAAAACAAGGAACGATTGAATAAATCCTTACCAGAATATACTCGTCATCCTGGTATTTTGAAATCATTTTGTCGACAACAACAGTCTCACGGTTTGGAAGCAAGCTGTGAAGTGCCTCGAAGTAGGCAGGTGAATAATGACTAAGCATTGAAGCAAAGGCGCGATAGTCAAGAGGTTTGGCAACAAAAGCAATAACAAAAGTCAAATACATTTCTAGAAGCAATGAAAGCATGGGCAAATTTTGTATGGTTGATGCGAACTGGATGGTGTATGCATCACCCTTGGGATATATTGTTGAAGGCAACTTAGAGTGAATTGAATCCGATAGCAACAAATCCTCATCATCAGGCAAAGCAGGCACAGAATAAGTGGCAAAATTGCTATAAATATTCCCTTAATAGTTCATCTACAGTAATAGGGTCATCCAAGGATACGGCGGCATCCGAAAAATGCACATTCGCATGTAGCACATGGAAAATAACGAACTCGGCATGACTGACATAGGCCATAAAGAACCAGCATCTTCCCTTAATGGTAAAGGCATTAATTCATTGAGAAAACCCTCCCACTATTAGGCAAAGAGAAGGAGTCTTGTGGAGTAGCATGGTGAACCAACGGTCAGAGAAATCGACAAATCTAACCTCATCTGGCAGTTCAGACCGAAATTTACCGTAAAAAATTTGGGGAAGAGCAACCGTGGCCTGAAAGTAAAATTTTGGTTACTACAATAATTTTTTCATCAATCACATATCATAATTTCTGCATCATACGCTTATGTGATGGAAGAAAGAGACGCACCAAGCAGGAGTCCACACAAAAAAATGCATATGCGGGCAACTACTTAGAGGAATAAGTTAGACATGTTCCCTGAAACATGAAAGGGACCACAGCGGAAAGAGCAATGACTCCATTTGCCATCAAAATAGTGCCAGTCACAAACAACAAAGAAAATGAACGAATGAATTCTGCCAAAGCAAAGGTAGAGGTTACCAACATACCCAGTATGAAGCAGGCAAGTAGGAGTAACCCAGCAAGACTGAAATGATATTTGTGGGAGGTTCGGTAAAAAAACTATACTGAAAGGACCACCAATCTCGTGGAAAAAAGGATGGAAAGGACTGGGAACAAAACAAAATCAGCTTGCTTGGCCGATGATAATCACGACAAGAGCTTTAACATGCAAAAGAAATGATTAGCCAACTCACCTTTTGTTAAAACATATGCAGCATGCGAGCAAATGAGCTAGAATGACTAACGGATGAAGAAACAAATTTGAAGCGAGAACAAATTGGACAGTTCTCTTTTTTGGGTTAAAGGGAATGGGAGAGGACAACGGCAAAGTCAGAGTAGTAAATACAATAATTGAATAGAAGCAGCTGTTAAGGTGTGTAGATAATAAAATTAATTTAAGTATTGAAGAGATCAGAATGGTGTATAGTGTATAGTGTTAATATATATATATATATATATATATATATATATATATATATATATATAATAGTATATTATAAAAAGTATATAATGATTATAAAGAATAGAGAATATGATATATATAAAATATAATATGATCTTATAATATAATAATAATAGAATAGTATAAAATGTAGATATGTTGATTTTTTTATTTATTAGCTTCGTTGTAATGTAAGTTATAAATTATAAATCTAGGTTATAAATTATGATTTATCAATTAACAATATCAACATCAATTATCAATGAATATCAAGCAATGTATCCTCAAGCGACGTAAGCTGAATTAATAATGAAATCAGGAGCGTACATTATTCGAATTATTAAATATTTCTTCAATTTCTACATTGATGTATATGAATACTGTTATCCACGCATATAAATTTATGATTATCAGCATCGACATGGTCGACACAAAATTGGTGCGCATGAAACTAATACGATACTTACGATACTAATTTATATAGTACATTGTATGATAATTATAAATAATACAATATAATTAGATAGATTAGAAACATATATAAGAAATTATAAAACACAAAGCATAGTTATCCACAAGCCTGACTGGAACTACAAAGGTTTAAAACGCACTGGCCCACACGTCCGGGGATAAATTAACAAAAGAAAATAAACAAAACACGATCGATGACATGCCAAAACACGAATGAAGAAACAACGAAGAGTTGAGTTTAAACTTGAAAGTTGGATTAGGCATGGGTAGGAGCATCCTCGGTCATAAGGCAAGGTCGAAAACAAAATCTAACGATGAATCCACTCGGAGAAGCTGCAAGCATCTGCAGCTAAAAACATGATCAGAAACTTCTAATGGTTAGATACCCATTGCACCGATTTAAAGAAAAAAACCAAAATCTGTGGGAGAGAGAAAACCCCAACATCATTCGTTAATATAAAAAAATTTGGCCGTTACCTCCTGCAACGGGCGGACTAAGCGATCGCCTCTGTGAACCAAGGTCAACTTGGCCCACCAGACTCACTTGTGAAGAAGTCGAGGCAAAATACACAGGATAACCCATGCTGTTGGTTGAGTATTGTGGACTGCCAAAGGCGTTGCTACAAACAGGAGAAATTAGAGGAGTGTATTCAATGAAAAATGGAGGTATAACGTCGCCCGTATGGATCACATCACGAGAAAGGACGCCTATTCGGTGAGGATTAACACTACTAACTGCTGGAGCAGTGAAGCTGATTCGAGAATGTGGATTTGGATACACAATGCAGGATCTGTCAAGGTTCCTTATAGAGGTGCATAGAGTGCCATCACTTTCATAGTAGGTGCGCAACCAAGCCCCATGCCTTATGTTGTACGCGGCAACCATGGAACGAAATCCCTCGGAAAAAAAGCATTGTTACCAACCTTGTCTAACATGACGCGAAACTCATTCCCATGGTTGTCCTTAAACATCATGAAATCACCGAGTTCATGACGAAAAGCGCGATAAAACAGATCGGGGACTGGAACTCATCTCTGAAAAACATATAAAGAGAGGAGAGACAAACTTAAGAAAAAACTTTATATATATATATATATATATATATATATATATATATATATATATATATATATATATATATATATATATATATATATATGATGCGAAACACAGACCTTGGCATAAGAAGGAAATTAGAATAGCTAAGTATACGTACGTGCATGAAGAGCTCTTTGATTTCTGGCAGTATCTCCATATATAAATAAATATAAATAAATATAAATATACAAATATGTAAATATATATTTCTATTATCCAGAACTTTTCAACTTATATATATGGACATAATATATTAAATATATTAAATATGTTAAATATTTCTATTATCAAGAACTTTTCAACTCATGTATATGGACACAATATATATCATGTAAATAATGTGCTATATACATAGATAAATTTGAATATAAATGTATGTCATAGATTAAAAGAGCTGGTGAAAATATGGGATGCGGTCATTTAGCCAAAGGAAAAAAGGATGAAGCTGTGAGTGCCATAAAAGATGACGCTTCAGATGATTATTTTTATATTAGAATTAGAGTATATGAAATAGATAGAATATATGAATAAGTGAGGTTTTGAGGCAGAAGGAAACGTACGGCCACGGGATCCAATGCAAGGAAGAGAAACTTATAAAAATCAGGGCTGGGATCACCATTTTCGCTTGAGTCAGCAGATGGCCAAAGGCACATACTTCACAAAAAGATCAACAATATAAGATGCTATATACGGGTAAGAACCTCTCATATTGGGTAAGATTGTCAACAGAAAACGCTGCAAAAGGAACATATAGATATGTGTGCCTGAACATAAATAGAAAGCAAGATACATATTGATCACTAACCCATGGTCCACTAAGCCGTAAATAAACTTTTGAAATATTCCAGATAGTGACCGCATGGCTAATAAAAAACCAAAGTTTGGGGAAATAGCAGAATGGTGGGGAGTGGTGGGGAAAGGTGTGGAATGTGGTGGATTGAGTTACTGATATGTGTGTGTGTGTGTGTGTGTGTGTGTGTGTGTGAGAGAGAGAGAAATGCTTATAAATATGGGCGGAATTATAAATGATTTATTCACATATTTATATTTATTTATAATTATAATTTATAATTTATAATTTATAATAAAGAGTAAGCGGTGCCTATAATAATAATAATAATAATAATAATAATAATAATAATAATAATAAATCGTTGTTGTAATTGATTAAAGAGTAAGAGATAAAATAAAAAATTTATAAATAATAATTGGAGAATACAATAATAATGATAATTATATTATATAACCACTGAAGAAACTAATTGAGTAAATGGCGTGATAATTAATATTATTCTTATAGCATATAGGGAATCGAGGCCCTAGTGAGGTATATTATTTGGGCCACCCTTGTCCGGATACTAAAGAAGACTCTGGATTAGATAGCCTAAATTGAAATGTTTATAATAAAAAGTAATCGGCGCCTATCAAAAATTAATGTTATATTATAAATAAAAATAATAATTGTTGTTGTAATTTTTCAAAAGGTGAGAGATAAAATTAGAGATTTAAAAAAATATTTGAATAATACAATAACAATGACAATTATATTATCTAACCACTGAAGAAACTAATTGAGCAGATGGTGTCATAGTTATTGGTATTGTTATAATATATAGGGAACTGAAGTCGTAGTCAGGTATATTATTTGGGCCACCCTGGCCCGGATATCAAAGAAGACACTGGATTAGATAGCCTAAAGGATTGACATGAATAAATATTGAAGATGTAATAACAAAAATACTTCATAAGTGACGTGGCTAATAGATATGTGAACACTGGATTATTTTTATGCTTATTTGTTGGATAACTTAAATTAAACACTGAAATAATTGATAGCGTGACCTATTAACCGACTAAAATGACAAAGCAAAGTTATTAACAATTTGACCTAGTGACAAAAAAAAATTAAACAGATGCTGTTCAAGGATCCAAGGAACCAAGCGGTAGTCATTAATAAAATTTGGGCCCCGTGAAGCACAATACACAGAATCTCAGCTGATGTGATGATCAGACGGCTTAGTAGATAACCCAGTTCAAATATTTAGCATGTAATACAACGATTAATAATCATGATAATGACGATAATGTAATACATATATAATATAACATAATATAATATATAATGTATAGTATAATGACAATGTATAACCTAAAAAAAGAGGTCAAATTTATAAGAAAAGCAAAAACAAAATTCATCTCGATGGCTCAGAATTAATTACGGAGACTATACGAAGCACTTTATACGCAATCCTCAATCAAAGTGAAAAAAAATTGAAGAAGAAAAAGTTTTCGCCTCTTGAAGAAAGCCCAATAAAAATGAATAATAGACAGGTAGTCAATAAATGCAACTCATTGGATGAGATCAATCAGCAAACAAGTAGGGTGAAGTCTAAAAATAGCAGTGATAATTACTTAGTTTAATTACTCTAGACATAAGTATGACTGAAACAAGATAGAATACCATTAAATGAAATTCACAGTAAATTTAGAAGCAAGGGAAGAAATTGAAGTTCAATTACTCCAGGTAGGAAAATGTCTTGTCACCCGAGACTCACAGGGGTTGAACAGGACGAATGAGAAAGAATGGAACACAACTAAAGTAATTAAATGCATTGATTCACCAACAAGAATGAATTGGAGGGTAAGAAAAGCTGAATGGGCAAGTCAGGGGGATATACGATACATGGAGGGATACATGGGAACCAAGAAAAAAAGAAACTGGCACGTAATAGAAAAAAATGAACACTGCGGAAGATTTCAAAAGCGTATACTTATATGTATGTACAATCTAAATGCTGGTCTAATAGATAGGCATGGCAGTAGATAAGACAAGAATTAATTTGTCTAACAAATATTAAGGGGAGCACGATTAAAGGCGTTGCTTGATTGCATCTAATCGGTTGTTTACCAGTTTTATGATCATCACTAAACTTGAATAGCAAAAGTTAGGTAGCCAAGGTTAGATTAGTGGGGGACAGCAGCATATTAAATGGCATGGCTTGATAAGATTTAATATCTTGTTTACCAATGTAAAGATCATCAGTAATCCTTAATAATTAAAGTTAGTCACCCAAAATCAGATTAGCAGGGAATAGCAACAGCGCACATTAAAATATATTCTGCATATAAATACTAAACAACGAAATATGTATATGTATGTTTAATCTAAATGCTGGTCTAACAGATAGGCATGGCAGTAGATAACACAAGAATTAATTTGGCAGACAAAAATTAGGGGAGCACGATTAAATGCGTTGCTTGATTGCATCTAATCAGCTGTTATCCAGCGTAAAGATCATCACTAAACTTGCATAGCAAAAGTTAGGTAGCCAAGGTTAGATTAGCGGGGGGATAGCAGCAGATTAAAAGGCATGGCTTGATAAAATTTAATAGCTTGTTTACCAATGTAAAGATGATCAGTAATCCTTAATAGCTAAAGTTAGTCACCCAAAATCAGATTAGCAGGGAACAACGATAGACGACAATAGTAAGGATGACTATTATTTGAAGGTATTATTAATATTACCATTATAACCAAAAAGAACAAATGACAAATTACCTACGCATGGAGGAGTCCAAAGTCAACCAAAATAGTGCCAACATATCGTATATCCTCGAAATTCCTGAAATGTACCTTGCCGCATAAATGCCGGAGCTGCAGCGGACCACAGGTAGCTCAAAAGCCAAGGGTGTGAACACTTGAGGTCAAAGAATTTTTTCAGATACAACGAATGGGATCATCCTGAAAAAGTTGATGCAAAACAATGTTACATGCATGAGGTTGGAGGACGCACTTTATGGTACAACACAAAGCGGTCATAGCATAATAACCATGTGGGGAGGTTTTATTTGTGAAATCATTGTGATAAAAAAACATAAAGTAAATAACAAAAGAAGATATGAATAATGAATTACTGAGGTAATATGAAAAAGAAAATGTGCTGGCTATGGCGAGGAGCAAGATCCACAAGAACGGCTAAAAGAAAGACCGGTGGAACGATCACACACACGCCTTGCTGTGCCAGCCTGAGTGAAGAGGGTGACGGCCGAATCAAGGGTTTAAAGGGGAATAAAGGGTGGATGCACGAGGATAAGGTGACAACATCACAGTGGGCCAATGCTCACCCAATCCACAGTTAGAAAGAGAACAGATTGGGCCCATGTCAGCAGAAAAAGCTGGCAATGCTTGGAAATAAAATGATGCATCAATTAATAACTTCTTATTGAAATGGCCAGAACAAAACTCCAGCCCAAAGCAATATAGCCCGGCTGCGACTAAAATATAACACAAGCTGCCTGGCCAAACCATCCATTTTCGTTACCACCAAATCCAGATCCGGCCTCACTAATATAAACTACACAATATATTACATCATAACCGCGGAATATACTACGAGATTTATAAAATATAAATAAAACATTACACATTCATAGATCAAAAGACATGGAGATGAACATCAGAATCATAGCAAACTCATTAGCCCCCGGAGACAGCATGCAATCAAATCGGGGGCCACAATTAAATATTACAAATGGGAAACCACTAACTTGTTCAGAAAGTGCATATAGAAATCTTAACAAAGCAAAAGCGCAAAACGCAACGCGGAAACAACAACACGTTATCCAGCAATATTTGGGCTTCTAGCGAAAACCCCATGCACCCCTTGATGCAAACAACTCCAGGCTATCTCATGCACCCAATGAACCTCGCAACTCCGTCAGTCAGACCAATAGACCGAAACTGGGCCTCTGAAACGACCGCATCAAGCGACGACTCAACACTGTCGAAATCACGGAAAAAATGGATGATCCCGAGGAGGTCACGACCAAACTTAACACACAGTGTATCGGTCAGGTTAGGATCGCCAATAAAGAGATGCCGACCCCACGCCATTGCGCCTACAAGTCCAAGGTTGATGGTCATCACATGTACTCCGAACCTTAAAGCGGACCGCCCATAGGTAACGAAATCCACATAATCATGGTGGCCAATCAACATGGGATGATCCACACATACGCCTGCGCTTATTTCTATTTCATCCCATGCAGACTCCTTCGTTGCATACCGAACCACAGAGACCGGTTTCTTCCTAAATCTACCTTCAATATTGACCCAAAAAATACAGATGTTGGCCACGACATACCCACTGCTCAGTCTATCAATTATTGGCGGGGTCCGGGCAGCGGGACTCCACTGACCCGCACTCGAAAGATATATTTGCATGTCGTATCCAGGAGTTGCCAGGTGACGCTTCGTGAGGCTGAGAATCTTGTAATCATCACAACCCACCATGCTGAGAAAGGCATAAGCAGACCATTCATCACGGTGGTTGATGATGCGTGAGCATCTTTCCTATCTTTTCCTAGTGAATTTGCATCTAATTTGTTGAGTTTAATTAAGAATTAAATATATTTTAGCCACTATGGATGCTATTTTGAGTTTTGTACAATTTTATTTATTTTAGATAGCATTCGGCTGGATTTGATGGAGTTTTCTGCAGCACAAGAATCAAAGGAGATGGCTGCGATGAGCAACGCGTATGCGTGATTTGGAGCTTTGCACGGCGACACGTACGCGTGACTGACGCGGACGCGTGATTTGAAGATTTGCTCAGCGACGCGTGCGCGTGATCGACGCGTCCGCGTAACTCGGGAAAAAGACCATCGACGCGTACGCGTGACATGCGCCACGTGCAGAAAACACAGAAAACGCTGGGGTGATTTCTGGGCCCCATTTTAACACCCAAGTTAGGCGCGGATCCAGTGAAGCCAAGTGGTCCCCACGTTACAAGACGCGGAGTAGTTAGTTAATTCTGATTTAAATTCAAATTTGATTTTAAAATAGGAAAAGATATTATCTTAATTTTAAATATTAGATTTTAAATTAATTATGATTAGTTATAAAAAAGGGAGACTTCTCTTCTATTAGGTAGATTCCATTAGGAAATTCTATACAAATTTACATTCCACATTCCATGAGCAACTAATCCTCCATTGTTAAGGTTAGGAGCTTTGTCTATTTGTATGGATTGATTTTATTGCTTTTTCTACTTTAATTTATGCATGGATTTATAATTTAAGAATTGTTTTCGCTCTTTATTTTATGAAATTGGGTAACAGAAGTATGACCCTCTTTCTATTTGAGTTCTTGTAAAACTTGGAAAAGCTCTTTACTTGAACAACAGTTTGAAAACATATTCTCCTAAATTTTAATTATCTGGATCTAACGGGATACGTGACATATAATCCTTTTACTTTTGGGTAATTAGAGTTTTTGTGGCATATAAACTGGAATTTGATCATGTAGCCTCTAATTGGAATTAATTGACCAAGGAATTGGCAGTTAATGAATTTTAGAGGAGACTAGGAAGGTCTAAGGAATTAGGGTCTAGTCACATATAGTTTGCCATAAATTAAATCCTACATAATTAAAATAGTTAGTAAGAAAAGTAAATCCGGAAAAATAGATAACTCTGAAACCTTAAATTCCCTCTTAATATTTTATTCCCAAGCCATTTATTTTACTATTTTAGTTTCTGTACGATTGAACATCCAAATACTATTTTCTGTTTGCCTAACTAATCCTATCAAATGCTATTGTTGCTTAATCCATCAATCCTCGTGGGATCGACCCTTACTCACGTAAAGTATTACTTGGTATGACCTGGTGCACTTGTCGGTTAGTAGTGTGGGTTGTAAAATACCGCACCAGTTGAAGTGGTAACTGTCAGACCCCGGATCAGGAATAACAGACCTTCAGGAACCGAACGGGTCCCAAGTGATCAATGAACTCGAACGACCATCTATTGAGTATCTTGCACATACCTTGGCAGTGTCTGTACCCACCATGGAAATTCACGTCCAGCCAAGAGGAGCAGCAACCGGAACGGCGACACGAGTTTCAAACACGGACATAGAAAGTCGCCCACAGTCAGCCTCTTTCAGGGGGTTGTCCAAGTGAAGAACGGCCGCCTTCCCCCCCTCCGATTTGAAATGAGTCACCATATTATCCGCTCGGTTCAATCTATTGTACCAATCACGCGACATACACCTCCCTCTTCCTATGGTTTTTTCCATCGGAACGAAGAAATATCTTCTAAATCAGGTTTGTTGGCAAGGCAGAGACGTTCAAATTGACTTCATCCCTGCAATGTCCACCATGAAAGGCATGATCAGCCTCTTCCACTTTTGCTCGGGACATTCCAAATCGATACCAAGATTCTCTGCTAGCGACGAATGAGGAAATGCTCTGTAAACGGGAAAATGATTTCGCTAGTTGGTGTGATTTTCTACACCGTAAGTGTCGCTCTCCTTAAATGCTTAAACAAATGCACAAATAATAGATAATAGACAAATAAAAAAGTTATAGATACATAAATAAATTCGTAAATAAATAATTAATAAATAAATGCATAAAGACATAGCTATACAGTACAGATTAATACATTAACAGACAATAGAAAATAATGGATATACATTAGTAGATAAATTTTACTGTATTTCAGAGTTTATTAGTTTAACACCAAATAAATTGTATGATTTCTTCGGCGCTTACTAATGGCTACCATGGGAGTGAGAACATGGACAAAAATTAAGAAATGGACTGACATCGGCAATAAATGGCAGCAGCAAAAATAGTGGAATTGTCAACACTCAAAAGGATGGATTGGGTGGATGGATTCATGTAAAATAAGACTAGTGAAACACGGGAGTTGAATAAGAGAATTCACTCACCTAATATGAGCGGGGTTATAACACGTGTCCTGCTGAAACCGGAAATTAGGATATTAACTTAGGATATCGGACCTGTCGGTTTCGGACGAGCCACTCAACAGACTACCCCTGCAGCAGACCCGGATTGACTCTCGATTTTGATAAAAATTGTTGACCAGTTGGTTTATAAAACCCGAATCGGACCATGCTTTTTAAAAAGGTGAGTTCTATGATACTTAAATTGTTTAACTTTTTTTTTAAAGTAAAAAATAAAATATTTAAAATAAAAAGTAAATCATGTAAAATTTATTAAATATTATTTATTTATCTTTTTTAGTAACTTAGGTAGAAAGTAATAGACATTATAGTATTCCCCTTTTAAAAAATCGAACGATGTCGTTTCCAAGGGTCGAACCCTAACGCCCGTAGATCAGCCTCTCTCAAGTCTCTCCCTCTCTCTCACTGTCTCACAGTCTCACAGTCTCTGCCTCTCTCTCTCTCTCTCTCCCTCTCTCTCTCTCTCTCTCTCAACATCTCTCCCAGCCTGTCCAACTCTCTCGCCGGTGGCAGAAGCAGACGAAACCAGATCCAGCAGCTTGTCCCTGGTCTCGTCGTCGTCGTCTACTCGTCTTCACTCACAGTCGCCGGCGTCTCCTCGTGGTCTGTGTGTTTCCGCCTTCCCTCGGCTCGTTGTCATCGGCGGCAAAAGGAGACGCTAGCAACAGTTTGTCCCTGGGCTCCTCCGCTTCGTCGTATTCTTGCTCCGAGGCTTCTCCGTCGCTTCCTTCTCGCCGGTTTCGTGGCTAAGTCGCCGTCGACCATGGTGGCTGGTGAGTCCCTGCATTCCCCTCTTCTCTCTTTTTCAATTTTCCCTTGTCCCGTTAATTTTGTTGCTGTGAATTTGGTGCTGTATTGAGTTCGATTTATTGTTGTATTGAGTTGAATTTGTTGTTGCATTGAGCTAAATTTATGGTTGCTGTTGAGTTGAATTTGTTGCTGAGCTAATTTTTTTTGTTGCTGAAAATATCTGAGTTGAATTTGTTGCTGAAAATAATCACTGAGAAGAATTTGTTGCTGTAAGAACAGATAGTTTCTGTACAGAGGCTCTTGTTACACAGGCAGTATTGGACTATTGGTATAATGGTATTTGATGGATTGATTTATAAATTAGTTGAATTTATGTTTTTGATTAGTTTGTTAATCATTAATTTACTGATTATGTCATGTTTTTTGCTCTTGTTTATTTGAATTGAGAAAGTATTTTGTATTAGTGACTAATTTATTATCTATGTTTGCATCATTAGTCATGTCTAAGAGTTGATACTTAATTATTATTAATGTGTTTGTGAAGACATGCTCTTGAATTTGTAATTTTAAGTTTATGTTTTGTAATTTCATATTTATATTTAATTGTGACCTAGTGTACCAGTTGAACCCGTGAGTTGAACCAGTGATTGGGTTGTATGACCGGGTCAATTGCCGGTTTGGTTCTGATAACTATGATTATGAGACTTTGGTTGATGTCGTATTTTAATTTTTAAGATTTATATTAGAATATATTTATGTTTCAAAGTTTTCAATTGTTTGTGACTTTTGTAATCAATTTTTGTCTTTCAATTTCTCAAGCAGTGATGGGAAAGATGAACAAGAATAAGAAGGTAGGGGGGAGACATGGTCCTCCAAGTGAACATAATGATATGCAGGATCAAGAGATGGACATAAGGAAAATTATGAAAGAAGTTGAAAATTTTAGTATGTCCCTTATTCTTTTCTCATTTGAAGCTTTCCCTTCTCTTGGCTGTTATCTCCTATCTTTACCTTTTGGTAAATCTAATTTCTCTTGTTGATGTGTTTTGATCTTTTACTTAGTTTTTTTTTGGATAAAAAAAGAATAACATTAAGACGAGAGAAAGAATATTACTAACAGTTATAATATACTTTGATGTCAGGCTGATTTTACTATTTATTATTTGTAAATAGGTCGGATTTCTTTGCTCTCTCCTGATGCAGTTTAATCCTTACTATACATACTTGGCTACGAAATGCTCTAAGTAGAATTTTATGGATTATGCTAATTTATTTGGTTAGATAGTTGTGATAGGGCATAATAACATAATCTACAGGAACTTAGTGCGCCATAGTTGTGTTTAGAGTCTTTTGTTTCAAACACTGAATTCACTTTTTCACTTTCTTTGGTAGTTCATGGATTTGGTGAGATTATCTTTAGAACTTATCATTTCATTGGTATAGGAATAAACATTTTAACGAGCCTCTTATCCTCCTTTTATCTCTTCTTAGAATGCGGACTTTTTAATAATCTCAATCTCTGGAAAATTTGAAAAGAGTATAGGTAGATGAAGGAAACACATAGTTGAAGAAGTTAAGGAGTGCCAACTTTCTTCCGAATTCTAACCAATTTCATCTTGTAGGAAGAGAAAAACAAAATAGGTCTAACCAATCTCCTGCCTGTCTAGTTCATTATTCCCTTCTTGCTTATAACCTATGTAACCCTCCCACCATGATCCGATATAGGCAAGTTTGTTACTATCCAAGTTTTTTAGTGAGTTTTATAAGGTTTCTATATATTGGAGATATGGAGCTAAACTATATACGATTATCATTATCAGTTTTACTGGTTTTATTCACCTTCTCACGATGTCTATCTATTATTGTAGAGCATTTGTTTGTTATAATAACTAATGATTAACAATTTTTTATTAGGCTACTCACATATGACGTGGAAAGAACGTAAAAAGATTGAGAATCAAAAGGTCGTCTCTCTTGGTGGGAAGGTTAGGACTATCTGTTGATGCTATTTTTTAACATCATGTACCATTGCAAATGGTATTATCAGCAGCATGCTCGAGAATCAAGATGCAAGCTTTAATGGATTTTTGTTTTCCTTTATTTAGCCCCCCAAGAAACAGAGATTACCTCTAAGTGTGGCACGTCCAACATTGAAGAAACAAAAGGAGAGAGAACAGAAAATGCTTCAAGAGGTAATTTCTTTTTACAAACTTTTTGATTAGGCAAAAATAATCTGAGAAACTCTTGGGGCCCAGCAATTTTTATTATTTTTGGCCATCATTTGGCTAGCACAAACACTAAATTGTCTTTAACAATTAAATTTTACTATTTCATGTGTGCAAATTCTGAAAAAATGTGGGTGTAAACTGTATTGATTCATGTGGCAAACTTTGGTAAATATAGGTGCAAACTATAATGTTCTTGTGTTGAAAACCCTTGTAAATATGGGTGCAAATTATTGCTGGTTAAGTGCTGGCCAAAAATGATAATATTTGCTGGTCATGTAGCATTGCTCATAAGATCCTAACTTCTTTTCTATTTTCAAAATTTTCTTTTGTAATAAATTATTTATATTTGCCCACATTCATTTGAAAATTTAAATTGTCTATCTAGTTTCAAATATTCTCTTTAATGTAAGAAACCACGTTTGCAAGGCATTTGTGAAAAGGATAAATGTTTTGACGGATTCTTCAAGGTTCAGGGAGAAACATTTGAAATACTTATTTTCTTCTTTTTGCCTGACTTGCATGGTAACGACTCTATTAGTATGTTATTGTTATCTGTACCACGTTTTGCAGCGTTTGATTCTTGGACAATTTGGTGGAAAGCATAGTGGTAGCAGTAAAAAATCGGCAGGTAAGCACAAGGCCGAGGACAGGGGTTTGAGATCAAGTGAAGGTCATTTTAGAAACGGCATACTGGATGTGAGGCATTTATTAAATTCAGCACCATCAACATCAAGAGATCATGACACTGGAATGTCTAGTAAATGGAACAAGAGAGGAGGTAAAGGGAAACAAGGGAAAAAGGGTGGCGGCAAGAAGCATCGTTGACGTTGAGTATACAATCCCTTACTCAATGCAAAAATTTTGTATGAAATTTAATGTAGTCATTTATAAATTTGAACCAACCATAGATATTTAAAGTCATTAGTCATATAATTGTTCTATGGTCCCATGCTCCTGAAACAGAGACAGAGAGAGAGAAAAAATGCGCTAAAAATTTAACTGTTATACGATCCATTCCCGTGTTAAACATAAGACCAAAAAGTCCATTCATATTGTGTGACAGTTTAAAACCAATTAAATACATTAATTTGTTTAAGAATTATTCTCCACATCAAAACTTATTTTTCTTCTCCCCTGATGGTGCTGTTTCTTCTTTTTCTTCTTTTAACCTCATGCATGCGTTTTTCTTCTTCTTTGTCGCCATTACCAACAACATCCATCACCTCATTCTCATTCTTTCATCTTCTTCTTATACATATTGTCATTATCGTTATTGTTATTGTTATTATTGAATTTTTATCAAATTAATGATGTTGTTTGATCCAAAATTGATTCTCGATGTGTTTATTTTCATGATTCAGTCTTATTTGTGTCATTGTTTTTGAATTGAGATAATTGTGTTGTAATTATTATATAATTTCGATTTATTTCTGAGTTAATTGTATCACAATCCATTATGTAATTTCGGTTCATTTCTGAGTGAATTAAGGTGCATTTGGACTCATCCTGTGCAATTCAAAACTCTTTCTCCTCATTTTTTAATGCTTTTTCTTCTTTTTCATCTTTTTCTTCTTCATCTTCACCTTATTTCATTTTCTCAGAATTCTTTATAGCTTACTCTCTTGTGAGGAATAAAACCAAGAAAAAGAGAAGAAAATATTAAACAAAACAGAAGAAGAAACATACTAACGACATCTGAATCAAAATTGATTTTGAATGTGTTTTTGTCAAGGTTCTGAAAATCGGACTAGATCAGTCGGTTCGACTGGGTTAATCGGAAACTGGTCAGTTAGCCAGTCTGGTTAATGCAAAAAATCAGCCTGCAAAATATTGGTAACAAAATCGGTCAAACCGACAGTTAATCGGTTGAACCGGTCAGTTTTTTCTAAAGTCCAGTTCTCTCATTCACATCAAAACGGTGCCGTTTTGGTTTTTTTTTTAAGAAAAAAAAGAAAAAAAGAAAACGCGAGAAGATCCCCCAAATGCTCCTCTCCCTTCTCGCTCACTCTCACTGGCAAAATCCCTAATTTCAAAGGTGGCAGCTTTGGAGAGGAGCGGAAGAATGAGCGGAGCCCTCGGAAGCGGCGGAGGAAGGAGGCAGTGAAGCTGTGTCTGAGGTTGATGTGCATGGCTTCTCATTGTTTCAGTGTCTCTCTCACTATCAGTCTCAGCCACAGCCACTCTTTTCCTCACTGTCTCTGTGCTCGTCGTGAAGCCTGCCTCTGTCTTCGCCGTCGTCGGCCGCCTCTTTCTCGTCGTCAAAATGCCTCTGTCTTTGAGCCATCTCTCTCTCTGTCGAGCACCACGCTCTGCGAAGTGCGAATGTACCCGTGCCGCAGTGGACTCTTCGCCGTCGCCGTGAGTTCTTCAATCCTCGTCGTTCCTCAACATCTTCGCCGTCGCCGTGAGTTCTTCAATCCTCGTCCCTCTCACTTTCTGCTCTCTTGTTTTGTTTTTTAATTTTTTTATTTTGTTTATTATATGATTAATCATTCTGTAATATTGAATAAATTTGATATATGTTCAATTTTAGAATTCTGCTCTGTTGAATTAACTAGATGAATTGCTGAATTTAATTATGTTGAATACTGTATGAATTGTATCAGCTATGAATTGATATATTGGTCTGGATTCTGGATTGCTGTCATTATGAGTTGTGGTTGATGGTTGATTTTAATGGTGGTTGTTAATTTTGTTAATTGTGTGTTTTGAGTTGGGGATTGTTGGTGATGTGATTCTGAATTTACTTTGATGCTGAGTATGAATTCTTTGTTTTGAGTA
The DNA here is from genome assembly GCF_014773155.1 of Arachis stenosperma. Classification (NCBI taxonomy): domain Eukaryota; kingdom Viridiplantae; phylum Streptophyta; class Magnoliopsida; order Fabales; family Fabaceae; genus Arachis; species Arachis stenosperma. The sequence continues at coordinate 115,608,707 of NC_080382.1, forward strand.
TGGATTCTTTTAGTTTTTCTGTTTTTGGATTTTTTGACTTTGGAGGCTGAGTTTTCTGTTTTTGAATGCTGAGTTTTTGTTGTTGAATACTTGATTAGAAGTTTTTGATAAAAATTTTTATGATTCTGAATTTTTTGTTGCCAGTGATTTGAATTTTTATGTAAGTTTGTTATTCTGAATTCTTTTTTTGTGATTATTGAATTTGATCTGCTTGGTTCTAGCCTCCAAAAGCAAGTGTATGTTGTTGCCAAAAATGTCATTAGAGATAAAGAAATTACTCTCAGATGATTAACTTGAATAGGAGAATTATGCAGCACCAACACCAGTTTATTGTTGTGCAAGAGCCAAGAAGTCATAGAGTGAAAGAGAATTTGAAAATACAAGAGAAAATTGATTTAATTATGATATGTATGACTCCTTTACACTGAAATGTACAAATAATAATACCTAGTTACTGCTTTATTTTTTATAATATCTATATGTATATTAAATTTTAATAATTTTAATGTATATTGAATTAAAACGGTTCAACCACGGTTCGATTTCGGTTGAACCATTAAACTATTAAACCAGTTATTTGACCGGTTCGATGACTGGTTCGGTTCTCGCAACCTTGGTTTTTGTTCATGATTCAGTCTTGTTTGTTTGTTTGTTTTCGAACTAAGTTTATGTGTCGAAATCATTATGGTAAGTTTCGGTTCATTTCTGAGTTAATTGTGTGGCAATCCATTATGTAATTTCTGTTCATTTCTGAGTTAATTAAGGTGCATTTGGACTCGTTGTCCTACACAATTCAAAACTCTTTCTCCTCTTCCTCTTCATCTTCTACTACTTCTTCTTATTCTTTTTCATCTTTTTCTTATTCATCTTCTCCTTATTTATGTTCTCAAAATTCTTCTTAATTTACTCAAATTTAACACAATTTCTGAATTCTGTAGATTCTTTACTATCGTTCTCTACTTCTCTTTCTTTCTGAATTAATTGTGTCATAAATTATTATGTAATTTCAGTTCATTTCCGAGTTAATTGTGTCACAATTATCTTGCACAATTCAAAACTCTTTCTCCTCATCTTCTACTACTTCTTTTTCATTTTTTTCTTCTTCAACTTCTCTTTCTCATTTTATTTTCTCAAAATTCTTCTTTATTTACTCAAATTTAACATAACTCTGGGTTCTGCAGATTCTTTACCATTGTTCTCTGCTTCTTTTTCTTTCTGAGTTAATTGTGTCGCAATCATTATGTAATTTTGGTTCATTTTTTAGCTAATTGTGTCGCAATTATTATATAATTTTAGTTCATTTCAGAGTGAATTAAGATGCGTTTGGCCTCGTTGTCCTACTCAATTCAAAACTCTTTCTCCTTATCTTCTACTGCAATAGCAACAATGACAGCTGCAACAAAAGAATGACGATGAGAAAAAAACACGCGAAGAAAAAGAAAGAGGAAGAGGAGAAGGAGAAGGAGAATGAACACGAGGAGGAAGAACGCGAAGAAGAAGAAGAAAATGACGATAACGACAATAACATAAAGCACCGTGAATAGGGCTGGCAATTCATAGGCTACCTGACCCGCTGCAGGTAGGGTAGGGTACGGTTCGGGTATGCCTGCGAGAGGGTAGAGTACGGGTTTAGGGTGTACCCTACCCTTCACCTCATATATAATACATATTTTATAAAAATTAGGTATATAGTGAAGGAAGTGAGAGTTGAATCCACAACCTCTCTTATGTAATGACTTACAATAAGTGAACAACCAATAAAATTAGTTAGTTAATTTAGTAATTTAAAGCATTATTTTTTTATTTTTTATGTCATTAATATGATAAAATTCGAAATGATTGAATTTTATATTTACTTTGAAAAAATTTGATATTTCTGCGAGTAGAGTAGAGTAGGGTAGGGTTCAGAATTTTAGGATGTAGGTATGGTTAGAGTTGAGAGATTCTTAATCCGCGGGTAGGGTAAGGTATAGTTTTAATAAAATTTTCAACCCGCGGGTAGGGTCAGGGTAGGATCCAAACCCTACCCTACCCTACCCATTACTAGCCCTACCCGTGAATGTAAATGACTTGGTTGGAAGAATGATATGTGCACGTGTAATCATTATCTTTTTAATGAGTGGTTTTTGTTGATGTTGGGTTTACTTGGTTAAATTTGGATGACAATATTACTTTGATGTGCAGATATGATTTTTTAATAGACTTTGCTAGGTAGACAATAGTTTTTGTGAACTGAACAATAGATTTTAAAATTGACTCAATAAAGTAAAAATATATTACACCCCCAAATTACCCACCTAAATTTTAATATTAGGATAACTATCTATACACTTAGTTAGGGGTGTACATGGGCCGGACCACAACGGGTTTGGCTTAACCTAGACCCGACCCGAAATATAAACCGGGCCTAATTTTTAGACCCTAATTCGATTCTAGACCCGATGAAAACCGGGTCTTTAGCATGTAAAAATCACCTAATCTCCAACAATTATTTCACAATTCACATAGTAAAATTCACTTAAAAAAATATAACAAGAACCAACCATTCTCTAAAATTAAAGCATAACCATAATCAATACTAATATTGTATAATAATATCAAATATTTAAATCAATACAAATAACACAATATTATGCATTAGTCTAAAGTCTTATACATTTTAAACATAAAACATTAACTTATAATCTTATAATGACTAATAACAAAAAATATTAAGGTTTACAATATTTAAATTCCACATAAGAATAGTCATCATCCATCACTAATAACACAATATTAATTGTGTATGATGACCGGACCGAGTTCGGATGACCCGAGTTATGACCCGGACTCAATTCGAAATAATGACCGGATCTATTTTTGAGACCCTTACCCGACCCTAGACCCGATAAAATCATACTAAATTAGCCTCTAAAGTGTTCAGAATCGGGCCGGATCTTTGGACCGAGCCGGATCTTTGGACCGGGCCGAACTATGTACATCCCTATACTTAGTAAATTGAACATCTGATATATCTATTGTTCATATTATTTAATATTTTTATTGTCTACTTATATTTTTTTTTCTAATATATTGTACAAAAATTAAATAGAAGGAAAGTTTTGAAATAATCCTATAACAATCCTTTAAAAGAAGGTTTATTCAGTAGTGGAATATGTTATGTGGCATCCTCTAGATTTTTTCAAATTTTTTATGTATGATCATTATTACAATAACACCCATGATCAAATCATCCTCATTTTACTACTCTTCTGAATATCGTGTCTACTTTTCTTATCATTCTTTACTGCTTTATTTACATGTACACACCTGAAATTTCAAATTTCGAATTCAAAATCAATTAAAAAGGGGATTCATTCCCAATTTTCCATCATCTGTGTTCTCCATCCTCTGTTTCCTTTCTTCTCTCTTCCTCCTCGTCTTCATCGATTCTTCTCCTTCATCATCCGTTCCTCCTCTTTTTTTCTTCCCTTTTTCCGTTCGTTTCTTCTTCCTATTCCTAATCTAAATTGGAGATGGAGAAAGTTTATGTACTCACCAAGGCAGAGGATGTCATTGTACCTGATGGCTCTAACCTTCAGAGGAGTCGTCGCGGTGGAGCAACGCCAGCGATGGTGGTAGGGTTACGGCGGTGGATGAGGAGCCGATTGCTATGGTGGTGCACGATGGTATGGCGTGGTCGTCCCCGTGGGTGCGGTGGAGTTCGTGGTAATCATCAATGTGTGGTGATGGATACGGAGGAGGAAGCGGCGGAAGAAAGCATATAGCTGGAAAGTACTGAGTCGCGGCCATAGGGAGCACATGTAGTGAGAGCACAGCAGCGACGACCAGAACAGAGCCGTGAGATCTAATCGGCGTTCAGAACAGATTTGCATGGTTGTTATTTTTTTGTTTTAATTAATTAATTAGATAAATTATATAAATGATTATTATTTGCTTAATCTACAAATTTTATTGTTTGAAAATTTAAATTTTGAATTGAAAATTAATTTGAAAAAAAAAATCATTTGTATATGTTCATTTTCATTATCCGCACAAATTCTCTTCTCTAGATAAGGATCTAATTAAATAAGAAGCTAATTTATTTTTTTTATTTTAATGCAGCCCCCAAACATATATCACCAACGTAAAAAGTGCAAATGTATGGACCACTCGCAAATTAACTTTTTCATACTAAGCATAATATGTATTTGTGTGGACTTGGCATTTATACATATATTTTTTTTCCTCTAATTTTGGTTAACTTTGATGGCTAAAAGATTGAAAGTCTCAATGTTTATTTTTAAGCTTTTGAATATCACAAATTGTATTACAGGTCAGCAGACAGTACACTAAAATTTTGGGATTTAGAATCCTTTGAAATGAATGGATCTACTAGACAAGAGGTTTCTCATTTATAGTGTCGTGTGATTAATGGTGTTAGCAATAGCGATTATTGGTGGGTTTGGATTCTGCAGTTTCTCTCTTTTAAATGTTCTTATTGTGTATATTTTCTTTTTTCAAGTTCACCCCATGATGTACAAGCACACTATAGTGGAGGTCATGGTTCTCTATGAATTTTGGTAGATATTTTTGCTTAATGTTTCCTTTATAGTTCCTTTTCGATATGTTGATTTTACTAAAATTATTTGAGATCTTATTTCTAACAACCAGAACTTACTAACAATAGAAATGGGCACGTTACCAGACAGCAAAGCTACAAAGGCTTCTCCATAGTGCAATATGAAGACAAGATCCATGGGTGTGAAGAATTCCACTAAGAAAACTATTAGAAGGAATCACAAATAAGTGGTAATTCGTTTTCCCAATTAATCTACTGATAGTTGTCATTTACTTATGGGGTTTTTGTTGGTTTGTTCGGTATTTTTTGGTTTGTTCTTTTGTCATTTAGTTATTTCAGCAGGATTCAAGCTATGATCAAGAAGATTTACCTTAGGTTACCAAGAATAAACCACCAGTTTCTTCCTTCAAATTGCTAAAGAGCAATGAAACCTTCATCTTTTCGTTTTGTGGATGACTGCTGTTATAATATACATATAATTTAGACATTTATCTATTTATTTTTTAAAGATATGTTCTTTAACTACCTTGCTATTGATTTTATATTGTTTATTGTTTCTAATATTGCTTATGGTTGTTCTGTTGTTCTGTTTTGCTATGCTATCATATACATAAATATTGAGAATTTACTATTAACTATTAAGTGACGACTAATTATAAAAAATTATAATAAATAATAAATAATCTTATTTCATTGGTATTCTTATATAAATAACACTCATTATTTGTTCCAGTCACAAAAAAAAAAAAAAACTCATTATTTGTTCCTCTCTAAAAGAAGGTGGTCAAGATGATAAATATGTATCTTCATGCTTTTCATGCTAAGACGTTTAGCTTCTTTCTTTAATTTTTTTTCCAGGCAAAAAAGAAGGTGGAACTCTCGGAGTCCAGGATCTGGCATATCTTCTTGCAACAGCCAACTTTATGGGATCTCCAAGCTCCCATTTAGATCTGTGGTACTCTAACTTCTTACAATCCCTGATTTTATTGCTTTCTTTATTAATAACAGGTGAATATATACACTTTTGTGCGTCCCTTACTCTATTGCTTTCTTTGTTGCAATTCCTTTTGTTTCGGTCTTCTTCCTTTCTTTTTAGAGTTGGCATTTGATTGATGGGTTATTGCGTTTATTTTTTATTTTTATTTTTTTAATAGTGGTTTTATATTGTTTTAATTTGAGAGTGACATTACTATTATATTTTTCAATATATTTTTTAAGCATATTTTAAAATCTTGATTTTCATTTCATATAACTTCTCTATAATCTTATTTTACCAATACATTATAGACTAAGATTCTTAATACCCCTCCTTTTGAAACTCCATTTTTCTTTTGTTATCTTTTTCTTAGGCGTTAGTATGAGATTGGGTTCTATTTTGATGTGAAGTATTTCGAGCACATCGCTTGATAGTAAATTTGATGATGTTGATAAGTTCCTTTCTGCATTCACATGGATTGATGAGAATGAACATTAAACAGAAACTGAGTAAGTTTCCATGAGATTCCTTAGTGGTGTCACTTTGTGTATGTTCTATTATGTTGTCATTAATTATTCATTTTAATTATGCTTGTCTAAATATTTTATATCTGATTTGGTTAGTAAGCATGGTTCCAAGACTTTAAATGTCCTCATGAAGGAACCGTAGATCATTCTAGATTATCAAGGGGAAAAAAAGAAGAAAAATTGCTTTCTTTAGTGTGCATGCAAGAAATCTTTTGATATCTCATTCATACATAAGCAAGATCCTACTTTTTAAGGAGGAAAAGAAAACAGAACGAAGAACAAATAAAACACAGAATTTGACCATCTTTAGTTTCTTTTTCCTCACTTGAGAGCAGATGCATGAAACAGGACATAGTTAAACTTATTAATAAAATTAACAGATCCTCTATTACCATTCAGTTTATTAAAAAGATTTGAAGAATTACAAATGGGGCCAGTATTTTATTTTTGAGGAGTGCTACACATACAAGTCTTTTTGACTTACAAGTTACTAGGCCTTTTAATGCGTTATTCAACGTTTCCTGTTTTCAAAGCGCTACACTCAGAACGGTTCTTCTTCTTCTTCTTCCTCTTCATCTTCCTCTTCCTCTTCCTCTTCCTCTTCTTCTTCGTTTTTTTTTCGATTTTTATAGTTTCTGAAATCAAGCTTTGAAATTGTTTTGAAGAAGAAGCAGCAGAAGATGAGGAGAAAGAGAAAGAGTTCTGAATTATACAACGAATTTTGGGTGTATTTCTTAAATACTTTGGGTGTATTTTTCGTAATCCTTTGGGTGTATTTCTGTAATCCTTTTGAAGATAATGAAACTTCAGAAATACACCCAAACGATTACAGAAGTACACCCAAAATGATTACAGAAATACACCCAAAGGATTACAGAAATACACCCAAACGATTATAGAAATACACCCAAAGGATTACAGAAAATACACCCAAAGGATTTAAAGAAATACACACAAAATTCGTTAAAATACATCTTATGCATAATTCAGAGCTCTTTCTCTTTTTCCTCCTCATCTTCTACTGCTTCTTCTTCTTCAAAAACGATTTCACCATGAAAAATCGAAAAAAAAAAGATAAAACAGAGAGAAAAGAACGTAAATGAAGAAGAAGAGGAAGACGATGAAGAAGAATGTGCAGAAACGAAAGAAAAGGAGAAGAAGAAGAGTAAGAGGAAGAAGAACGTGCAGCAAGAAGAAGGAGAAAGAGAAGGCAAGAAACGAAAGAAAAGAAGAAGGAGAAAACGAAAAGGAAGAAGAATGGTTCGAAGCGTGTTTTGAGCGTTAGTTTTAATTGAACTTGTAAGGCTTACAAGCCTTAATCACTTGTATGCCAAGAATTACTCTTTTATCTGTGGGTGACTTCGTTCTGGTTTGTTTCCTTTTGAGATTAATGGTATGTATCAATTGCTTTGCAACATTAGTATTTGATATTCTTCTTTCAGTGGTTATGTTTTAGTTCGATGAGGTGGATTTGACTGGCACAAAGTTTGAATATTTATGGTTTGGAGTGAATATTTATGATTTGTTGACATGGTGATTTGTCTCTTTATCTTGAAAATTTATATGTTTGGCAAATATTTGCATTTAAATCTTTTTTACAATTTTTCTTTCGAAATCCTCTGTTCCTATAGAATTAAGATAGTTCTTTCTTAGACTCTTTCATTTATGAGAATCTATTATTCTACATAATGAGAGTTTAGAGATTAACTATTTTACATTGCGTGCATTGTGCATCCTGTTTTCTAGAAAAATAACTATTTATATTTCTTAAATGATTTAGGGGGTTCTCAAAAAACTTGCTTATGTGACTGATAAATTTGATAGGAAATTCCTTGAGCAATTACGTGAGTAAGAAGATTTAGTACTTCGTTGTACTTAATATTCTATGCTCTTTTTTTTTTTCCTTTGTACCTAGTGTTCAATGCTTTTTTTCTTTTTCATTTTCGTTGATGTGCCTTCTCCTGCCTAGTTGCTTTTCAAAGAGTTGGATACTTATTTGTCTATATATTATGACTTAATATTTTCTTTTTGAGGGATATAAGTTTGCTTTAAAATATTGGGTTGCCATTGTTTAATTGAGTTCTTTGTTTATTACAGAGAATTCTGCACCACAATTCCTAATGATTTTAGATTCAGAAAAATTAAGCTCTCTCTCCCATATGTTTTTTTTATCCACTTAGTCATTTATCAATTTATTCTATGGTTGAAATCATAATTGTGAATTTCTGACACCTGATAGTGGATTTTGTACACTTTATTCTCCAATTGGTTTCCTTTTATATTAATGGTATGTATCAATTGCTTCGCAACATTAGTGTTTGATATTCTTCTTTCAGTTGTTATGTTTTAGCTGGATGCATAGTTATAAAAATCGGATCGGACTGGCCGGTTCGACCGGAAAACCGGTGAACCGGACCTCTAACTCATTCCGGTTAAGTGATATGACCGGATAAGAAAGAGAACCGTTGAGAACCGGCCGGTTTTGATGAAAACCGAAAAACCGGCAGTTTCTGGATAACCGACCGGTACGGAAGCGCCTTTTTTTAATTCATTTTCCAAAACGACGTCGTTTTGGTTTATATAAAAAAAAAAAAGAAATCGTATACGCGGTACCCCAAACCCCACTCCCAGCTTTCACTTTCCACTTTTCCCCAAACCCTAATCCCCTAACGGCTAACCCTCTCCGCCACCACCTCACTTCACTCTGTCACAGTGTCACTCACCCAGCCACCGCTGCCAGCCGCCCGCCGTCGTCTTCTTCGTCTCACCGCCGGACACCTATTCTGAAGTCTGAAGGAACAGAACAGACCCGCGGCTCCGCTTCGTCCCTGTTTCTCATCGCCCTCGCCGTTTCCGCGCCGTCGCCCTCGCCGTTGCCTCGCCGTTGCTGCACCGTCGCCCTCGCCGTTGCCTCGCTCTTCTGCTCTGTCAAACAGGTTAGCTCCAGTTCTCCTCTGTTCTGCACTTCTCGCTGTTATGACTTATAAATAATGCTGTTCTGCACTTCTTCTCTGTTCTCCAGCAACCTTAAACTGCACTTCTCCTATTTTATCCAGCAACTTTAAACTGCACTTCTCCTATGTTATTCTATTCTGTGTTGAAAACTTAAAATTTCTGGGATGAATATGCTTGTTGAAATATGAACAAAGGCACAGAAAACTGCAACAGGAGCAACAATGAGGAGAATTGTCAGTGCCAATGATCTCACATCTGGTCCAAATATGAACCTACCCTGAAAGAAAATTTTCTGCAAAAGAAAAGCACTGAAAACATGAATTAGTAAGCATCTCCTAAGTGATAAATTGGCCAGTAAGTAATTCAAATAATATGCAGCAATATAACTAAATTTTCCTGTTCAATAAATGTTTTGTAACAAACAAATTACAACATGAAAAGTACAAGTACATCTGGACTTGATTCCCTAGTTGGATATTATGTCTCAGGTGGCCAAAGGATGCTTGTTTATGAGTTTGTGCCAAATAAAACACTTGAGTTTCATTTACATGGTAAGATATTTTCCATTCGTTGCTCCAAAGTTAAATCTTTATCTCCTCTTCCCCCCACATATATTAGCACTTTTAATTTATGAAGAATGATGCATACATAGATAATGTAGAATGAAGGACAAAATTTAATTTTTCACCTATATGGTATGCAATTTCCTTTTTCTTCCTATACATAGGATTTACTCCAATCATTCTCTAATAAATGTGATGAACTTTAAGTGTACGCATATTTTGAGTAGTATAGCTTCTGTGTGTAATAAAATTGTTTTCTTATGCAGAATTATGGTTTAAAAATTTGGTGGAGTTGAGTTTAAATAGATTGGATTGGTAATTGAGGTTTAGGACTACACTGTCTTGAGAATTGGAGACAAATAGCAAAAGATAGTGATGAATTCTGTGTGATCTGGTATAACTAGTAATATGTGTTGTATATGATTTAGCAGTTATAATTTTACATATATAATTAGTTTTCTAGTGTCTTGATGGCAATGCCGAAGAAACACTACGGAGATTAATGAAATGGTTATGTGGATTGTTTGAGGAAAATGTCTCTTTAGGTGATTAAGTATAATAGGTGTTTAGGAGATAGTCTTTTTGAGATTATGAGTTTGTAATTTGTATAAACAATCCTCCCCTTTGGGTCGAGATTCCTAACAATAATTGAAAAAAAAAAAGTGTGATAAACTTTCTGTTTATGACTATTTTTAGTATTTTTTATTTTTTATTTATGTGAAACCGGTTTTATCGGTTCAACCAGCGGTTTATCAGTTGAACCAATAAACCAGTAAACCAGTAACCTGACCGGTTTGATCACCGGTTTGGTTCTTACAACTATGGTTGGATGAAGTGGATCTGGCTGGTGCAAAGTTTGAATATTTATGGTTTGGAGTGAATATTTATTTTTTTAAAAAAAAAAATCATGAAGCTTTTTATCTTTTGCTGCTTTAGCTTTCATTATTGTATATTCATGCTCTAACTACACAAGCTATATCTTTTCCAGCTAATTTTTTGTCGAGATAGTAAATTGTCTCTTATCTTGAAAAATTTATGTTTGGCAAATATATGCATTTAAACCATTTTTTCAATTTTTCTTTTGAAAGCCTCTGTTCCTATAGAATTAAGATAATTCTTTTTTAGACTCTTCTATTTATGTGAACCTATTATTCTACATAATGAGAGTTTAGAGATCAACCATTTTGCATTCCGTGTAATGTGCATCCTTTTCTCTAAAAAAATAGCTATTCATATTTCTTAAATGACCGAGTTATGAAGTTTTCAAAAAACTTGGTTATGTGATATATAATATTCTGTGCTCTTTTGAATGTATATAATTGTATTTTTTTATTATCATTATTATTTTGACTGCTGCTCTATTAATGTATATTTATAATTTTACATGACTTTTGTGGTATTATGTAGTATATGAAGTTGGTGACAGTGTCATTGCAATGTTAGGTGATCTTAATAGTAGGAAATGGCTTTTCCTCTCTGATGTGTGTTATTATCTATGAAACGATGACTATTAACAAGCTTTAGGGGTCAAACATGAGTCTATATTTGTCGAAGCATGTTTTTACATACAGACAACTTTATGTTGCTCTTTCAAAAGTAAAATTCAAAATCAAGATTAAGGGTATTAGTTTAGAATAATCATTCAAGGCAAAAGATATAAATGTTGTTTGTAGACAAATTTAGTTGATTATGTATAATTTTAAATTTTATTTAATATGTAATTTTAGATATTTATATTCTTCTATAAGTTTGTTACTTCTTTGTAGAAATTATTTTTGGATACTTATTCACTTTAGTTTACAATTTTTCTATCATGTATTTATTGTAATTAAACGATAATCTTAATTTTCATTTATATGTTTTTACAATTTTCTTAAAAGTAAAATTAGATATTTTATTCTTATGATTTAATTTAAAATAAAAAATTATATTTAATTAGTTATTCTAACAATAGCTTAATATTAACTGATTTTTATTAAACTTAGCATATCTATGCATCGCTTAATGTTATCGATTTTAGAGACAATGGTGAGGAGTGCATGAAGGCATGAACACTAGGAGATTATCACAAGGCTGAACTAATTCTAAAAGTAGAGTGATGATGTTGAATTTTTTTTTTAATTGATTTGAATACTAAATTCTAAATAATAGTTGAAAGACTTATTTTTTTAATATATTTTTTATATAAATTGATCATTTCATTGTTAAAAAATTTAAAAAAAAATAATTTACATCACTATAATTTTTTTATATTTAATAATAGAATTCAGATTATACAAATTTTGAAACTAAATACTTGGAGTTTAAAAGCAAAAATAAATTGGCTGAGGATAATATAAAATACATTTAAAGAGAATATTTTTTTAAAATTTTAATAATCTATTTATCATTATAAAATTACGTAAATTAAATTATTATAAAAAATAATTTATATATATATATATATTAATTAATAATGTTTTATTATTTAAATTAATTAAATACTAATTTTTTTCCTTTCAATTTTAATTAACATATATGATATATCTAATATCTTTTCATTATTTTTGTGCCATTCCCGTACATCGCATGGGTCAATGCACTAGTAACTTATTATTATTCGGTTACGGGTTATCCCCTTATAACTTCAGAGCTACAGGAATTTCTGTGAATAAAGTCAATAAACCATTAACGTATCTATATTTATCAAAAGCGGCTCTTTCAAGGCATGAAAATAACACAATTTTATTATTATATATTGTTATTTTATTTTATATAAATAAATTAAAATATTAAAAAATTAGAAATAAATTAGATTATTATTATTATACTATTAAAAAAAGTAAAAATTTAAGTAAAATCGATTTTACGTAAAATTGATATTTAAAAATGATAAAAATTTAATTAAATCAATTAATAACTCTCAAATATCAATCTCATATAAAGTAAATTGCATCTAAATTTTTATCATAAAAAAAATGTAAAAGAAGGAGTTGGACGAAATCGTGATTCAGGAGTTCGCATGATGCTTAACATTGCATGGGAGTTATGACGTGGCGTCTCATAGTGCTCACACGTGTCAAACCCTTCTATATATTTTTTTTAAAAAAAAAACCAATATCAATCTTGATTGTGAATTTCGGTGCTTCCATAATCCATAGATACGACATGCTACTGATAAGAGTTATATAGAAAAAAGAACGAACCGCATCAACAAGAAGAAGGAGAAGGAGAAGAAGAAGAAGAAGCAGAAACGGCGTCGTATAGATACGTAGAGGGTGGTTGTTATGGCTACAAAGCTAAAGTATCTGTCTTCCATTGCAGAGGACGTTCTTAAGAGATGTGCACAGTAATATATTCTTCCTTACCGATACATTTGTTATCAAAATTCAACTTCATATATCATATCATTGAAAAATGCTACACATACACTTGCATTGGAGGAATTGTTGACAAGAATTTGTTGATGAAATGACACGGCCACACATGTGGAATATTACTTTGTTTGTCATCTTTATCTATATATGAATTTTTATCAATTTCTTCTTCGGGGAAATGATACTATTTGTATCCAATTTAATATTTGCCCATTGAAGATTGATAAATGGATGTGACATTACATCACTGAAATGTTCGTTTATTCCAATTTTTGCTTAATAATATAATTGGAGTTTTAATTGTTATGCACTAACACTATCATCCAATTGTATAGTTATATGAATTTGGATGATCATTTACGTAGTTAATTTAAAATCAAAACATAATGAATGTATAATATTAAAATCAAATTTTACTTATATTTAATGCAAAACTGTTTTTCGTAGTTAATAACATAATGCAAAACTGTTTTACACACGTATCAAAATTAGATTTTACTTATATTTAATGAATGTTAATTTAATTTTGATACACTATTTGTAATTGGATGACATTGTATAATATTTAGTTACTGCTGCTGCTGTTTTTGATTAGGAAACTAGAAATTCCAGTAGAGGGATTGGTGGAAGAATTTGAATCAGGATGGAACCCGGATGAGGGAGACTACTGCAAAAAATTAGTAGAATTTTGCAGTACCAAGACTCTATGTCAAAAACTGTGCCAGGATGGCATACAGGAAAAGATCAACGATGGCTCATTTAGCAGGTTGACCTATGATATGATGCTTGCTTGGGAGAGACCTAGATACTATGATGAAGACGGCACGGTATACATATCAGGACTAAATTTACAGTTATTTGAATCGGGGTTAATTTATACTATACTAAGTTTTGAAACATGAATGCATTTTATTCAAATCAGGACTTTGGTGAATATGTCAATTTGAATATTTGATGATGATATCTTGAAGATTACCTTGCATCTTAGTTTTCTTTATGAAAAACAATATCGAATGCTGAAATTCAATCTTAGTTTCTCTAACTTGACAAAATTTGCCTATTGGTGGAATTTACTTGGCATTGATCTTTCTTTCATCACATGCATGAAGACATAAGTTATTTTCTATTAGTTCCATTACTTCGCATCTCAAAGGAAGTACTTTACTGGAGAAATCAAAATTTCCCCTTTTCGAACTTATGGCTGCAAAGCATTCGTGCTGGTTTGAGATGATAAGTTATAGCTTCATCTTCAATATTGATCAAAGAGTCTTTCTAAAACATTTAAAATTGAAGTTCTGATGAGCCTTTGGCATTTAGTTTTGTTCCTAAATATTTTGTAATGTAGAGAAATATGAATATATGATGAATGAAATTTTGCATGGTAATCAAAGTAAGCTTGATTAAAAAAATGGTCCGAACAAAGATACGGTCTGGCTTGATCTCAATTTCAGCTTTGTCCCCTATTATATATATGAGATGTGAACTATAGTTTTGCTTTTTGTCATCCCCTGTAATTTAATCAGATTAGAGGATAATGTTAGCCTTTTGAGGTTTTCAGGAATCTGTAGCAAAGGAGCACGAAGAAAGGATAGCTCGAAAAGCCACTCAAGAACAGGAAGATATCCCTCTTTTTTATTCAGACATCATGCCTCTACTTGTAAGAGTGTTTCCTTCTCATTTTTCATGGTACTACAGAACATAGATGGTTTTTACTTCCTTTCTTTGTTGTTTCAATTGTGAGGTTCAATTCCAGCCATGAGAAGCTCGTCTTCTTGATGCAATTGTCAGTTGAAAATTCTGTTTAGAACATGGACCAGATTTGTTTAGTACATAGGAACATTTATGATTATAGGTTTCTGATTGTACTTGATGCATTTTCTTTTCCAGGTTACTAATGAGGCCAGTGTCGGAGAAGATGCATTTGTGTGGATGGGATCACAATTTCCATTAGTAGCAGATGTTGCAAATGGAAGGTTTACTTTTGAAACTCTAACAGCACCAACAGGCCTCCGACTACACCATCCGGCATATGATATATTCTTAAAAAATATGGACAAGTAGGTGACTACCTTGGTATATATAGTATATGAACATTTGGCATAGAAGTTTCTAGTGGACATATAAATGATTTGATAGTTGTAGTCTATTGATTTGTAAAGATATTTGGAGTTTTGAAAACATACTTATTGTCTGTGATTCCCGATTCCTCAGGTGCATACAGCATTTGCAGAATCAGACAAAGCCAAATGGTGTGGAACTGGCCGATGACGAATACATATTACATGTCGAAGGAACAGCAAGCTCCCAGAGAGTCGTTCGCCACATTGGGACGACAAGTTGGCCTGGTCTGCAGTTTGGTTTATCTGACTATTCCTTCCAATATTAAAATGGAAATCTTAGTAAATTAATCCGTTCATGTTGCTTTGATTTTAATTGCCAGGTAGGCTTACACTGACCAACTATGCTCTTTACTTCGAAGCCTCGGGAATAATAAATTACGAAGATGCTATAAAAATGGACCTCTCCAAGGATGTCGAGCAGTGTGTAAAACCAGCTGCCACAGGTCCCTGGGGAGCTCAACTTTTCGACAAGGCCATAATCTATGAATCATCTGATTCGTAAGTGCATCAACATAATCCTTTGGAGATATTCTTGTTGAAAAGGAAAATGCTTACATATTAAGTATGAGACATTGTCATCTGGCATCTTGTCCACCTTTGGATGGGTTGCGAGTCGGCATAGTGTGTCGAAGTTGATATGTACACATAACTAATCTTCACTTATGTCATTGATATGAAGAAATTTCTTCTGAATTTTCTAGATCAGAGGAGATTGTACTAGAGTTTCCAGAACTCACAAGTTCCACGAGGCGCGAACATTGGCTAGCACTGATAAGGGAAATAATGTTTCTCCACCAGTTTTTATCGAAGTACAATATCAATGGTCCAATCCAAGCATGGGAGATTCATGCAAGGACAATATTGGGAATCATAAGGCTTCATGCAGCCAGAGAAATGCTAAGAATATCACCACCTGTCCCAACGAAGTTCCTAATATTCTCCTTATACAACGAGCTGCCAAAGGGAGATTATGTTCTCGAAGAATTCGCAGATAGCCTCAAGAAGGTCAATAGCGGACACTCGTGTAGCGCAAGCTCAATCCTTAGAATTATGAACATGTATAGGTCCATACCTTCTGATGAAATAGTAGAGAAGCCAATTCAAGAAGTTGAAAGTAGCACGAGTGCTTTAGAAGATAGTCCTTCCTTGAAGACAGCTATCAAACAATCAAGGGAGGAAGAAAAGGAAGTTCTCATCGCGAAAGCTACCACTGAAGAATTAAAGGATGATGGTGTCATCGACAGCATTATGGTTCTTACAGTAAGCATCCTCAACTATCCATATATGTTTTGTAGTTGAAAGCATTGTTTACTCTGATTTAATTTTATTTTATAGGAACTATTAAAACCACTCAAACATGTAGTCCCATGGGTTCAAGGAATCTTCGCTTGGGAAAGGCCAATAAATACTGTTGCTGTTCTTGTTCTATCTCTCATAATCACTTATATGTAAGTTCTCTTACCCTTTGTTCTTCACTCTTATGCATCTTTGCTTGTATACCCTTCAAACTGTTGGGTACTTAAATATTTTCGTTCACCATGTGAAAATACTAGGACAGTGTGTCGATAGTTTTGACATATTTGACTAAAGTGCTTAACATAACCCATGTCCACATCTTAGCTATCATCTTCACGTGAAGATGGCACCTTTTTCTTTTGGCATACAAGAAAGGATTTAACATGATGTAGACCTTGCAGGGAGTGGGTTGGTAAGGCAATCGCATGTTTCTTGATATGGGTGATAGTAAAGATGCTTGAGGCAAGAAAAAACAGGATATGCGAGAAGCGCAAAGAGATAGTAATAAGTAGAACAAGTATGGCTTCGGATCAGTCCACGGTGGAGAGCATTGTCTCAGCCCAGCATGGATTGTATACTGTTCATGAGATCATGCAGATAGCTAATATAGCAATGCTAAAGATATGGTCAATACTTATTTACAAGGCAGATAAGGTACTTCCTTCCTTCAATATTTTTTGGCTTTTTAATATTTGTACCAAAACTTTTTGGTTATAGATAAATTGTGTATGGGCGTATTTGTTGGTTCTAGTAAATAGTACCGAGTGCTTGTTCTTATTGGCAGCATGCAAATGTAGTGATGGTGGCAATGAGTGGTTTGGCATTCTTACTGGCAGTGATTCCATTTAAGTACTTCCTAATGGGAATCATTCTGCAAACCTTTGCCACATCGTTGAAGAGAGTTAAGTCGCCGCCGCCACCATCATCGTCTCCTGGAACAGGGAACAGACGCTTAAGGGAATGGTGGGACTCAATTCCAATTGTTCCTGTTCGTGTAGTAGACAATGCTCTTGATGAATAGGTCCTTTTCGCTTTAGTAGCTTACAAGATTGTATATATTATGAGTTGTAATATAATACATGTAATAAAAACTTGGTCAAAGGTACAATAGAGTATTTACGTTGGCATAATACATGGAATATAGCATACAGAAACATGACAATATAATGCATGGAACTTACATATATATCAAGGAAGTTACACTGCAGAGTTCAATATGCATTTCTTGTGTTATAGTGTTTCAAATTCTAGTCTATATAAGAGAATAATGGAAGACTAGAGCTTAGAGGGTTTTGTTATTGCTTGTTTTTTATAAATATATATTATTTAATTTATTTTTAATATATATTTTATATTTATATTTATATTTTATATTATTGTTGTTTAATTTATTTAGTGTATATTTTTTATTTTATATAAGTGATTAATTTAGTAATTAATTTTTTATGTATATGATTGATTTTTTGCGTGTATTTTGTCTAATTATAAATATTAGACCCTGTAATGGTTTGGATTCCATTCTAGCAAAGTTTGGGTATTAGTGTGTAGTTGCATTGTTTACCTCAACATCCAAAATTAAGATCCTCAATTATTGTCAGAAAAGTCCGCTGCAGGTGCCATTAATAAATGTAGGAAATGGAACTCAGATAATAATAAGCAATCTCAGACTCTTCCCAGAGCAGGGGTAGATTCAAATCTTACCTGAGGGGTGAGATGTTTAAAATAATAAAATCTCAATTTCTAAGAAAATATTTTCTCAGTCAAGAGAAATTTTATTTTATTAGTCACTTAAACAAGAGTCCATAAAAAGAAAAAAGAGTGTTAGGACAGTAAATTTTGTAATTTGTAGTCATTAATTAGTTATTATTAATATTTTTAATGGTATGAAATTACATTTAATAGTATAAGATTACTTATTTTTCTTTTATTGGTTAAGTGTTGATCAAATTTTAATACAATTGCTGCTCCATAGACTTACTCAAAAGGAAATGCACTCTGAGCCTACATCTTCTTAATTTAAGAAAAAAAATCACCATTCAACTATATAATATAGGGAGTGATAAAAATGCCATTTTCATATGAGGAAGTATAAGGAGTCAATTGAATATTTATATAATGTGTACAATAGGGATATAGGGATGTTCGATTCAATAGGATATCAGATGTTTATTATCCTTGATATCCGGATGGTTATTCTGGATAGTATGGATGTATTATATTTGAGAAATTAGTAATATTTTACTCTGGATGTTCATTTTTTAATTCATATTGGGCCAAATAAATAGTCTATTGTACACATTATACAAATAATCTATTGAATTTCTAGCGGAATTCTTTTCATATTAATAATATTACTCTCTTCATGACAATCTTCCTTTGAAAACATCTCCTATTCTTATTTTTTAAATAATAATAATAATAATAATAATAATAATAATAATAATAATAAATGATTAAAAATTTGAAAACAAACAAAACTCAAAACTAGGGGTGCACATGGGCCGGGTGAAGCCGGGTTTGATAGGACCCAGACCCGACCCGAAATATACACCGGGTCTATTTATTAGACCCGAACCCGATCATAGACCCGATGAAATCAATACACTTTCGGGCCACAATTATACCGGGTGAAAACCGGGTGAAAACCGGGCCGTTAACATTACATTACGTTGATACCTTCTTGTAAGCTAGCATGTAAAAATATCCAAATTTTCAAGACTCCAACCATTATTTAACATGGTAAAATTCACTTAAAAAAATATAACAAGAATCAACCCTTTTTTAAAATTAAAGCATAACCACAATCAATACTAAAGCAAAACCACAATAAATAATAATATTGTCTAATAATATCAAATATTTAAATCAATACAAATAACACAATATTATGCATTAGTCTAAAGTCTTATTCATTCTAAACATAAAACATTAATTTATAGTCTTATAATGACTAATAACACAAAATATTAAGGTTTACAATACTTAAATTCTACATAAAAATAATCATGATCCATCACTAATAACACAAAATATAAATTATGTATGATGACCGGGCCACCGGGCCGACTTTGGGTGACCCGAGCTATGGCCCGGACCCGACCCGAAATAATGACCGGGTCTATTTTTGAGACCCTAACCCAACTCTAAACCCGATGAAATCACACCAAATTAGCCCCTAAAGTATTCGTGCCCGGGTCGGGCCTTCGGGCTGGGCCGGGTCTGTGCACCCCTACTCAAAACTATATATTTCCTTTTTTTCTTCCCAATAAAATCACTTTACATAATGTCATTTGTATAATGCATTCAGTGTTTCTTTTTTTTTGGTTTAAGCAAAATTAAATAGTTTACAGATCCGACCACAAAATAAACAAAACCGTAAAAGCTATTATAGAAAGTAACAACAATATAATATTACTACAAACCAAAACTAACAAAAATAAACAAGTTCGGGAAAATAATAACTTGAACAAAATTTACGGTTCATCCTTAAACGCTCCTTGCTAAGTATGGAGTGCTGCACACCTTGTGAATTCGTTAAATCTAAACTCTTCATTTATTATATTTTATTTGAATGGTTTGGATTTAAAAAGGTAACCTGTTAATCAGGTTAATTATTTTTTTTACAAATTTTAGATTTTTTTGGCAAGTCTCAGATTTTGGGATGAAGTTCAAAATAAAAAATTAGTATATAAATATTAAAAACAATATGTCTGTACAAAAAAAGTTATTGGACTTTATAATTAAAATAAATAATACATAAAAATAAGTTAAAAATTCATGTACTAAATCCAAAAAAAAAGATATATTAGAATCTTAAAAAAAATAATATTAAATATATATTATGTATATAATATTAAATTTTAAATAAATTTTGTTTTGTGTGAAATAAAATATAATATTAAATATAAACACAATGATAAAAAAAATTTGTATTATATATATATAATATTAAAATTTAAATAAATTTTGTTTTATGTGAAATAAAATTATAATATTAAATATAAATATAATGATAAAAAATTTTGTATTATATATATATATATACAATTTTATTTTGTGTGAAACAAAATTAAAACATTAAATATGAATAGAATGATAAAAGATTTAGTACTATATAAATTTAATTAAAAAAATATTTATACAAGATAAAAAGCAAACAAACATATAATAATTTTATTTTGTGCGAAAAAAAATTCATATAAAAAAAATATTTATATAATTTTTTATTCACAATTTTTTATTGAAATATGTTATTTTACTATATTTATAATATATTATTTGAGATAATTATATTATTTTAGTTAATATATATTATTTAAAAAATATTTAAAATTTATCATTTTGTATTAAGAATATTATTAAAAATATATTATTATTTTTTCTTAAATAACATTTTCTTTTCTTTGGTTTAAATACGATGACAACAAAATTTTTTGTGTAATTGTTTCTACTCAATAAATATTATATTCATTTATTTTTATATTGCATGTAAAATAAATAATTAATGTTTAAAAAAGTTAATAAAGGAAAGAAGTATTTTTTTTATCAATTCTTAGGTGAATATAAAGAGATTATGTCATTTGAACTATAATTCGTTGGCAAAAAAAGAAATACTCTTAATTATATATTAAATAGAATAATTATTTATTAGGCTCATTTTTATATAAATAAAAATTTTTCTTAGTTTTATATCTGTAATATTTTATACCAATTAGCTTCAGAATTTAATTATTTTTTGAATAAATTAATAAAAAATAATACAAATAATTGTTTAAATATAATTGTATTTTAATTTTTCATTTTATTATGTACACGTTGAGGTTAATTTGAAATAAAAGATAATGGACTTATTGTAACTGTCATGTATTTTGTGCTTTGACTGCGTCGTCATCTGAGAATCATGCGCCTTCATGGAAGTACCTGCCAGCAAACAAAACAATGAAAATATTTGAAGACATCACATCGATAATAATAGAGTAACAGAGGAGTTAATTTTTTTGTTAGTGTTGGTTTGTTTGTTCACCCCATGACAAAAAAAAAAAAAATAACAATAATAAATAAATTAAATTTACTTGATAACTTTTGATAGTAGGTTAATTTTTAAGGAGTGCTACATTCTCTACTTTATCTGGAGTGCACTAGCTTTCGCCAAAATTCACACGCTAATATTGTAAGTAGAATTTGATTATAATATAACTTTCTCCCAAACAAAAATTTTTTTGAAATGATTAGTTTGAAGATATTATTTTTGTGTTTGAAAACTAAATTTTAACAATTATTTATTTATGTATACAATAAAAAAATTATTAGAAAAATATATAGTTTTGATTTTTGTTGATTCTCAAATTTTTTAATCAATAACAATAGTTATTATTATTGTTGTTGCTGTTGCTTTGCATATATTTAAAGAAGGAAATAAAAAATTGAGTGTAATTTTGGCAAGAGATAAGAAAATATAATTAAAATTAAGAGAAAGTATCATTATATTTATTTTTTTGTTTTAAAATATCAAATCAATAAAAGCTTAAAAATCTAAGAGCTCTTATGCATATTTGTACGTGCCTTTTTATCCTTAATTATTTATCTAGAAAATAGACTTATATATGTTATATCATAACTTCTGAAGGTAATTTTGCTTTGCTTGAATTTTGATTTCGCCCTCAACATTTTGTGTCAATTAAGTTTGTATCAATATTTTAATTTGGAGAATACATATGTCTTCTCAAAAAATTCGACCAAGAGACTTAATGATAGATGCTCGACACAGTGAAATAAAAATAATTAAATTGTATTAACTATGGAAAAGTTTACAAACAAAAAATGTTTCAAAAACTGAGAGAAATAGATTACGTTCTGATTTGAAATGAAATTTAAAACTGAAACGCTGGAAAATAAATGAATTGAAGAGTAAAAACTGAAAAAGAAAACAATAATGAAATGAAGAACAACGAAAACGAAGATAAATTAAATTGCTTCCACCATTCAGAGCCATATGCACTTCATGATTTTTCAATGTGACATAGGGGTTCTTCAGAGAGTTTTAATGTCATGGTGAATAGTAAAATAAAAGTCTCCATTTGACCTTCAGATCCCCTATTTATAAATGGGTTTCTTAGTTCAAAATAGTTTTTTTAAGTGATCAAGTATGACCATCCACATTCTCGAACAGTTCTTTCTATCTTGGGAATTGATTACTTCCTTGGATATTAAACTCTTTTAAGTCCACGTTCTTAGAAATGGTTTGGTTTTGTTTTTTAAGGGTTAAATACTTTTTTCGTTCCTAAAGTATAGAGTGAAAATTAAATTCGTCTCGAACCTTTTTTTTATTATTAAAATTATCTCCAATGTTCAGAAATGCTTTAAAATCGTCCTACCCTCCATTAAACAAAATTTTTGGACAATTTTGTCCTTTTAGTTGTTACTAGTAGTTGAGCTTTTAATGAATAAACTATATTTATTTATTTATTTATTTATTTATTTTCATAACTGGTTGGACAGGGTTGGGATTAAATCAGACTCTCACCCCCCAACCAGCAGCTTCTAGGGTTCGCGAAGGTGGGTGGAGCCATGGCTACCGAGAGCTTACGGTCATCTTAGAGTCGGTCGTCTGCACAGAAGAGGGAGCTTCTTTGTGGACACGATAAGAGACTCGTGCTAAGAATTTTTGGAACGAAGAACAACCCTGGGCGACGATTTTGGGGCTATGTCTACTATGAGGTTCGTTTTTTAATTTTTTTTCGTGAATGATGGCAATGTTTTGTTTGTTCTGGGTAGTTACTCTGGTGAGTTGTTGTAGATTAAAGAAGAGTGTGAGTTCTTCCGATGGACAGACCCAGAAGCAGAGACTGAAGATCCGCAGGTTGCAAGGATAAAGAAGAAAGTTGCGGCCCTGAAAGCAAAAGTGAGGGACATTGAGTGGAAGTTCAAGGTTGCTGCAGTGTTGGACACGGTTGGATGGGTTGGTTTATTTCTCTTCTGGTCGCAGATTTGGTTGAATCAGAGGCAGGGGCTACCTTGTGTGATGACACTGCAGTATGCTTGATGAAATTAGGGGATAATAAAGGGTTTTTTTTGCTGTGTTTGAGTGAATATGAGTTTTGTAAATTGAGTTGTATTGCGATGTGTTTGAATGAATCCGTAAATGGACAGAGTGTGTGTTAATGATTTTGGTTTAGGGTGTTGGTGATGAATGATGTGAGTGAACTGTTGTCCTTGTAATTTGACAAAAAATTGGAAAGAAAAATATATCTGTTAGCTTGGAATTGATAACGAAAAGTTGTGTTAATCAATTTTATGTATATGAACTGACATTAAATAGAACCATCAATTCCATTATATGGACCCTGAGCAAAATATTGTCTAGTTAAAGGAAAACAACAATAAAAGATGGATACCTATGAATCCAGAAACCTAGAGCAACTTTGTTCCTATTTATCCCAACCCTATATGACTGACCACAAGTATGCTTAAGGTTCATCGACCTAAGCTGCCAACTCTCTTCCTCACTCATTTTTGCTGCATATAACCAAAACGAACAACTCGGCTGACAAACAGCCCTCACTCTAACCAAGTCAAGCTTGGCATACCTAAGTCCCCTTCTTGTTTGCACTGCATACGCTGTTACAATGTCTTTGAATTTCTCCCTTGAAGCATATACAGTTCCAACCTCCCATTTATAACTCGTCATGTCTAACATCTTTATGAATCGGATGTCGAGTAGCCTCATCCTTATCATCATCCTGGCTGTCCTCCTTATCTGAACCACCACCAACTTCATAATCCAAATCCACTTCGTCACTATTGAACCCTTCCTCTTCACTGAAATCATCGTTCACAACCCCTTTGCCTTTATCAACCCCTTTGCCTTTACCATCCGTAGCACCTCTCAGTTCCTCAAACCCACTCTCATCATCGTACTCCTCTTCACTATCTGTAAACTGAACATCATCTGCACTATCAACCTCAACATCAGACGGAATAAACTCCTCATCCTCGCTATCATCATCACTGTTCGATTCAACCCGTGCATTTTCATACTCTACATCTGGGTTCAATTTATCTCATTCATTAACCTACTCTGCATTGTCCCTTTCCACCTGTTGACCCTGTTCACCTTCATAAATCACCAACTGATTACTAGTATTTTCTTTTGTTCGGCCTGTTCACCCTGTCCTCCAACATCAATAAACCCTACTTCAGGAAATCCTTCAGCATCCTCAACCTTATGCACCACAAAAAGCTTAACATGACTCCTCAGCTCCGCTATTCTACACATATCAAATGCATCTGTATCACCCGCAAATAATCTC
The DNA here is from genome assembly GCF_014773155.1 of Arachis stenosperma. Classification (NCBI taxonomy): domain Eukaryota; kingdom Viridiplantae; phylum Streptophyta; class Magnoliopsida; order Fabales; family Fabaceae; genus Arachis; species Arachis stenosperma. The sequence continues at coordinate 115,633,370 of NC_080382.1, forward strand.
AGATCCTTTTCTAACTATTCAAAACTTGGGTCCTTATACCACAAAGCTGAAATATTTTTCTTTGTGTACCCAAATTGTCGCACTTCAACATATGCCTCAAATACAGACCAGCAATCACTCTCAACATCTTCGATCAATGTCCTCTTTCTCCCTATATACTCCAATGCCCCATTGTCATATCCAAATCGACCCCTGTGGTAGACAGTCAGGTTAAAGAATCTCATCCCCTAAAACAAAAAACAAAAAACTATAAATTACACCTTATCAGATTTTGTAAACCACCAAAACCCATCACACATTATTAAGTTTATGCTCCACAAAACCGAAACAAATGGTGAATACATACCTGATTCGAGATGACTACACGAGAATGACCTCCTCTCACACTCTTGCCCACGCAACCCAAATGCAGTAACGCTACTCCTCAAGCGACCACGAACCTCTGTTAGGGTATCACTGAAGATGAAAGATCAGTTTTCAAGTATGTAATGTTAATCAGACACTGAAACCCTTTTGCGGGAATAAAAATGAAGCGTCAAAGGCTTCAGGGGCAAAAGTTTCATTAAATTTTGTTTAATGGAGGGGAGAACGATTTTAAAGCATTTCTGAGCATTGGGGATGATTTTAATAACAAAAAAAGGCCCGGGACGAATTTGATTTTCACCCCAGACCTTAGGGACGAAAAAAGTACTTAACCCTTTTTTTTAATTAAACACGTTTCAATTATGATCCTTAGAGCATTCAGAATACTTGAATTTCATTTCATTTCATTTCATTTAGGATCTTACTTAATATCACATAAATATTTGTGGGATCATATATCATAAAAATTAATTTAAAATTCAATGTAAAATTCGTTATTCCAATATTTAGTTTTATTTTAATTTAACGTTATATAAGAAGGTTACTGGTGCACGAAATTGCAATCACACTTTTGCAATTCCGCACAACTAACCAGCAAGTGCACTGGGTCGTCCAAGTAATACCTTACGTGAGTAAGGGTCGATCCCACGGAGATTGTCGGCTTGAAGCAAGCTATGGTTATCTTGTAAATCTTAGTCAGGATATCAGAAATTATCAAGGTTGATTGTGAAAAGCAAAAGAACATGAAATAAGTACTTGTTATGCAGTAATGGAGAATAGGTTGAGGTTTTGGAGATGCTCCATCTTCTGAATCTCTACTTTCCTACTGTCTTCTTCATCAAACACACAAAGCTCCTTCCATGGCAAGCTGTATGTAGGGTTTCACCGTTGTCAGTGGCTACCTCCCATCCTCTCAGTAGAAATGTTCAACGCACCCTGTCACGGCACGGCTATCCATCTGTCGGTTCTCGATCAGGCCGGAATAGAATCCATTGATTCTTTTGCGTCTGTCACTAACGCCCCGCCTTCAGGAGTTTGAAGCTCATCACAGTCATTCAATCATTGAATCCTACTCAGAATACCACAGACAAGGTTTAGACCTTCCGGATTCTCTTGAATGCCGCCATCAGTTCTAGCTTATACCACGAAGATTCTGATTAAGGAATCCAAGAGATATCTACTCAATCTAAGGTAGAACGGAGGTGGTTGTCAGGCACACGTTCATAGTTGAGAATATGATGAGTGTCACGGATCATCACATTCATCCGGGTTAAGAACAAGTGATATCTTAGAATGGAAGCAAGCATGATTGAATAAGAAACAGTAGTAATTGCATTAATCCATCAAGACACAGCAGAGCTCCTCACGCCCAACCATGGGGTTTAGAGACTCATGCCGTGGAAGGTACACAAAGAAACGTGTAAAGTGTCATCAGGTACAGATACAATGTCAAAAGATCCTTTTAATAGTGAACTAGTAACCTAGGGTTTACAGAAATGAGTAAATGACAGAAAAATCCACTTTCGGGCCCACTTGGTGTGTGCTTGGGCTGAGCATTGAAGCATTTTCGTGTAGAGGCTCTTTCTGGAGTTAAACGCCAGCTTTTATGCCAGTTTGGGCGTTTAACTCCAATTTCTATGCCAGTTCCAGCGTTAAACGCTGGGAATTCTGAAGCTGATTTGCAACGCCGGTTTGGGCCATCAAATCTCGGGCAAAGTATGGACTATTATATATTGCTGGAAAGCCCAGGATGTCTAATTTCCAACGCCGTTAAGATCGTGCCAATTGGGCTTCTGTAGCTCCAGAAAATCCACTTCGAGTGCAGGGAGGTCAGAATTCAACAGGATCTGCAGTCCTTTTCAGCCTCTGAATCAGATTTTTGCTCAGGACCCTCAATTTCAGCCAGAAAATACCTGAAATCACAGAAAAACACACAAACTCATAGTAAAGTCCAGAAAAGTGAATTTTAACTAAAAACTAATAAAAATATACTAAAAACTAACTAAATCATACTAAAAATATACTAAAAACAATGCCAAAATGCGTATAAATTATCCGCTCATCAGTTATAATATTCATTTAATATGTTTAATAGATATACAAATAATAGTATTTTATTATTCTTTTTTAAAATGATACGATATCTCTTTATTAATACTAGTATCATATCAAAAATTATCTCCAATGCAAGTTTCAATTTCAAATTAGTTCAGTTGTTGTAAAAATCAAAACTAATACCCAAAAAATGTCTCATTGAAATTGTTCTTATATTCATCATTTTTGGAGTTAAGTCTCAAAGTGATCTCTAAAATTGCACTCAAGCCTCAAAGTAGCCCCTAAGCATAGGGGTGAGTACGGGTCGGTTTGGTTTGGGTTGATGGTAAAATTAGAACCGAACCGATCAAAATGTAATTGGTTCAGTTTCGTTCGGATTTACAATTTTTTGTACATGTATCCGAACCAAACCAAACCGATTAAGAACAGATTGGTTCGGTTCGGGTAATTTGGTACCTATTCCGAGGGTTACCTGAAACTGTGGGTCGATCTCGGACAAGATCTTCTGTGCTGGTCGGTGCTATTGTGTCCGACTTGGTGATGGTGCTGATCCTACATCCCCGGAGGGTGGGGGGTACCTGCAAGGGACTCCGATACTTAAGTTAGCAAGGGTCTTAAGCAGGTATTGAGTAGAATTAGAATATGAGTTATACATGGGTGCTCCAGTGTATTTATAGTGATGAGGCGTGACCTTTTTAGATAAGATAAGTTAGTTATCTTATCTTATCTTACCTTCTAGGTGAGGTCAGCTTATCTTCATGGGAACCGCCCTTCTCTCTGTAGGCTTGGGCTGCCTTAAAATTTGGGGCGTGTCCCTCTATTTGGGCCCTTCTTTAGGCTTTTCTGGTGACTTGGCCGAGCTCTTTGAAAAGAGGTCAGGTTGTCCTGACCTGAAGAGGTCGGTTGCTTTATCTGTAGAACATCCCGGGTCGGACAGCTTGATCCAGGGTATGAACAGTACCTGATAACTTTAAAATTCATAAAAAAACCAAATTTTTATCTTAACAATTCAACAAGTACAATAAACATGTAACATCAATAGAAATAATCAAAATATGTTAAACACCAAATACATTAAAAACTAAACTCGTTAAAATCCAAACATATTAATAGTGAATAATCATTGCCTAATAGAAAAGTCATATATAATTTTAATTTTTTTATTTAATTAATATATGATTGGTTTCGCGGGTTGGTTTGGGTTCCGCAATCCCAAAACCGATACCCGAACCAATTACTAACAAAGGCCATCGATTTGGTTCGGGTTGGACCCGATTATCCGTTGGTTCCAGAACCAATTTAATTAGTTCGGTTCGGGTTTGGACGGGTAATCGAGTACCCGCTACCCGTGCTCACCCTTAATTTCATCCTTGAAGTTGTATGCCGGGATCGACAGTCATCCTTGTAGCAATGTTCGTCCACCTAGCTCCACTGGAGAGCTGATTTGGACTCCTCTGTGACACGCTGACAAAGAAACGGCTAGCTGACGTAAATGAGTAAACTTTTTTAATTCAATTTAGTCCTTAAATTGAAGTTAAAAAATCCTAATCCCCAAATTTGAATATCACTCTCTGCAGTACCCACTTTCTTCTCATCTTTTCGCTTGTATTCTCTTGTCTTGACTTCTCCATCTTCAAAGCCACACTGTTATGTCTAGCGCGAGAAACGCAGCTGGGAGCTCGAACAACTCACGATCTTTTGAAAGCATTATGAGAAGAATGACTAGAAACAGAGATTCGTATTTGCCAAAATAGTGTGGGTGCGGATCGAGACCAGTGTTACGATAGTCAGTGACAAATTCTAACCCAGGAAGACTGTTCCTTAGTTGCCCAAACTACATTATAAGTGGTTTTTGTTGTTTGCTGTATTTTTGGATATAAACTTGGTTGATTCACTTTCTTGGGTGCAAACTGTAGGTAAGAGATGGTGTGAGTTATTTCTGTGGGTAGATAAAATTTTGGAAGAAGATGTGATAACATGTGATGGTAGAACAAGCCCTTCAATTAACAATGAAGAATGAAAGATGAAGATTGCTTGAAAACTTGAAAAGTTAGAGTTTAGAGTTAGGATTCTAAAAATGGGTTGAATTTTGGTGTTTGTATTTATACTGCTGATTATAGTAGCTGTTCTTCTCTTAAAGTTGAATAGGTAATTTGGCCAATGGTATTTGAAAAAAAAAATAAATGACATGTTATATGCATGTACTTGTACCTGTCTTTTTGTTTGAAAGAAATGCAAATTAAGTAAAAGACATCACTATGCTTGCATATTTTGAAAATTGGAGAAAAATATAAAATACTAATCCATTTATCCATATTACAATTCTTGTCTATAATATAATGAAACACAGCCAAAATATTGTTCACTAAGAAACATTATTCATCCATGATGTCAAAGTTTTCATAATTAAAGCCTTAGAAATTCATAAAGTCATAGAATCCTAATTAAGATAGTATTAAAATTAAATAATTCAAACAAAATAGATCGACAAAAATACTAATCGTTCCATATACATAATAATTTAAGTCTTCATTTTTTTATTCTGGGTGATGTGGATCTAGAGTTGGGCACAAACTTCAAGAAGTTTTCAAGCCTTGTAGCCCCTGTGTTGCACATTGCATAAGATTAAGTGAATGATTCTTTGCTGGTGGAGTGCTAGTTGATAGGGTGATAGTAAGTGGGGTGCTTGCTGATGAATTGTTACTTCCTGAAGTTGATTTTGTGGCTTTGGAGAACTTCCTTGTGAGAGGGAGTTTTGGTGGCCCAACAGGAGTGGATGAAGCCTCTATCAGCGAAAATATGTAAAATAGTTAGTAAAATTGATAAGAATATGTATTTAATAAAATCAATGTCATTTAATATTGTGAACCTGTTGAGATTCATTAGTTTCTGACAAGGGTGGTTGACTAAATTCAAGCTAGATTTCAGTCTGAAGTTGTGGAATAGGGGTGGCTTCACCACTATTTATCGGTCAAACTGTAGTAGAATTGTTGGCTTGACCTTCACCACCATTAGTAGTAGTAGTCTTTGCAGCAGCAGTAGCCTCTTCATCAGCAGCTCTTTTTGCACAATTTCTGTTGGTGTGTCATGCTTCACCACAATAACGACAGTAACTTTTTTAACAAATTCTTTTTAGCTTGGTCCTCTGCTTCTTACTCCTACTTGGCTCCTCATTTGTATCATTTTTTCTTCTTTTTTTAATTGGCTCTGCCTTCTTTCTAAATTTTAGTACTTGTAGTCTGTTATATGGTGAATTTTTATATAGTGCTTGACCTAGAATTGGATTGATATGGAAGGCATATGTGTTATTATATACTTCCATAATCAACTACTTGTAACAAAATTCATTCGATCTTTTACTAGTCCTTGCCAATACAGCACAAGCATGCACACATGGCATCACTAAATAGAATTAACATAACAACAAAGATAATAATAATAATAATAAGCCAACTATAAACTCAATTGCCACTCATGGATAATAATAACAAGATAACAATAAACATTTAAAAAAATATTATCACTCAATTGCCAAAAATCACATGTGTAAAGCCTCTTTCTCAAGTCCACAATGATGTTGGTTAGCTAGCCATGAACTTCGAATCTTTTGTAGTTTGTGTCACCAGATCACATAGGGACCTAGTTTTTTTATTCCTTCCTTATCTTTTCTAATCTGCTGCACTGTATTAGAGGTAGAATTCTAATGTTCGAATTAAGCTTGACTTTGTTCCTAGCTATAGATCTCATAACATACATCCTGAGTTCTTCCAAGAGTGTGATAATAGACTTCACTCTAACTTCTTTGATCCTAGAGTTGAAGACTTCACAAGCATTATTACAGATGTTGTGAAGAAAGTCTGGCTCTAAAAGTCTTTAGGTCACTTGTTCAAATAATTCCAAGCATCCTTATTAACCCTCTCAATCTTTTTGATAATTTCAAAGAATTCAACCTGGCTAGTACACCTTGCACAATTTCACAGTAGACCTCTAAGTTGGAGATACTTCTGTTGCTTATTGAAGTTCCTCCATAAATGCCAAACACAGAATTTGGGATAGACATTTGGAAATACTTTCTTAACTGCATGGATGAGGTCCTGAGTTAATAAAATAGTAGCTATAAGACTTGTTATCAAGTATCAGAATAGTTCCTAAAGTTGTATACGCGATATTTAATTGATCCCTAAACTTTCATAAGTGACATCTAATTGGTCCCTTTGTTCAACATGTATAAACAGCAGTCCAAGAACTATGAAAATAAATAGTTAACACTTATCAATAGCCAAATAACAGTCAAATAACAGCAGCTAAAAATTTAGTTATTTATATCTGACCTTTTGTAAATTCAATTTAAATCCACTCCATGAGTTCATATGATTTTACTCAATTGTTTGCTAAAAAGTGAACCATATATAATGCAATTTTAACTTATAGCTTATATAAATATTTTAATAGTACAAAATGACTCAAAATTATATAGAAAAAATGTGTTAAGTCAGTTGCTACTTTCTCCTAATTTTCACATAATAGACTAATTACACACTAGTTATATATAATTAATAAAAAAATCAATGAGTCAGGTACTAGCTATACACAATAAACTTAACTTAATTATAAGCTTTCTGCATATATGATATAAACCATAACTTATTTTGCTTGTAATCCCCCAAATCTTGATGAAATAATTCCAAAAATCACCTCAAGTTGTTACTATTTTCAACAGGGACAATTGCATGGAAAATTACATCATGTGATTGTTTGAATATTGGCCAATAGCAGATAGGATTTGACCACCATGCTGGATCTTTAGAAAAGTTTCATCCAATCTTATAAGAGGTCTACAACCAGTTAAAAATCCTCTTTTATATGCATCCAAATAAATGTACATCTTTTCAAAGATTGGATTATCATCAGGGTTGGGTTGAGGTATAACACCAACTGTCACAGTAGAGCTTGAATTACTCTTTTGCAGTTGGTGCACGAATTTGCAATCCGTACAACTGACCAGCAAGTGCACTGGGTCGTCCAAGTAATACCTTACGTGAGTAAGGGTCGATCCCACGGAGATTATTGGTTTGAAGCAAGCTATATTTATTTTATTGATCTTAGTCAGGATGTCAATAAGGTTATTTGGATTTAATTGTAAGAAGTAAAAGTATTTGGAATAAGTAATCGTTACTTTATTAATGAAGAACATGTTGGGGTTTTGGAGATGCTTTGTCCTCTGAACTTCAACTCTTCCTTGAAATCCTTTTCCACACGCAAGGCTCCTTCCATGGCAAGCTGTATGTAGGATGTCACCATTGTCAGTGGCTACCTCCCATCCTCTCAGTGAAAACGTTCCAGATGCTTTGTCACAGCACGGCTAATCAGCTGTTGGTTCTCGATCATGGTGGAATAGGATCCATTGATCCTTTTGCGTTTGTCATCACGCCCAGCAATCGCGAGTTTGAAGCTCGTCACAGCCATTCAATCCTTGAATCCTACTCGGAATACCACGGACAAGGTTTAGACTTTCTGGATTCTCAAGAGTGGCCGCCATCAATTCTAGCTTATACCACGAAGATTCTGATTAAGGAATCTAAGAGAAGCTCATTCAGTCTGATGTAGAACGGAGGTGGTTGTCAGGCACACGTTCATGGATCTGAGGAAGGTGATGAGTGTCACGGATCATCACCTTCTTCATGTTTAAGCGCGAATGAACATCTTAGATAGGAACAAGCGTGTTTGAATGGAAAACAAAGGTAATTGTATTAATTCATTGAGACGCCGCAGAGCTCCTCACCCCCAACAATGGAGTTTAGAGACTCATGCCGTCAAAGTGTATAAAATTCAGATCTGAAAATGTCATGAGGTACAAAATAAGTCTCTAAAAGTTGTTTAAATAGTAAACTAGTAACCTAGGTTTACAGAAAATGAGTAAACTAAGATAATTGGTGCAGAAATCCACTTCTGGGGTCCACTTGGTGTGTGCTGGGACTGAGACTAAAGTTATCCACGAACTGGGGCTTTTCTTGGAGTTGAACTCCAAGTTATAACGTGTTTTGGGCGTTCAACTCCGGATCATGACGTGTTTCTGGCGTTTAACTCCAGACAGCAGTATGTACTTGGCGTTCAATGCCAAGTTACGTCATCTATCTTCGCGCAAAGTATGGACTATTATATATTTCTGGAAAGCCCTGAATGTCTACTTTCCAACGCCGTTGAGAGCACGCCAATTGGACTTCTGTAGCACCAGAAAATCTATTTCGAGTGCAGGGAGGTTAGAATCCAACAGCATCAGCAGTCCTTTTTCTGCCTAACTCAGATTTTTGCTCAGCTCCCTCAATTTCAGCCAGAAAATACCTGAAATCACAGAAAAACACACAAACTCATAGTAAAGTCCAGAAATATGATTTTTGCCTAAAAACCAATAATATTCTACTAAAAACCAATTAAAACATACTAAAATCTACATGAAATTACCCCCAAAAACCGTATAAAATATCCGCTCATCACAACACCAAACTTAAACTGTTGCTTGTCCTCAAGCAACTAGATAAATAAAATAGGATGAAAGAAATTAAGAAGTAATAATATCTAAGAGTTTTAAGTGGAGCTCAGATTCTTATTAGATGAGCGGGGCTTGTAGCTTTTTGTTTCTGAACAGTTTTGGTATCTCCCTTTATCCTTTGAAATTCAGAATGATTGGCATCCATAGGAACTCAGAATTCAGATAGTATTATTGATTCTCCTAGTGTAGTGTGTTGATTCTTAAACACAGTTATTTTATGAGTCTTGGCCGTGGCCCTAAGCACTTTGTTTTCCAGTATTACCACCGGATACATAAATGCCACAGACACATGACTGGGTGAACCTTTTCAGATTGTGACTCAGCTTTGCTAGAGTCCCCAGTTAGAGGTGTCCAGAGCTCTTAAGCACACTCTTTTGCTTTGGATCACGACTTTAACCACTCAGTCTCAAGCTTTTCACTTGGACCTGCATGCCACAAGCACATGGTTAGGGACAGCTTGATTTAGCCGCTTAGGCCTGGAATTACTTCATTGGGCCCTGCTATCCACTGATGCTCAAAGCCTTGGATCCTTTTCACCCTTGCCTTTTGGTTTTAAGGGCTGCTGGCTCTTATTCCTTTTCTTGAAAATATTTTTTTTGAGTACTGCTTTTTCTTGCTTCAAGAATCAAATTCATGATTTTTCAGATCATCAATAATATTTTTCGTGTTCCTCATTCTTTCAGGAGCCAATATTCATAAAATTCAAGATCAAAATCATGCACTGTTCAAGCATTCATTCAGAGAACAAAAAGTATTGCCACCACATATAGTTAATTATAATTTTTATTATTAAGAACTCGAAAAAGAAAAATTACTTCTTTATTCTAATTATCTACTATTTTATTCATGCCTGATGATGATGAGAAAAATAAATTATAACTTAATTGGGAATAAAACCAGAATAGATATACTAATTACTACTACTGCTACTACTACTACTATATATATCTCCTAAGGTAAATTTCTATAAAAACATTATCACAGAGGTAAAGCTAAAAATTGGAACTCAACAACCTGTTGTTTTGAGAAGCAGATGTTCCTCTAATCTGTGGGGTGCTTTTCAAGGATTAAATTTTGGTGCTTCAGCTCCCTTAGATCACGCCCTTGCTCTTCTTGTTCCTTAAGCAGTTTGCAAAGCATGCTACTTTGATTGTTTTGTTCTTCCTTTATTTGGTCCATAGCTTCTTGCAATTTAGAGATAGATGCTTCAATATGTTCCCAATATTCGAATTGAGGAAGTTCTGGGAGGACTTCCTGTGCTCTCCTCTTGATTGAATCATCCTGCAGCTGTTGTCTGTCCATTGATATTCTAGTGATTGGCCTCTCAACTGAGATATACTCTGTTATTCCCATCTTCACTCTGGCATCTTTGCAGAGCATAGAAATTAAGCTTGGATAGGCCAATCTGGCGTCCTTGGAATTCCTGTTTGCTATTTTGTATAGTTCACATGAGATCAGTTGATGGACTTCTAGTTCTTTTCCCAACATGATGCAGTGAATCATTACTGCTCTTTTAATGGTGACTTCAGAACGGTTGCTGGTGGACAATATGGAACGCCCAATGAAATCCAGCCAGCCTCTGGCTACTGGTTTTAGATCTTCTCTTTTGAGTTGATTTGGGATGCCAGTCGTGCTGGTAGTCCACCTGGCTTCAGGGGTGCATATATCCTCTAGAATCTTGTCCAGACCTTTATTTACCCTCATCATTCTCCTATTAAAGGAGTCTGGGTCATCTTTTAGTTGAGGAAGCTTAAATATCTCCCTGATCTTGTCAGAATGGGTATGAACAATCTTTCCTCTGACTAAGGTCCGATGGTCATAGAGAGCAGCTCCAATTATTCTTTGCCTGTCTGTTTGCCATAGATTAGCATAGAACTCCTGAACCATGTTCCTTCCCACTTTCGTTTCAGGATTGGCTAGAATTTCCCAGTTCCTGTTTCGAATTTGCTCTTGGATCTCCGGATATTCATCTTCTTTCAGATCAAATTTGACTTCCGGGATCACTGATCTGTGACTCATTATTTTGTAGTAATGGTCTGAATGTTCTTTAGTTAAGAACTTTCCTTGATTCCAAAGTGGCTTTGGAGTATTCTCTTTCTTGCCTCTTGGGGTGGGTTGTTTTCCTTTAGGGGCCATGATCTTAATGAGTATGTTTTTGTGATCACGGATAAACACACCAAACTTAGAGCTTTGCTTGTCCTCAAGCAAAAGAGAAGAAAGGAGAGGGATAGGAGGAGAGCAAGTGTGGCATGGTGATGATGAGAGGGGCGCCGAAGTCAATATATGGGGAGGGGTGGAAATTTTCGAAAATAAGAAAAAGATAAGATTGAAGATATGATTTAAAAAAGATAGATATGATAAGAAAAAGATATAGTTTAAAAAGAGAAAGATATGAATAATAATTAAAAAGATAAATCTGAATTTTTAATTTTGAAAAAGATTTTAAAAAGATAATTGAGTTTTGAAAACAAACTTAAAAGAGTTGGATTGGATTGGAAAACAGTTTGTCTTTATGGATTAAGATATATTTGATATTTTTGAAAAAGGGATTTTAGAAATTAGGGTTCTTAGAAAACTAATTTGATGTTGAAGGATGACATTTTGAAACATGTTTATGCAATAAATCATGAATTGAAACATAAAAATTTAGAAAAATTGTGAAGAAAAACGAATTTTACCTCCTCCCCACCATCCTGGCGTTAAACGCCCAAACGATGCATGTTTTGGGCGTTTAACGCCCAAATGCTGCTTCTCCTGGGCGTTCAACGCCCAGCTGATGCTTCTTTCTGGTGTTGAACGCCAGGAAGTCCTTTGTCACTGGGCGTTTTTCTGAACGCCCAGGATGCTAACAATCTGGCGTTAAATGCCCAGAAGGTGCTTCTTTCTGGCGTTCAACGCCCAGAAGATGCTCCTTTCTGGCGTTTAACGCCCAGATGGCTGCCCTTACTGGCGTTAAACGCCCAGTGGGTGCTTCTTTTGGGCGTTCAACGCCCAAAATGTTTCTTACTGGCTTTTTCACGCCAGTGAGCTTCCAAATTTCCCTGTAACTCTGTGAATTCAATCAATTGCTATTTTTACCCTTTGAAGATACTTGAACCCATACCTGTAAAAAAAGGAAATTTATTTAATTAGTAAATAAACTTTGTAAATGGCTGGGTTGCCTCCCAGCAAGCGCTTTTTTATTGTCTTTAGCTGGACTACCACTGAGCTCTAATCAAGTCTCAGTTTTGAGCATTCTTGCTCGAAGTTACTTTCAAGATAATGTTTAATTCTCTGTCCATTAACAATGAACTTTTTGTTAGATTCATTATCCTGAAGCTCTACGTATCCATATGGTGATACACTTGTAATTACATATGGACCTCTCCACGGGGATTTTAATTTCCCGGGGAATAATTTGAGCCTAGAATTAAATAGCAGAACTTTCTGCCCCGACTCAAAGACTCTAGATGACAATTTCTTATCATGCCATCTTTTCGCTTTCTCCTTGTAGATTTTTGCATTCTCGAAAGCGTTGAGTCTAAATTCCTCTAGCTCATTTAGCTGGAGTAAACGTTTTTCTCCAGCTAACTTGGCATCAAGGTTCAGGAATCTGGTTGCCCAGTAGGCCTTGTGTTCCAGTTCCACTGGCAAGTGACATGCCTTTCCATACACAAGCTGGTATGGAAAGGTCCCTATAGGGGTCTTGAATGCTGTTCTGTATGCCCACAGAGCATCATCCAAGCTCCTTGCCCAATCCCTTCTACGGTTAATTACAGTCCGTTCCAGGATTCTTTTGAGTTCTCTATTTGAGACTTCAGCTTGCCCATTAGTCTGTGGGTGATATGGAGTAGCTACCCTGTGACTAACTCCATAACGAACCAAAGCAGAGTAAAGCTGTTTATTGCAGAAATGAGTGTCCCCATCACTGATTAGTACTCTAGGGGTACCAAATCTGCTGAAGATGTGTTTCTGGAGGAATTTTAACACTGTTTTAGTGTCATTAGTGGGTGTTGCAATAGCCTCCACCCATTTGGATACATAATCCACTGCCACCAGAATATAAGTGTTTGAGTATGATGGTGGGAAAGGTCCCATAAAGTCAATACCCCATACATCAAACAGCTCAATCTCCAAGATCCCTTGTTGAGGCATGGCATAACTGTGAGGCAGATTGCCAGATCTTTGGCAACTATCACAATTAAGTACAAATGCTCAGAAATCTTTATAGAGAGTAGGCCAGTAGAAACCACATTGGAGGACTCTTGTGGCTGTTCGCTCACTTCCAAAATGTCCTCCATACTGTGATCCATGGCAGTGCCATAGAATCTTCTGCGCTTCTTCCTTAGGCACACATCTACGGATTACTCCGTCTGCACATCTCTTGAAGAGATATGGTTCATCCCAAAGATAGTACTTTGCATCTGTGATCAATTTCTTTGATTGCAGCCTACTATACTCTTTGGGTATGAATCTCACTGCCTTGTAGTTTGTAATATCTGCAAACCATGGCACTTCCTGGATGGCAAAGAGTTGCTCATCCGGAAAGGTTTCAGAGATCTCAGTGAGAGGGAGGGACGCCCCTTCTACTGGTTCTATTCGGGACAGGTGATCTGCTACTTGGTTTTCTGTCCCTTTTCTGTCTCTTATTTCTATATCAAACTCTTGCAGAAGCAACACCCATCTTATAAGTCTGGGTTTTGAATCCTGCTTTGTGAGTAAATATTTAAGAGCAGCAGGATCAGTGTACACAATCACTTTTGATCCTACTAAATAGGATCTGAATTTGTCAATAGCGTAAACCACTGCAAGTAGCTCTTTTTCTGTGGTTGTGTAATTCTTCTGTGCGTTATTTAGAACACGGCTGGCATAGTAAATGACATGCAGAAGCTTGTCATGCCTTTGTCCCAATACTGCACCAATGGCATGGTCACTGGCATCACACATCAATTCGAATGGTAATGTCCAGTCTGGTGCAGAGATGATTGGTGCTGTAACCAATTTAGCTTTCAAAGTCTCAAATGCCTGTAGACACTCTTTATCAAAGATAAATGGCGTGTCAGCAGCTAGCAGGTTGCTCAGAGGTTTGGCGATTTTTGAAAAATCCTTTATAAACCTCCTATAGAATCCTACATGCCCTAGAAAGCTTCTGATTGCCTTAACATTGGCAGGTGGTGGTAATTTTTTAATTACCTCTACCTTAGCTTGATCCACCTCTATTCCCTTGTTCGAAATTTTGTGCCCAAGGACAATTCCTTCAGTCACCATGAAGTGACATTTTTCCCAGTTTAAAATCATGTTAGTCTCTTGGCATCTTTTCAGAACAAGTGCTAAATGGTTAAGGCAGAAGCTGAATGAGTCTCCAAATACTGAAAAGTCATCCATGAAGACTTCCAGGAATTTTTCCACCATATCAGAGAAAATTGAAAGCATGCACCTCTGAAAGGTTGCAGGTGCATTGCACAGGCCAAATGGCATCCTTCTGTATGCAAATACTCCAGATGGACATGTGAATGTTGTTTTCTCCTGATCCTGGGGATCTACTGCAATTTGATTATAACCTGAATATCCATCCAAGAAGCAGTAGTATTCATGACCTGCTAGTCTTTCTAGCATCTGGTCTATGAATGGTAAAGGAAAATGATCCTTTCTGGTGGCTGTATTGAGCCTTCTATAATCAATACACATACGCCACCCTGTAACTGTTTTTGTAGAAACCAGTTCATTTTTTTCATTGTGAACCACTGTCATCCCTCCCTTCTTAGGGACGACTTGGACAGGGCTTACCCAGGGGCTGTCAGAAATAGGATAAATAATCCCAGCCTCTAGTAATTTAGTGACCTCCTTCTGCACCACTTCCTTCATGGCTGGATTCAGCCGCCTTTATGGTTGAACCATTGGCTTGGCGTCACCCTCCAATAGGATCTTGTGCATGCATCTGGCTGGGCTAATGCCCTTAAGATCACTGATGGACCACCCAAGAGCTGTCTTGTGTGTCCTTAGCACTTGAATTAGTGCTTCCTCTTCCTGTGGCTCTAAGGTAGAGCTTATGATCACAGGAAAAGGTATCACCGTCTCCCAGGAATGCATATTTTAGGGATGGTGGTAATGGTTTGAGCTCGGGTTTAGGAGGTTTTTCCTCTTCCTGAGGGATTTTCAGAGGTTCTATTATTCTCTCTGATTCCTCCAGATCAGGCTGAACATCTTTAAAGATGTCCTCTAGCTCTGATTCGAGACTCTCAGCCATATTGACCTCTCTTACCAGAGAGTCAATAATATCAACACTCATGCAGTCATTTGGGGTGTCTGGATGTTGCATGGCTTTGACAACATTCAACTTGAACTCCTCTTCATTGACTCTCAAGGTTACTTCCCCTTTTTGGATGTCAATGAGGGTTCGGCCAGTTGCTAGGAAAGGTCTTCCTAGAATGAGAGTTGCACTCTTGTGCTCCTCCATTTCCAGCACCACAAAGTCAGTAGGAAAGGCAAATGGCCCAACCTTGACAATCATGTCCTCAATCACGCCTGATGGGTATTTAATGGAGCCATCAGCAAGTTGAAGACATATCCTGGTTGGTTTGATTTCTTCAGTTAAACCAAGCTTTCTGATAGTAGATGCAGGTATTAGGTTGATGCTTGCCCCAAGATCACATAAAGCTTGCTTGGTACAAGTACCCTCTAATGTGCATGGTATCATAAAGCTCCCAGGATCTTTAAGCTTTTCAGGTAAGCTTTTCAGAATGACTACACTGCATTCTTCAGTGAGGTAAACTTTTTCAGTCTCCCTCCAATCCTTCTTATGACTTAAGATCCCTTTCATGAACTTAGCATAAGAGGGTATTTGCTCAAGTGCTTCTGCAAACGGGATCTTTATTTCAAGAGTCTTGAGATAGTCTGCAAAGCGGGCAAATTGCTTATCCTGTTCCGCTTTGCGGAGTTTTTGCAGATAAGGCATTTTGGCTTTGTATTCCTCAACCTTAGTTGCTGCAGGTTTATTACCTACAGAAGTGGGTTGGGAAGCCTTTTTAGAAGGGTTGTTATCAGCACTTGTATGTGACTGATCCCCCACTGGCATTTGAATGTCAGGGGTGGAAGCTGGAGTGGCGTTAGACGCCACCTCCTTATTTGTTACTGGCGTCTGAACGCCAGAACTATGCTCCCTTTGGGCGTTCAACGCCGGATTCATGCTTGTTTCTGGCGTTGAACGCCAGTAATGAGCATGGGCTGGGCGTTCAGCGCCAACCTTATTCCTCTCTGGGCTCTGATTGTCCTCAGAGGGATTTTGAGTAGCCATTTGTTCATTTCTTGGCTTCCTGCTGCTTTGAAGTGAGGTATTTAATGTCTTCCCACTTCTTAATTGAACTGCGTGGCATTCTTCTGCTAATTGTTTTGACAATTGCTCTTCTGTTTCCTTTAACTGCACTTCCATATTCCTGTTAGCCATTCTTGTTTCCTGTAGTATTTCCTTGAATTCGGCTAGCTGCTGAGTTAGAAAGTCTAATTGCTGATTGAATTCAATAGCATGATCTACAGGACTGAGTTCAGCAGTTACTGTTTTAGCTTCTTCTTTCATGGAAGATTCACTGCTTAGGTACATATGCTGATTTCTGGCAACTGTATCAATAAGCTCTTGAGCTTCTTCAATTGTTTTTCTCATATGTATAGATCCACCAGCTGAATGGTCTAGAGAAATCTGAGCTTTTTCTGTAAGCCCATAGTAGAAGATGTCTAATTGCACCCACTCTGAAAACATTTCAGAGGGACATTTTCTTATCATCTCTCTGTATCTCTCCCAGGCATCATAAAGGGATTCATTATCTCCTTGTTTGAAGCCTTGGATGCTTAGCCTTAGCTGTGTCATCCGTTTTGGAGGGAAATAGTGATTCAGGAATTTTTCTGACAGCTGTTTCCATGTTTTTATGCTGTTCTTAGGCTGGTTATTTAACCATCTCTTAGCTTGATCTTTTACAGCAAACGAAAACAGTAATAATCTGTAGACATCCTGATCTACTTTCTTATCATGTACTGTGTCAGCAATTTATAAAAATTGTGCCAGAAACTCTGTAGGTTCTTCCTGTGGAAGACCGGAATACTGGCAGTTTTGCTGCACCATGATAATGAGCTGAGGATTCAACTCAAAGCTACTAACTCCAATGGAGGGTATACAGATACTACTCCCATATGAAGCAGTAGTGGGGTTAGCATATGACCCCAGAGTCCTCCTGGACTGTTCATTTCCACTTAATTCCATGATGGAACAAGGGAGATGATATGTATGTTGATATTATTTATTTTATAGAAGTGGAATAAATAAAAACGGAATATATAAAAAATTTGAAAATATTTTGTGAAAATTTTTCGAAAAAAATTTGAAATTGAAATCTGAATTTTATATAAAAATTTCGAAAATATAGTTTAAAATTAGTTAGAAAAGATATTTTTTGAATTTTGAATTTTATGATGAAAGAGAAAAACACACAAAAGACACAAGACTTAAAATTTTTAGATCTAATGCTCCTTATTTTCGAAAATTTTGGAGGGAAAACACCAAGGAATACCAAACTTAAAAATTTTAAGATCAAGACACAAGAAAAACTCAAGAACACTTTGAAGATTCACAAGAACACCAAGAACAAAAGAAAGAACACCAAACTTAAAATTTTTAGAAAACTTTAATAAAATTTTCGAAAATTATGAAAAGATTAACAAGAAAACACTAAACTTAAAGTTTGGTACAAGATTAAATCAAGAAAAATTATTTTTGAAAAATGATTTTAAAAAGAAGGTGCCCAATTGCTAAGAACATAAACCCATGCTATAACCAACTGAGCTAAAAATGTAACTTATTTTAAAGAAGTATTATTTTTATGGATAAAAGTATAATTTTTGAAACTTAATGTTTTGAAAAAGCACAAGAAAAACAAGAAAAGACACAAAACAAGAAAAACTCAAGATCAAACAAGAAAAATAACCAAGAACAACTTGAAGATCAATGAAGAACAAAGAGCACAAGTTCGAAAATTTAAGGAAAAATATAAAAGATGCAATTGACACCAAACTTAGAACAAGACACTAGACTCACGAAAAATTAACAATTAATAAAGAAAAATAATAATTTTTTTTTTGAAAAGAAACTATCCTATCAGAATTTAATGACTTTATAACAATAAAAATAAATTATTCCTAATCTAAGAAATAAAATAAACCTTTAGTTGTTCAAACTCGAATAATCCCCGGCAACGGCTCCAAAAACTTGGTGCACGAATTTGCAATCCGTACAACTGACCAGCAAGTGCACTGGGTCGTCCAAGTAATACCTTACGTGAGTAAGGGTCGATCCCACGGAGATTATTGGTTTGAAGCAAGCTATATTTATTTTATTGATCTTAGTCAGGATGTCAATAAGGTTATTTGGATTTAATTGTAAGAAGTAAAAGTGTTTGGAATAAGTAATCGTTACTTTATTAATGAAGAACATGTTGGGGTTTTGGAGATGCTTTGTCCTCTGAACTTCAACTCTTCCTTGAAATCCTTTTCCACACGCAAGGCTCCTTCCATGGCAAGCTGTATATAGGGTGTCACCATTGTCAGTGGCTACCTCCCATCCTCTTAGTGAAAACGTTCCAGATGCTCTGTCACAGCACGGCTAATCAGCTGTTGGTTCTCGATCATGTTGGAATAGGATCCATTGATCCTTTTGCATTTGTCATCACGCCCAGCAATCGCGAGTTTGAAGCTCGTCACAGCCATTCAATCCTTGAATCCTACTCGGAATACCACGGACAAGGTTTAGACTTTTCGGATTCTCAAGAGTGGCCGCCATCAATTCTAGCTTATACCACGAAGATTCTGATTAAGGAATCTAAGAGAAGCTCATTCAGTCTGATGTAGAACGGAGGTGGTTGTCAGGCACACGTTCATGGATCTGAGGAAGGTGATGAGTGTCACGGATCATCACCTTCTTCATGTTTAAGCGCGAATGAACATCTTAGATAGGAACAAGCGTGTTTGAATGGAAAACAAAGGTAATTGTATTAATTCATTGAGACGCCGCAGAGCTCCTCACCCCCAACAATGGAGTTTAGAGACTCATGCTGTCAAAGTGTATAAAATTCAGATCTGAAAATGTCATGAGGTACAAAATAAGTCTCTAAAAGTTGTTTAAATAGTAAACTAGTAACCTAGGTTTACAGAAAATGAGTAAACTAAGATAATTGGTGCAGAAATCCACTTCTGGGGCCCACTTGATGTGTGCTGGGGCTGAGACTAAAGCTATCCATGAATTGAGGCTTTTCTTGGAGTTGAACTCCAAGTTATAATGTGTTTTGGGCGTTCAACTCCGGATCATGACGTGTTTCTAGCGTTTAACTCCAGACAGCAGTATGTACTTGGCGTTCAACGCCAAGTTACGTCGTCTATCTTCGCGCAAAGTATGGACTATTATATATTGCTGGAAAGCCCTGGATGTCTACTTTCCAACGCCGTTGAGAGCGTGCCAATTGAACTTCTGTAGCTCCAGAAAATCCATTTCGAGTGCAGGGAGGTCAGAATCCAACAGTATCCGCAGTCCTTTTTCAGCCTAACTCAGATTTTTGCTCAGCTCCCTCAATTTCAGCCAGAAAATACCTGAAATCACAGAAAAACACACAAACTCATAGTAAAGTCTAGAAATATTATTTTTGCCTAAAAACCAATAATATTCTACTAAAAACCAATTAAAACATACTAAAATCTATATGAAATTACCGCCAAAAAGCGTATAAAATATCCGCTCATCAGCAGTGTCAGCCTATAATCCCTCACCATCCTATGTTAGGCAGCAGCATCACCATACATAATAGCTCTAGCATCTCCTAAAATACTATTCAGTGAAGACTTGTTCAGATTCAAATCACACTTTGTCTTAAAATATTGTGCAGCCTCAGAGTGTTTTAGATTAGGATACTTCCGTAGCTTCTTCACCAATTTGTAAGCTAACCACTTTCTATTAGTCAGTCTATTTTTGGTCTCTCTTGGACAAGTGTGGTCATTCATAAAGGTCTTGATCTATCAACAACTGCTCTCACTGTTACTAGAAGCATACACAAGCCAACCACAGCTCTCATCCTTACACATAGCTCTTATCCTTATACTATCATTTTTCTTAAACTAGATCCTCCTACCCTCCTGAATACAATACTCACGCACAGCCTCTTTAAACTCCATCTTTGTAGTGAATGTCATTCCAACCTCAAGGTAAACTCTCCAAACCTTCCTCATTCTCTGAACATAGAAAATATCTCATCTGAATCAACCTTCTCTAACTCATCTTCAGAGTTTGGAGGAGTCTTCATTTTTTCGAATACTATGAGTTTCTACCATCAGATTCATGATAAGCTTCATCTTGGGCATCATAATATAGTGTCATATCACCAAACTCAGGAATCGGTCCAAAAAATAGTTTGTCATCCTCAGACCCTGAGTCTACGCATACAAGACTACCATCCTCAACCATAAAAGTTCTCTTTTGTTTAGTAAGATTTTTATCTGTCCTAGTTTTTAGTTTAACATCAGTCTTCTTTTCTGATGATATCTTTACAACACCTTCTTCTTCCTCACTAGATACTTTATTACCACCAGGCCGATATGATTCATTCTCTATACTATCATTACTGTCATGGCTATTTAAGGATTCATCTGAGCTAGACAAAATCACAAACACTATTTGGGATTATTTTTCCTTAGTGGATGATCTTTCAATAGTTCCAGTAACAGTTGCTCTTGTTAAAGGCTTTCTTACATGTAGTGCTCCATTTTTTAGATTTTTAGAGCCTCTCTTTGATACATTATACTTCTTAGTTTCTTTCAATTTGGACCATAGTTTAGAAATTGCAGTGGATTGGGCCATTATTTTTGGTGGTGGGTTAGGCTTAATACTAAGAATTGCAATGGATTCGGCCAATGAATTTGGTTTACCAACAGAAATTGAAGTAGGTGGGATCTTTTATTTTGGTCCTAAACATAATTTATTAGTAGGCTTTGTTGTGGAGATTATTTTTTGGGTAGGGATAGTTGTGTGACTGGGTTCAAAAGCTGGAGTTGATAGTGTTGTGGTGGGAGTTGGTTTGATTGTGACATTGGTGGTGGGATTTGACGTGGGAATAAAATTTTGTATCACCATCAATTTCTTGTCTTTAGATGATACTGGTTCTGCTTTCTCATTATACAAAGGTTCAGAGACTCCATATTCGTAGTACACCTGGATAACTCCCTTGTTCTTCTGAGCAAGGTAACACATCTTCATAAATTTCTTATCATCTGTGATAGCTCTTAGACTAATTTGCAAAGGCCTATTAGGCACCAGCCACTAAGATTGAGTCATCTTGTCATACCTAATATTCTTGTAGTAGTCTC
Organism: Arachis stenosperma; assembly: GCF_014773155.1. Taxonomy (NCBI): domain Eukaryota; kingdom Viridiplantae; phylum Streptophyta; class Magnoliopsida; order Fabales; family Fabaceae; genus Arachis; species Arachis stenosperma. Next base: position 115,654,710 of record NC_080382.1, read on the forward strand.
GGATGAAAAAGACATCCAGTGTGTCTATATCAACTCCCGACAACTCAAAAATTTTTCTACTATTGTAAGACATACTTCGTGATAAATGACGCTCCATGGTAAAATATGATGGTAATCAAAGGATCATCCATCTGTAATTTTAAAAAAATTAAATGATTAAATTCATTATCTTCAACTACATTATCAAATTGAAAACTCCACAACTAAAATATAAAATCCTGTTCTCAATTGTAAATACAGTAAATCCTAATACATAAAAATAAGTTTTCACTTTAACAAACAACTGTTAGTTATTCTATAATTTTATTGGCCTAACCACTAAGAAAACTAGTTCCAATCAAACTCCAGCAAATAGCACAAAATACAAGCATGCATAGCAACATATTACACTCGAAGAAAATTTATTCAACTACTGAAAATATTAAATTAACAACAATATAAAAAAACGGAGTTCTTTTTTTATCACATATTTTTTTTCTTTTTTTGCTTACTTGTTTCAGAGAAACTAGCCTTCACTACTCTTTGTCTGATGAAGATGATGAAATCGATCCTCTAGAGCTTGTCTGATGAAGATGATAAAACCGATCCTCCAGAGCAGTGGTTTTTGAAGAAAATTACTACGGTTATAGCAATCGCACAAACGTCATTGATGAGTATAGGGAGAAGAAAAGACCTTTGTTTGTGTTGTGTTTTGAGAGGAGAAGACAATACGTTAGTTTAACGTTGAGGGAGTGAAGTTTTGAGAGTGAAACGATGTCGTTTTATGTCATTTATGATCCATAGCAAATACTAAGTCGTTTACTCTTTGCCAGCGTATTTTATAGAGAAATCCAGATCAGTTTTTTAGTAGAGTCATGTGGACGAAAATTGCTACAAGGACGATTTTAGGTCCTGGCGTATAACTTTAGGGATGAAATCAGGTAACTATTAAATTCAGAGATTACTTTGAGGTTTGAGTATATCAGGGACCACTTTGAAACTTAATTCACTATTTTTGTTTATTAGCTTATGAATCCTTGTGAAAGTTGGCTAAATATTTTCATTTTACTTCCCTTTTTTCAATGTTGTTATTTTCACATCTCTCCACTTTTTTCTTTTCGTTTATATTTATCGTCCCAAGTCGAGTCATACTTTTTTTTCCCTAAAAAACTCAAATTGACTTGAACGGGGAGGCATAATGCTTCATTTTCTAACTCTTGTTAGAAAAATTGTCGATTTCCGTTTTCAAGACTTCATTTTTATTCGTTTTTATTCATACTTTTTAATTTTATTAATAATATTCTTCGATTCTTATTTTCACTTTGAGTCAGAATATTTATGCCAATCAAATTTAAATTCTTTGTTAGTGGGTCGAACATAAAGGGGCAAGCCCCTTATATATAAAATTATTATATATCATACAATTTTATTTTTTATTTAAAAAATACTTAGTATTTAGTCCAGTAGATTCAGTCTAAATATTAATAATTTTTAATATTTAAAAAACAAGTGAAATAGTAAAATAATTTTATCCAAATGAGTTAGTGACTAAGAGAAATTTTAAATTAGAATGTAAGCTTAATATGATAAATTTGATGTTTTTAATCATGTTGAATTAAGTAATTTGTGCATAATTTCTGAATTATGCCAAAGGCTAACGAAGATAGAAAAATTTTTAATGTGTCATTTGATTGATTGTTTGTTTCATTTAGTATTAACTCTTCCTATTTTAACTGCTATAACGGAGTATTTTCAGTTATAAATATTGTGAAGAATAAACTCAAAAATAAAATGGAAGATGAATTTCTTGCTAAATATCTTTTGATTTACATTGAGAAAAAATTATTAAAAGATTTAACATAAATTCTATTATTGATAAATTTTAATACAAATAATCGACATGTACCATTTTATTAATAAAAAATATACATATTTTTTATAATTCAAAATATATTCTCTATTAATATATTTTTATAATATATTTTATATTAAATAATTTATTTGTAAAAATTTTATTTTAATATTATATATTATTGTCCTTTCTATAATAATATTTAATATTTTTACATCCGTTCCTGTTTATAGTGACTTGAAATTTTCAATGATCATAATAAAAATAACGATTCTAATAGAGAATATTAATAAATTTTTTATTCTTTTCTTTCCTCTTGAAAGACTTGCACATTAGTTTCTCTTTAAAGTCTTACTTGTCGATCCTTTACATTTTGTTTGGATATTGGAAAGAAAATGAAAGGAAAGAAAATAAGAAGAAAAAAATAAAAAAATTGAGTTATTTGTATGTTATTTGGATTAATAAAAAATAGATGAAAAAAATAGAAAAAAATTTCTTTTGTTTGGATAAAAAAAGTGAGAAAAAAAATTATAATAGTATAAAATTATATTAATACCCTTATCATAAAATAAAGTATAAATATTTTTATTTATTCATATTTTATTATATTTTATAAATATTATAAAATATTATAATTTTATATATTTGATTTAAATTATTTATCTAATACATATAATATTGGGCAATTTACCCAAATAAATAAATTGGGTGAAAGCTTTACTCAAATACACAAAACAGAAATCCCTTACGTACATGTGCATTTTCACACTTCTATGTAAACCGTGGGAAACTATCACGGTTTCTGATTTTAACATGAACCGTGGCAAGCTACCACGGATTATGGAGTTTGTGGTTTGTGTGTAAACCGTGGCAAGCTCCAACGGTTTATGAAGAGAGAAAGCTAAGCATAAACCGTGGCAAGCTCCCACGGTTTATGAAGGAGGAATTTTTACCGGGTTCTACCGCAGTTTGGCGGTCTTCAGCATCTCCCTGAGCTAGCTCTGAACATAGATTGGCTACATGCGAAGGATGGCATGGGTGGCGACAGGTGGTTCCCCACGTATTATCGGGAGTGGCATCAGCATTGGGAGAACCGATTTCATTCAGTCATCTGGGTCGATCAAGTCCTTGATCCCGGTCCATCATCAGACTACCTGGAGTGGTGGTGCCGTGTGGTGCATAGATTCCTATCCCCAGATGTTGCATTTCAGGATCCTAGGCCGATTGTGTTGACTGAGGATGCTCGTCACAGAGGGTCATCGCAGGCACCTCCTAGAGTGCACGTTTACGACAGACCAGATAACAGGCGAGTAGATCGGCGTCAGCGTATAGGCACTCGTACCACTAATCGAGAATGGCGAGAGCTGGCTGACCGTTTGGAGGAGGACATCCCTAGAGCTGATCATGGAGATGCGGTGGATTATCGTGTTCCTCGACGTAGAGGCAGATGACAGGCAGGGCGGGACGGCCGTGGAAGGGCTCGAGGTAGAGTACCTTCCGTTGATGATCAGGGCACTCAGCATGGTGTTGGTGAGGATGTAGTTGGTTCAGCCTCAGCTATGGATCAGCCGACCTACGATGTGGGTAGTAGCTCTCAGCTCTTTGGGAATGTCGCCCCACATGTGTTTGCTGGGTATACCACCGCGGCTGTTGGGATGGACATCGATGATCCTGTTATTGAGTCAGAGTTCTATAGGGATATAGCAAACATGCTCATGGATGATGATGGGACCCATTATAGGTCACAGATGCCTGACGACCAGTCCCAGTTTGCTGATCCGCAGCCACAGACTGACGATGTTCTTCCTCAGTTGGCCGTTGACCTCAACGAGCCTGCAGCATCTCCGACTGACCCATGGATCCCATTAGGAGGGACCCCAGCCTCAGCCTTCAGCGGCGTTCCCGCACAGCCATCAGGACCAGCGGCAGAGCAGAGACCTAGGAGGGTGAGGCGTCCTCCATTGTGTGGCACCGGAGGTCACCTGCTCGGTCAGTTCGACAATGATGACAGTGACACCATTGAGGATTTTGATTAGTTATGTCATATTATCATGTCCGGTAGGAACTATGTTAGTTTATGTTCTTCGCATGCTATTTAGCCTTATGTATTTCAGACTTCTGTAGTTTATTATCTGCCATGTATTTGATAGTTAAAAAGGTTTGAGAATTGTCTAATATGTTATCTGCTATGTATTTGATAGTTTAAGCAGTTTGAGCTTCTATTATATACATGTATTCTGTCACAATTATCATGCACAGTCTAAATGATACCACATTGATGCAATTAAACATCTAAAATTTATGAAAAATTCCTCCTTCATAAACCATGGGAGCTTGCCACGGTTTATGCTTAGCTTTCTCTCTTCGTAAACCGTTGGAGCTTGCCACGGTTTACACACAAACCATAAACACCATAATCCGTGGTAGCTTGCCACGGTTTATATTAAAATCAGAAACCGTGATAGCTTCCCACGGTTTACATAGAAGTGTGAAAATGCACATGTACGTAAGAAATTTCTGTTTTGTGTATTTGAGTAAAGCTTTCACCCAATTTATTTATTTAGGTAAATTGCCCTATAATATTTAAATATAAATTTTTATTATAATAATATATTAAAACTAAATTTATATTAATATGTCAATAAAATATAATTAAAGGTAATATTAAAAATACAAAATTATAATATTTTTCTTTTTATTTTCTTACTTGTGATAGAAAAAAAATTTTTTAGTAATACCCGCACAAAAAATTTTTTTTCTTTCTTTTTTTTTTGATAACCAAACAAAAAAAATATCATTTTTTATTTATTTTATTTTCATTCATTAATTTAATTTAAATATTTTAAAGTAAATAGATTGGAACGATAAAATAAAAAATTAATAACTCTCTCCATAGGTAAATTTTATTATTTTAATTTAAAAATAATTTATTCTTCTCTTTATTACTTTATTAATTCTTTCGTTTTAGAAAATCTGCATCCAACCAGGCTAGATGACCTTGATAATCTTGCATTTACATCAAGTTATGCCTTCCTCACAGCAAAATAAAAGAGATGCATTCTTAATTACCAAAAAAAAAAAAAGAGATGCATTCTTTAACTTAAAAAAAATCTAATGCGGTATCGATTCTTCGATGTCAAAAGTTAATGTCGATGTAAGAGAGGGTTATTAACTTATTATTATTATTGTATTTTCTTTCCAGTTGTCGACGAAATGAATGGTGTTTTCAACTTTATGATAGAGGAGTGGTTGCCCAGTACAGTGTCGGCAAGCTTATATCCAACCACGTGTCAAGGAATCAGAAAAGGAAAATTGAAAGCAGCATTGAACAAAAAACTTCATGAAGAAGGCTAAAAAGAGGGCCCTACTAAGAGATTTTTCATATTTTGGATTTTCTACAAAGAATATTTAATGGGTCCTACACTCCTACTTATCCATTCTTTCAGATTTTATCAGTATGGTCGGTCCATTACTGACCCTCTTTCTAGCCACGTTCTTCGGCTCTTTGTCCCATTCCTCCCTCTCATTTATTTATTTATTTATTTATTTATTTATTTATTATTATTATTATTATTATTATTATTATTATTATTATAAGATCTAAAATATATAAATTTTGCTAATTTGTGTCCTAATTTTTAAGAATATTGATTAAATATATCATAAAAAATATTTTATAAAAATTAATTTTTTTATATTTTTAATACATTGAGTATATAAAAATATTAAAAATTTATTATTATATTATTAAAATATATCCTTAAAACATAAATTAATTAAATTCAAAATATATAAGAAGAACAAATATATTTTTTTAAGAAAATACAAAAAAAATTTATCATCGGATAGCGGAACAAAAAAGGGTGAATACCAAAGTTAAATAAAATTAAAATTTCTTTATTTTATTTGAATTATTTAATGTTGCGGTATTTACATCTTATTTTATTCAATTTTGTTAATAATAAATTCAAGTGTTCTATGAGTATTAGAAATTAAACACCGAATTATTCATTACTTATTTTTATATATATATTATTTTACAAACTTTTAACAAATCTATTAACACTAAAACAACTAATTTTTTTTTATAGTAAATTGAATAATTAAAATTTTTTACAACTACATAATAAAATGTTTTCCAAATATTTAAATTAATTATCAATATATTTTATATCTTTTTATTCATATTTTAATTATAAATTTTATTATAAATGTAAATAGGAGGTCATTTTTTATTCTAATACATATTTTTATATAAACACTTATTCGTTATTACAAAAATTAAAGATTAATTTTTCAATTAATAATCTGTCAATATTTATATTTTATAAACTTTTTTTTATTAATCTTTACTTATTTATTGTCAATGAATTATAGTTTAATTATATAATTTTTTTATATTTATTTAAAAAGTCGTCAATCCGAGTCTTTCCATATTTGATAAAAAAATCTTTACTTATTCATTACTTTATGGGTTCTTAAGCAAAACTTAATTCTCAGTTTCTCACACAAAAGCCTCTAGCTGTAACACAATTACATAACATGCTTGTTTTATATTATTATATATCACATGGGACGGTGAAAGAAGAAAGAAATCAATGATAATTAATGTTACGCATATAGTGATACTGTCACGTGAATGTCAGCCATTTTCTGAAGAGTGGTCATGACTTACTCTAACCAAAATGGTTAGTTAGGGTTTAGTTTAACCATCGTAATTGGTTAATTAGTTAGTTAGTTAGTTAGAATGTCAATTTTCTGTTATGGTTAGTTGATAGTTGAATGCATTATGCATCTACATATGCATATATTACATGAAAATGGAATCCTTTTGTGCTAGTGATTTTGACATTTTGTACACAAATTTTCTCATGTGTAATTCTCATAATTTAATTTCCCTTTTAACAAGCGCGATTTTTAATTTGGGATGAAATATATTTATCATTATATTGCCTTTATTAAATATCAATCACATACATCTCCCCCTAAAATTTCAGTCATTAATCAACTATTATATATAAAAATATATTTGATATTTTATAAAAAAATTATTATACTATTATAAATAAATTTTATTATTTATCTATTTTAAATTTGATTATATATATACACATAAATATATAATAATTAATTTAATTTAACAATTAATTTTTAGTGTACATAGAGTATTTTTGTCAATTTTTTTTTTTAAGAGAATGTTTGAAACGCAATTGAATTGGAATTGATTTACTTCAAAATCAAATTCTTTGTTTGGAATAGATAAAGTAGAAATTCAATGGAATTTAAATACCATGAATTGACATTATAACTAAACTCCAATCTCTTCATTTCTTTTTGTAGGACTTTGCTGGAATTGAAATGAGTTGGAGTGTTAAAAATGTAAAGACGTTTTTATATTTTTAGTATAGGTAAGTTACTTAAATTAAATCATTGGAAATCAAATTTTTTTTAAGTGAAGATAGAAAGATTCGAACCTGCAATTTTTTAAATGAGTATAAAAAGATTATGCATTTGAATTATAACTCATTATTGGTATTGGAAATCCAATTTAACAGATTATAATTTTCTAAAATTATATTTTTATTTATAATTTTTCTTTATCTATATAAATTAGGTGTAGTGATTTTCAAGCTAAACATAATTTGCTACAAGTATCCGCAGTTTACATGAAAAAGTGAGTTAGACAGAAATTATATTAGAAGATGTAGCAGTTTCTGAAAAAAATAATATTCTACATAAACTGCTGTTGGCTATAGCGGTGTACAAAAAAATATTGCATGAAAATTATAAGTAACACACTGTAACATTTATATATATAATTTTGACAAAATTAAAAATAGTTATAATATAATTAATTAATATAATTAATTATATTATAATATAATTATTTATAAAAAATACCACATTCAATTCTTAGTTTAATAATATTTTTATAAATAATCATATTATAATTATATTATAATATAATTAATTATATTATAACTATCTTTAATTTTGTCCAAAAATATTGATACAGGTGTATATATAGAAAATTCATTTATACATAAATTGCTACAGTGTCCAACGGATTGAGCTATGCAATATTTTTTAATAAATCGTTATAGTCAACGCTAGTTTATGTAGAGTATTATTTTTTTCAAAAACTGCTACACCTAACTTCTATCCAACTCACTTCTCCACGTAAATCGAAAATGTCTAAAGCGGATTATATTTAGCTTGAAAATTTTTACATTGTATAATAATTTGTATAAATAAAAAAATTACAAATAAGTATACGGTTTTAAAATGTTGTAATATAATAAATTTGATTTTTAATCATTTTATTTAAGTAATTTGTCCTACGTATTAATATAAAAGAAAAGGCTTTGAAGTAAGAAACAGTGATATAGATCCAATTATACCAGTCAACCTTAGCTCATTGCCTAGGCCAACCACCGGCCGATCATGCCAATGGCTTATCGATTGTTAGCTAATACCTAGTTACTTGCATTGAGTGATTGTCGGTCAATCTCTGTCGAATGACTGCCAACCAACTACAGTTATGTATTGATGATAATGAAAAATTATATAATAAATAAAATATAAAAATATAAAATCAAATAATTATATAATTTTTTAGATCAAATTAATTATCAATTTACATAATTAGTTCTAAATACAATAATTTATTTTTAATTTAATTTATTTCAAATCAAATCAAATCAATTTTAAAAATATTTTGTTTCAACACACCCTTAATGTCCATTTATAGATTTTTTTTTGGTAAGGCCATTTATAGGATTTTTACTAGCTGGATATATTGCTTCATCATTTTATTGTACTTTTCTTAGTCTCTCTATAGTCGGCTGAAATTTATGGGAACATGAAAATTATCTACATTTAAATATTCAGATACAATAAAATGGATATTTGAATAATTAACTTGTATTTTTTAAAACTGAATTAACTTGAAATTGGTTTATAGAATGTGCATCTCAAATTTTGATTCCAGTTTCCCAATTTCCTCTTGAAAGAAAAGAAGAAAACCTTTTTCTGGTCAAGTTTTATTTGAGTTTTTTTTTTCAATATTTCAATAAAGTTATTTTCATTTTGGGGTTTGTTAAGATACCTTTAATACCACCTTTTTAATCTATAATTGTATAAGTTTTATTTTTAATTTTTTTAAATTTTAAAATAATTAAGTTTAATTCATAAAATATGTAATAATTTTTTAACTATATATACATAAGAATACTAGTATTATATAATTATATAGCATAAAACGTTTTATATCGTCGTCTAATACATTTATTCTTTTGAAGGAGTATTGACATAATAAATTGTAAAAAAGATAACTATGTTTTTTGACACAAATAGATACGGATAAATGTGAAAAACTCTTTTATACTTTAAAATCAAATTCTTAGTATCAAAATAGAGAAGAATGAATAAAAATATACATAAATTTCATAGGGTGGACAAATATACATTTAAATATTTTAAGGAGTTATATATACACACTAATATCTTGTTCTGTTAGTCATTTCTATTTTTCTATCATTTCATTAACGTTTTTGTTAATAGTGGCTGACACAACTATGTTATGTGTACATCAAAATCAGCTACCAAAGTCAGCCATAATATATTGATGACTAATTTTAGTGACTAGTTTTAGTGTACAAATAGTATTTTTGTGGCTAATAAGTGGCACGTTATTTGTCATAGTGGTTCTATGCATTGTGTGACATGGATTTAACAAATAAAATAAATAAACAATAAAATAATAAAGTGAAATCTTCAACATTTTCTTCACATAAGTTTATATTAGGAATTTCTAAACCCTAATGCACAAAAATGTCACAATCTCGACGAAAGAAGAAGAACAAACATATCCTAACCTTGTGTGAGTGCATGTGGTGGCTCCTCTTTTGCGTAGAAGAATAGGAAGAAGAAGAAGTTCGAGTACAACAACGACAAGTGTTTGCATGGACTTTAAGTAGTGATGCTTGAGTCTGCGATGGAGTGGAATCCAAGAGATTGTTTTTCGTTATCTGTTATGGGAGGTCTGTGATTTTTTATTCTTTTTATAATGATAAATGTTATGCAACTTATGTGAAATAGCTCAAATTTTTCTCGATGAATGAATGTAAAATATTAATTTGAGGTGCGATTATTTTATATGGGCTAATGAAGTTGGTGATGTTGAAAAAAAGTTTGAGAAATTTAGGAGAAGAGTAAAGAAAGAAAATAGAAGGATGGATGTAAAAATAAGGTAGTGGAACTTGCTTTGGGTTTAAAAGTTAATGAAAAGGTAAAGAAGATGTTGAAGACAATTGATGTGATTAATAAAGAATTGAAGAGCATTAGAAAATGGATGCACTGTGTTTGCTTAGGAATGAAAATTTGTATTTTGTAGTTGTTTATTAACACTTTTCATAAGCGATTATAATACACTGTAAAATAAGAATATGTACATTTATCCACCGTGTAAAAATTTATGTGTACTTTTATCTATTCTTTCTAAAATAGGAAATAAGAACTCTAGCATAATCAAGAAGATTATTATACAAAATAAGATATATGCTATCTAGTATGAAAACTTTGTTAAATCAACATTCATCTAGTACAAATCATCTGTGTCCAAATATAAATATTTTAATTAAAAAAATTACTTCTCAAAACACACTTAAACATATCTAAATAGTTGTGTTTGGTTAGAGAACATAGACACTGAGACATAAATACGATGATACACATTTACTATTTGTTTCATAAGACACAGGTTTTGATGAACACGCTAATACACAAATACACATAAAATATATGTATTCAGTGTCTCTCCTAAAAGTTGAGACACTGAGATATAATTTATGAGACATAAATATTTACACTTTTACCCTCAATTATTTTTTAAAATACCAATTTTATCTTAACTGTAACTCTATTTTATCCCCTTTTTCTGCTCCTTCTTCCTCTTTTTTCCCACCTCCCCCTCTCTCTAACATTGTCCTTTGACTCTCCTTCCATCACTACTTCTATCGCCATCGCCATCGTCCCTACCAGCGCCGCCATTGCTTCTTCCTCAGTTCTCTCTTCATCCTCTCCTTTTTTCACTATTTGTTCTGTTCTTTCTCCCTTCACCATGCCAGTGACGCTGTCGTCGGTGATTCTACTGCCGGTTCTGTCTTCATTTGTCGTCCCCTATTTACGACACTGTTGATGATGTACTTCACCTTGTAGATCTGCTCTTTTCTGTTTATTATCAATTTCTCTTTGTATTTTTAATTTTCTCTTCTAGAAATGTTATTAGATTATGGTATGTGTGTGTGAATGAAATCTTATTTTGTTGCATGAATTTGTATTAGATTATGATTTTGTAATTTTTTTTTTTGGAGAAGATAATTTGGTGAAAGGAAGAAGATGAAAGAAATTGAGATGATGAAAATGAAAGATTACAAAGGTTAAATAAATTTTTAATTGTAATTTGTATTTTGTCTATTACAATTGCAAAACTTAAGTATATTTATGTATAATGTATATGTCTTTGTGTCTCTCTTTCAATCTTTAAGAGACAGGAACCAAACACATCCAATATTATCATATCTTTAAATACATATTCAATCTTGTTCTTTACCTGTACTTTTGAATTGAGTTTATAAATAATATTTATGGTTATATATTAATATAAAAAATAGCTTAAATATTTTATATATTTAAAAAATATTTAAAAAATTTAGTTTGACTTTAATATTAATAAAATATAAAATATATTATTATAATTTATTTAAATATATATATATATTGTACAAGATGTCACTGGTACGGGTTGTAGGATGGATTAGGAACTTGCCGGTCAAGGTGATGATGCAGTTGGATCTTCAGAGTGGTGGGAGTGGTACCTTTAAAGACATTCTGACGCTCAAGTTAAAATGAATCTGAGAGGTATATGTGAGGTTTAGGAATGAGTGTCGTACCTGAGGGAGCCCTTGGCCCCCTTTTTATAATCGGAGTTTGTTATCTTATGTTATCTTATTAGTCTAAGATAAGAGGAATATATGATTTTGAATATTGGTTAGGGATTACCGTGACGGTTTGAAATGTGAGGGAGGTCCGGACCCAGGTAGTCGGGTCGGGGACTGCTTCGATGAAGAATATGGGGATTGAGTCTGGAACAGTTTCCTTTGGAGCGAAAGAGCGTGTGGACCAGTCTCATTGTTGAAGGAGCTTTTGATCTTACCGTGCGGCCATGAGCCTGGCAGGGAGTGCGTCGTCTGGGTTTCCTAGTCAAGGTCGGAAGTACGGGGAATGCTTGGTCATCCCGTCACTTGTCCGTTGCTTTTTTTCAAAGGGGAATTTTGCCAGTTGTGATTCCCTAGGTGTCATAATAATGTTTTAATGCGAAGGAAAATTTTGGGTTTTCTTTCCAATTTTGCCCTTCACCCCTTCATGTTTCTTTTGAAATGTTAGGGTTTTATTTTATAATCGCTTCTCTCTCTTTTATATCTCTTTGGTTTATAATCTTTTTCTTCTTTTGTCACTTCTCCTATCTCTTTATTTCTACATCCACTGCTTGCTTTCATGCATGGTCCTTTGTGTGTTGCACGTTCATTCGTTCTTCGTTTCGCACCACGTCATTTTGTCTACTCGCTTCAAGAATCAAGTTGGTGTTTTCTTCTTTTCTACTTTGTTTATTATGTGATTTTCTTTTGTTTATTTGCTGTTGCGTGCCTTCTTTTTGAGTTTGTTTTCCTGGGTAAGAATAATGAAAAATCAGGAGGTGCCATTATTTTTAGTGTAGTTTCGTAATTGTGGTAGTGGTAGAGAAACGGGGGAGATGCTACTGTTTTTGGACTTTGTTTAGGTGTGTTTAGTGAAAGTCTTTTGTATGGTTCTCTTTTTTCAGAAAGTGGGCTAATGGTGGTGCCCCTCTTTTTTAGGTATGGTCCAGTGGAAGAATGAGGCGCTAGGGCTTCCGTTGTCCCAATTAGTGGTGTCCCCAATGCTTACTATTGGGTGACTTCTGATGTGTAGGAGACGCCATCCCAGGTTACGAAAGAAGGCCTCTAAAGAGTTTGTTACATAAATCCTAATTCTCCCTGAGTTGCTGACTAGATGTGGGTTTACGAATCCATGTTCACACAACTGGAGGAGCGACTCCCGTTCTCAGAGTTTGTTCAGGCGTTACTTAAGCGTTGTTTGATGGCATCGTCTCAGTTGCACCCTAACAGTTGGGTGGGCATTCAGACTTTTGAATTGGTTTGTGATTATCTAGGCTTCCAACTCGGATGGAAACTTTTCTTTTCTTCTTTTTGTGTACCCTTCTGACCAAGGAGGGGAAGCACAAGAAGGGCTGTGTGTCATTCCAGGCCCAGCTAAATTGGTGGATCTTTGGGCTGTTTGAGGATTCTTTTCACGGTTTCAAAGGAGAATATTTTAAGGTGCGCCCTGCTCAGGGGCACAATCCCTTTTGGCTGATCTTGGAGGGAGAACGTCAGTTCTCGACGTACTGGAATGTTAGGGCCAGTGCGTCGTACTTGACGCGAGTAACTTATCAGGGTTTGTCTCTTGAGAATTAAGATATTGCTGATTGGTGCACGAAATTGTGATCATCAATGGCGCCATCAACATGGTACGCACAATTGCAATCTCAACTCTTTATCACAACTTCGCACTACTAACCAGCAAGTGTACTGGGTCGTCCAAGTAATAAACCTTACGCGAGTAAGGGTCGATCCCACAGAGATTGTTGGTATGAAGCAAGCTATGGTCACCTTGTAAATCTTAGTCAGGCAGATTCAAATGGTTATAGATGATGAATAAAACATAAAGATAAAGATAGAGATACTTATGTAATTCATTGGTGAGAATTTCAGATAAGCGAATGGAGATGCTTTGTCCCTTCCGTCTCTCTGCTTTTCCACTGTCTTCATCCAATCCTTCTTACTCCTTTCCATGGCAAGCTGTATGTAGGGTTTCACCGTTGTCAGTGGCTACCTCCCATCCTCTCAGTGAAAATGTTCAACGCACCCTGTCACGGCACGGCTATTCAGCTGTCGGTTCTCGATCATGTCGGAATAGAATCCAGTGATTCTTTTGCGTCTGTCACTAACGCCCCACAATCGCGAGTTTGAAGCTCGTCACAGTCATTCAATCATTGAATCCTACTCAGAATACCACAGACAAGGTTTAGACCTTCCGGATTCTCTTGAATGCCGCCATCAATTCTAGCTTATACCACGAAGATTCCGGTTAAAGAACCCAAGAGATATCCACCCAATCTAAGGTAGAACGGAGGTGGTTGTCAGGCACACGTTCATAGGTGAGAATGATGATGAGTGTCACGGATCATCACATTCATCAAGTTGAAGAACGAGTGATATCTTAGAACAAGAACAAGCTGAATTGAATAGAAGAACAATAGTAATTGCATTAATACTCGAGGTACAGCAGAGCTCCACACCTTAATCTATGGTGTGTAGAAACTCCACCGTTGAAAATACATAAGAACAAAAGTGATCATTGGCTTCGGCCCCAGAGAGGGAACCAGAAGAACCAAGATCTGATCTAAGAACTAGATGTCCAAAGATGAAAATACAATAGTAAAAGGTCCTATTTATAGGGAACTAGTAGCTTAAGAATTACAAAGATGAGTAAATGACATAAAAATCCACTTCCAGGCCCACTTGGTGTGTGCTTGGGCTGAGCATTGAAGCATTTTCGTGTAGAGACTTCTCTTGGAGTTGAACGCCAGCTTTTGTGCCAGTTTGGGCGTTTAACTCCCATTCTTGTGCCAGTTCTGGCGTTTTACGCCAGAATTCTTGAGCTGATTTGGAACGCCGGTTTGGGCCATCAAATCTTGGGCAAAGTATAGACTATTATACATTGCTGGAAAGTCCAGGATGTCTACTTTCCAACGCCGTTGAGAGCGCGCCAATTGGGCTTCTGTAGCTCCAGAAAATCCACTTCGAGTGCAGGGAGGTCAGAATCCAACAGCATCTGCAGTCCTTTTAGTCTCTTAATCAGATTTTTGCTCAAGTCCCTCAATTTCAGCCAGAAAATACATGAAATCACAGAAAAACACACAAACTCATTGTAAAGTCCAGAAAAGTGAATTTTAACTAAAAACTAATAAAAATATACTAAAAACTAACTAAATCCTACTAGAAACATACTAAAAACAATGCCAAAAAGCGTACAAATTATCCGCTCATCACAACACCAAACTTAAATTGTTGCTTGTCCCCAAGCAACTGAAAATCAAATAAGATAAAAAGAAGAGAATATGCAATAAATTCCAAAAACATCTATGAAGATCAGTATTAATTAGATGAGCGGGGCTTTTAGCTTTTTGCCTCTGAATAGTTTTGGCATCTCACTCTATCCTTTGAAATTCAGAATGATTGGCTTCTATAGGAACTCAGAATCCAGATAGTGTTATTGATTCTCTTAGTTAAGTATGATGATTCTTGAACACAGCTACTTTATGAGTCTTGGCCGTGGCCCAAAGCACTCTGTCTTCCAGTATTACCACCGGATACATACATGCCACAGACACATAATTGGGTGAACCTTTTCAGATTGTGACTCAGCTTTGCTAGAGTCCCCAATTAGAGGTGTCCAGGGTTCTTAAGCACACTCTTTTTGCCTTGGATCACAACTTTATTTCTTTCTTTTTCTTTCTTTTTCTCTTTCTCCCCTTTTTTTCTACTTTTTTTTCGTTTTTCTCTCTTTTTTTTTTGTATTCACTGCTTTTTCTTGCTTCAAGAATCATTTTTATGATTTTTCAGATCCTCAGTAACATGTCTCCTTTTTCATCATTCTTTCAAGAGCCAACATTCATGAACAACAAATTCAAAAGACTTATGCACTGTTCAAGCATACATTCAGAGGTCAAAAGTATTGCCACCACATCAAAATAATTAATCTGTTATAAAATTTAAAATTCATGCAATTCTTCTCTTTTTCAATTAAGAACACTTTTCATTCAAGAAAGGTGATGGATTCATAGGACATTCATAACTTTAAGGCATGGACACTAAGACACTAATGATCATGGAATAAGACACAAACATGGATAAACATAAGCATAAAATTCGAAAAACAGGAAAATAAAGAACAAGGAAATTAAAGAACGGGTCCACCTTAGTGATGGCGGCTTGTTCTTCCTCTTGAAGATCTTATGGAGTGTTTGAGCTCCTCAATGTCTCTTCCTTGCCTTTGTTGCTCCTCTCTCATGATTCTTTGATCTTCTTTAATTTCATGGAGGAGGATGGAATGTTCTTGGTGCTCCACCCTTAGTTGTCCCATGTTGGAACTCAATTCTCCTAGGGAGGTGTTGATTTGCTCCCAATAGTTTTGTGGAGGAAAGTGCATCCCTTGAGGTATCTCAGGGATTTCATGATGAGTGGGATCTCATGTTTGCTCCATCCTTTTCTTAGTGATGGGCTTGAGGTCATGCCTTCTTGGTTGAACTGGCTTCCCTCTCTCTTCCATTGAGCGCCCTCTTCACAGATGTCTATGAGGACTTGGTCCAACCTTTGATCAAAGTTGACCCTTTTTGAGCTTGAAGAGGACCTCGGGGATCACCTTCTTCATGGCCACAACTTCATAGAAGTGGTCTTGATGCACCCTTGAGATGAATCTCTCCATCTCCCATGACTCGGAGGTGAAAGCTTTTGCCTTCCCTTTCCTCTTTCTAGAGGTTTCTCCGGCCTTAGATACCATAAATGGTTATGGAAAAACAAAAAGCAATGCTTTTACCACACCAAACTTAAAAGGTTTGCTCATCCTCGAGCAAAAGAAGAAAGAAGAGAGTAGAAGAAGAAGAAATAGAGGAGATGGAGGTGGCTTTGTGGTTTGGCCAAAGGGGGAGAAGTAGTGTTTAGGGTGTATGAAAATGAAGGAGTGAAGATGGGTCTATATAGGGTGAAGAGAGGGGTAGGTTTCGGCTATGGGAGGGTGGGTTTGGGAGGAAAAGTGGTTTAAATTTGAATGGTGAGGTAGGTGGGGTTTTATGAAGGATGGATGTGAGTGGTGAAGAGAAAGATGGGATTTGATAGGTGAAGGGTTTTTGGGGAAGAGGTGTTGAGGTGATTGGTGAATGGGTGAAGAAGAAGAGAGAGGGTGGTGGGGTAGGTGGGGATCCTGTGGGGTCCACAGATCCTGAGGTGTCAAGGAAAAGTCATCCCTGCACCAAGTGGCGAGCGAAATTGCTCTCTGTGCCAATTCTGGCATTAAACGCCGGGTTGGTGCCCATTTCTGGCGTTTAACGCCAGCTTCTTGCCCTTTCCTGGCGTTTAACGCCAGTCTGGTGCCCCTTTCTGGCGTTAAACGCCCAGAATGGTGCCAGACTGGGCGTTAAACGCCCATTTGCTAGCTTCACTGGCGTTTAAACGCCAGCAAGTTCTCCTCCAGGGTGTGCTATTTTTCTTTCTGTTTTTCATTCTGTTTTTGCTTTTTCAATTGATTTTGTGACTTCTCATGATCATCAACCTACAGAAAACATAAAATAACAAAGAAAAATAGATTAAACATAACATTGGGTTGCCTCCCAACAAGCGCTTCTTTAATGTCAGTAGCTTGACAGAGGGCTCTCATAGAGCCTCACAGATACTCAGAGCAATATTGGAACCTCCCAACACCAAACTTAGAGTTTGAATGTGGGGGTTCAACACCAAACTTAGAATTTGGTTGTGGCCTCCCAACACCAAACTTAGAGTTTGACTGTGGGAGCTCTGTTTGGCTCTGTTTTGAGAGAAGCTCTTCATGCTTCCTCTCCATGGTGACAGAGGGATATCCTTGAGCCTTAAACACAAAGGATTCTTCATTCACTTGAATGATTAATTCTCCTCTGTCCACATCAATCACAGCCTTTGCTGTGGCTAGGAAGGGTCTGCCAAGGATGATGGATTCATCCATGCACTTCCCAGTCTCTAGGACTATGAAATCAGCAGGGATGTAATGGTCTTCAATCTTCACCAGAACGTCCGCTACAAGCCCATAAGCTTGTTTTCTTGAATTGTCTGCCATCTCTAGTGAGATTCTTGCAGCTTGTACCTCAAAGATCCCTAGTTTCTCCATTACAGAGAGAGGCATGAGGTTTACGCTTGACCCTAGGTCACACAGAGCCTTCTTGAAGGTCATGGTGCCTATGGTACAAGGTATTGAAAACTTCCCAGGATCTTGTCTCTTTTGAGGTAATCTCTGCCTAGACAAGTCATCCAGTTCTTTGGTGAGCAAAGGAGGTTCGTTCTCCCAAGTCTCATTACCAAATAACTTGTCATTTAGCTTCATGATTGCTCCAAGGTATTTAGCAACTTGCTCTTCAGTGACATATTCATCCTCTTCAGAGGAGGAATACTCATCAGAGCTCATGAATGGCAGAAGTAAGTCCAATGGAATCTCTATGGTCTCAGTTTGAGCCTCAGATTCTCATAGTTCCTCATCATGGAACTCATTGAAGGCCAGTGAACGTCCATTGAGGCCTTCCTCAGTGGCGCTCACTGCCTCTTCCTCCTCTCTAAATTCGGCCATGTTGATGGCCTTGCATTCTCCTTTTGGATTCTCTTTTGTATTGCTTGGAAGAGTACTAGGAGGGAGTTCAGTAATTTTCTTGCTCAGCTGTCCCACTTGTGCCTCCAAATTTCTAATGGAGGACCTTGTTTCAGTCATGAAACTTTGAGTGGTTTTGATTAGATCAGAGACCATGGTTGCTAAGTCAGAGTGGTTCTGCTTAGAATTCTCTGTCTGTTGCTGAGAAGATGATGGAAAAGGCTTGCCATTGCTAAACCTGTTTCTTCCACCATTATTGTTGTTGAAACCTTGTTGAGGTCTCTGTTGATCCTTCCATGAGAGATTTGGATGATTTCTCCATGAAGAATTATAGGTGTTCCCATAGGGTTCTCCCATGTAATTCACCTCTTCCATTGAAGGGTTCTCAGGATCATAAGCTTCTTCTTCAGATGAAGCATCCTTAGTACTGCTTGGTGCATTTTGCATTCCAGACAGATTTTGAGAAATCATATTGACTTGCTGAGTCAATATTTTGTTCTGAGCCAGAATGGCATTCAGAGTATCAATCTCAAGAACTCTTTTCTTCTGATTCGTCCCATTGTTCACAGGATTCCTTTCAGAAGTGTACATGAATTGGTTATTTGCAACCATTTCAATGAGTTCTTGAGCTTCTGTAGGCGTCTTCTTCAGATGAAGAGATCCTCCAGCAGAGTTATCCAATGACATCTTGGATAGTTCAGAGAGACCATCATAGAAAATACCTATGATGCTCCATTCAGAAAGCATGTCAGAAGGACACTTTTTGATTAATTGTTTGTATCTCTCCCAAGCTTCATAGAGGGATTCACCTTCCTTCTGTCTGAAGGTTTGGACTTCCACTCTAAGCTTACTCAATTTTTGAGGTAGAAAGAACTTTGCCAAGAAGGCATTGACTAGCTTTTCCCAAGAGTTCAGGCTTTCTTTAGGTTGTGAATCCAACCATATCCTAGCTCTGTCTCTTACAGCAAAAGGGAATAGCATAAGTCTGTAGACCTCATGGTTGACCCCATTGGTCTTGACAGTGTTACAGATTTGCAAGAATTCAGCTAAAAACTGATGAGGATCTTCCAATGGAAGTCCATAGAACTTGCAATTCTGTTGCATTAGAGAAACCAATTGAGGCTTAAGCTCAAAGTTGTTTGCTCCAATGGCAGGGATAGAGATGCTTCTCCCATAGAAGTCGGGAGTAGGTGCAGTAAAGTCACCCAGCACCTTCCTTGCATTGTTGGCATTGTTGTTGTTTTCGGCTGCCATGGGTTCTTTTTGTTTGAAGATTTCTGTTAGGTTCTCTACAGAGAGTTGTGCCTTAGCTTCTCTTAGCTTCCGCTTCAAGGTCCTTTCAGGTTCAGGGTCAGCCTCAACAAGAATGCTTTTGTCTTTGCTCCTGCTCATATGAAAGAGAAGAGAATAAGAAAATATGGAATCCTCTATGTCACAGTATAGAGATTCCTTGAGGTGTCAGAGGAAAAGAAAAATAGAAGGAAGAAGTAGAAGAATTCGAACTTAGTGAGATAGAGTTCGAATTGTGCATTGAGGAGGAGTGGTACTCCATAAATAAAAGGATGTGAGAAGAGGGGAAGAGATTTTCGAAAACTAAGAGTGGAAAAAAATCAAGTGATTTTTGAAAAAATTTTGAAATTAGAAATCAAAAAGATATGATTGAAAACTATTTTGAAAAAGATGTGATTAAAAAGATATGATTGAAAAGTTATGGTTTTAAAAAGATATGATTGAAAAGATATGATTTGAAAAACAATTTTAAAAAGATTTGATTTTAAAAAAAATGACTTGGTTAACAAGAAAAGATATGATTCAAACATTAAACCTTTCTCAACAGAAAAGGCAACATACTTGAAATGTTGAATCAAATCATTAATTGATAGCAAGTATTTTTGAAAATGGAAAGAAATTGATTTTGAAAAAGATTTGATTGAAAAAAAAAGATTTGATTTTGAAAAGATTTTGAAAACTTGAAAAAAAATTTGCATTAAAAACAGAATCTTCCCTCTTGTGCTATCCTGGCGTTAAACGCCCAGAATGGTATCCATTCTGGCATTTAACGCCCAAAATGCTACCCTTTTGGGCGTTAAACGCCCAGCCAGGTATCCTGGCTGGCGTTTAAACGCCAGTTTGCCTTCCTCACTAGGCGTTTTGAACGCCCAACTTTTTTTGTATAATTCCTCTGCTGCATGTACTGAATCTTCAGTCCTCTGTATTATTGACTTGAAAATAGAACCAAGATCAAATAAACAATGCATGCAAGACACCAAACTTAAAATGAGACACTGGACTCAAACAAGAAACATAAAAATATTTTTGGTTTTTATGATTTTGTAAATTTTTTTGTGCTTTTTCGAAAATTATATGAAAAAAAAGAAAATAAAGGTTTCAGAATCTTTAATGAGAATTCCAGGAATCATTGCAATGCTAGTCTAAGACTCCGGTCCAGGAATTAGACATGGCTTCACAGCCAGCCAAGCTTTCAAAGAAAGCTCCGGTCCAAAACGCTAGACATGGCCAATGGCCAGCCAAGTCTCAGCAGATCATTGCTCCAATAGCAAGTTTGATAGAAATCAACAAGCTCTTGTGATGATAAGTTGAAACCTCGGTCCAATAAGATTAGACATGGCTTCACAGCCAGCCAGATTTCAACAGATCATCATGAAACTCTAGAATTCATTCTTAAAGAAATTCTGGAAAAAAATACCTAATCTAAGCAACAAGATGAGCCGTCAGTTGTCCAAACTCAACAATCCCCGGCAACGGCGCCAAAAACTTGGTGCACGAAATTGTGATCATCAATGGCGCCATCAACATGGTACGCACAATTGCAATCTCAACTCTTTATCACAACTTCGCACTACTAACCAGCAAGTGTACTGGGTCGTCCAAGTAATAAACCTTACGCGAGTAAGGGTCGATCCCACAGAGATTGTTGGTATGAAGCAAGCTATGGTCACCTTGTAAATCTTAGTCAGGCAGATTCAAATGGTTATAGATGATGAATAAAACATAAAGATAAAGATAGAGATACTTATGTAATTCATTGGTGAGAATTTCAGATAAGCGAATGGAGATGCTTTGTCCTTTCCGTCTCTCTGCTTTCCCACTGTCTTCATCCAATCCTTCTTACTCCTTTCCATGGCAAGCTGTATGTAGGGTTTCACCGTTGTCAGTGGTTACCTCCCATCTTCTCAGTGAAAATGTTCAACGCACCCTGTCACGGCACGGCTATTCAGCTGTCGGTTCTCGATCATGTCGGAATAGAATCCAGTGATTCTTTTGCGTCTGTCACTAACGCCCCACAATCGCGAGTTTGAAGCTCGTCACAGTCATTCAATCATTGAATCCTACTCAGAATACCACAGACAAGGTTTAGACCTTCCGGATTCTCTTGAATGCCGCCATCAATTCTAGCTTATACCACGAAGATTCCGGTTAAAGAACCCAAGAGATATCCACCCAATCTAAGGTAGAACGGAGGTGGTTGTTAGGCACACGTTCATAGGTGAGAATGATGATGAGTGTCACGGATCATCAAATTCATCAAGTTGAAGAACAAGTGATATCTTAGAACAAGAACAAGCTGAATTGAATAGAAGAACAATAGTAATTGCATTAATACTCGAGGTACAGCAGAGCTCCACACCTTAATCTATGGTGTGTAGAAACTCCACCGTTGAAAATACATAAGAACAAAAGTGATCATTGGCTTCGGCCCCAGAGAGGGAACCAGAAGAACCAACATCTGATCTAAGAACTAGATGTCCAAAGATGAAAATACAATAGTAAAAGGTCCTATTTATAGGGAACTAGTAGCTTAAGAATTACAAAGATGAGTAAATGACATAAAAATCCACTTCCGGACCCACTTGGTGTGTGCTTGGGCTGAGCATTGAAGCATTTTCGTGTAGAGACTTCTCTTGGAGTTGAACGCCAGCTTTTGTGCCAGTTTGGGCGTTTAACTCCCATTCTTGTGCCAGTTCCGGCGTTTTACGCCAGAATTCTTGAGCTGATTTGGAACGCCGGTTTGGGCCATCAAATCTTGGGCAAAGTATAGACTATTATACATTGCTGGAAAGCCCAGGATTTCTACTTTCCAACGCCATTGAGAGCGCGCCAATTGGGCTTCTGTAGCTCCAGAAAATCCACTTCGAGTGCAGGGAGGTCAGAATCCAACAGCATCTGCAGTCCTTTTAGTCTCTTAATCAGATTTTTGCTCAAGTCCCTCAATTTCAGCCAGAAAATACCTGAAATCACAGAAAAACACACAAACTCATTGTAAAGTCCAGAAAAGTGAATTTTAACTAAAAACTAATAAAAATATACTAAAAACTAACTAAATCCTACTAGAAACATACTAAAAATAATGCCAAAAAGCGTACAAATTATCCGCTCATCACTGATGTTTTATGGTCAATTTTTGGAGATCGTCCATTGAATCCCCAAGACTTTATGGGTGATCCTGTGGCATGCCAAACTTACATTGGTGGATTTTTTATGCTTTTGTTTGTTTTTATTTTAATCATGCTTTTGTTTCCTGGGTTCGAAACTTAATGTTAATTTTCTCTCTTTCCTTTTCAGTTGAGATGATAGACGGTTTGACTACCCTTGGTAGGTGGGCTATGCTTCTGACTTCTTCTGTGAGGTCCTATTCTGCTTCTTCATCATGTCCTGCCACGGTCTTCCTGGGGCCCGGTTCCTCGATTTCCACAAGGATAATTACTTTCAAGCCGTGTATTAGCTGAAAAGGGATTTCCTCAGTCGAAGTCTGGGGTGACGTTCGGTATGACCAGAGTACCAATCCGAATTCATCGGCACATAGGCCCTTGGCTTTGTTTAGGCATTTTTTGAGACCTTTTACGATGATCTTGTTGGCCACTTCTACTTGGCCGTTGGCTTGTGGATGTTTCACCAAGCTAAATCTTTGGGAGGCTCTGACTCCTTCTAGAAATTCTCTGAGCGCTTGTCTACAAACTGGGTCCCGTTGTCGGAGATCACGATCTTGGGGATTCTGAACCGAGTTATGACTTATCTCTAAAAGAAATTTTGGCACTGTGTGGCCGTGATTGTGGCCAACGCCTCGACTTTGATCCATTTAGTGTAGTATGATGGCCGCTAGGAGGAATCGGAGCTGCCTAAGAGCAATAGAAAATAGGCTAACAAGGTTGATTTTCCATGTCCCAAAAGGAGGATCGACCATTATCATGCTAAGCTGATGAGGGCTGCTTGATGAAGGTTGGCAGGAACTTGGCACTGCTTGCAGCTTTTTACTAGTTGGAAGGTATCTATGATGATGGTGGGCCAGAAGTATCCAACCCGAATGAATTTTTGGGGTAGGGTCTTGCCCCCGATGTGACGGACACAACATTCTTTGTGAATTTCACACAATATATAGTCTGTGTTACCGGGTTCTATGTATTTGAGGAAGGCTGGGACAGTTCTCGTTTGTATAGTTATTCTGCTATTATAGTATACTTTGTTGCTTCCCGTTTTGTATGCTTTTGCCTCCTTCAGGTCCTCGAATAGGTGCCCGTCGGTGAGGAACCGGATGATCGAAAAGGTCCAGGAGTGTTGATTCGATATGGTTAAGTTGTTCGAGGCTGCGACTGTGACAGATGGTGTCTTGATGACCTCCTGGACTAGCGATCTATTCGCTGGGACCGACTTGGTTCTTGCCAGTTTGGAGAGTAAATCAGCCCTCACATTTCGTTCCTTGGGTATGTACCAGATGGTTACCTCGCCGAACTTGGCAGTTAATTCCTTGATTTTGGATAAGTATTGTTGTAATAAGGAGTCCTGTGTTTGGTAGTGCCCATTTACTTGGGAGATAACTACCTGGGAGTCGCTACAAACTTCTAGTGTTTTTGCATCGATTTCTTTGGCCAGCGTTAATCCGGCTAAGAGGGCTTCATATTCAGCTTGATTGTTGCATATCGAAAACTCGTATTGGATGGAATATCCGACAGCGATCCCATTCTCATTTTCTAATATTACTCTTGCTCCCCCTGAGCTGGTGTTTGACGAGTTGTGAACGTGGAGTTTTCATAACTCCGTGGGTTCGCTTTCTGGGGTCATTTCGGCAATGACGTTTGGGCTCGAATCTGATCTCGTATTGTGATAGCTTGACCACTAGGCGAACATTCATCCCGCCAGGTCTGACATCTGCAATACTTGTCTGACCGCCTAGTATGTTTGGACTGTGATGAGATGGCTCTGAAAGTACTGTGGAAGTCATCGGAACGCTGTGAGTAGCGCATAGGCGAGTTTTTCGAGTTTGGAATAACGTATTTCTGCATTTTGGGGAACATTGCTTATGAATTATATTGGGCTTTGTGTCTTTTGCTCGTCTTCCTAGATCAACGCCGCCACTACCGCTTCCTCTGTTATGGACAAGTAGAGGTACATTGTTTATCCCTTTCTGTGCTTTGACAGCATGGGAGGTTTTGCTAGCACCTTTTTGAAGTGTTAGAATGCTTCTTCACATTCAGGTTCCCACTTGAAACTAATGTCTTTCTTCATGAGTTTGAAAAAGGGGATGGCCTTCTGAGCTGAGGCACTGAGAAACCTGAAAGGGCCGCCAGTCACCCGGTTAGCCTTTGGATGTCCTTGACGTTTTCCAGACTGCTCATCTCGAGGATGACCTTGCATTTTTTAGGGTTTGTCTCTACTCCCCGTGGTGTGATCAAGAAGCCAAGGAATTTCCTGGCTTCCATCCTGAAAGCACACTTCGTCGAATTGAGGCGCATTCGGTGGTTCCTTAGAGTGCCTAGTATAAGTTTGAGGTCGTCAATAAGCTCGTCACCTTTCTCTGTTTTGGCAAGCATATCATTGATATAGACTTCTAGTTTGGTCCCTGAGAGGTCTTTGAAGATCATTGTGATGAGTCTTTGATTTTTGGCCCCGGCGTTTTTCAGTCCGAAGGGCATGACTGTGTAGTAGTATGTGCCATCGGGAGTCACGAAAGTTGTTTTCTCCTCATTTGGTTTGTGCATGGATATTTAGTTGTACCCCAAGTAAGTGTCCATGAAGCTGAAGTGCTAATATCCCGACGCGATATCCACTAGTTCGTCGATATTTGGGAGAGGAAAGGCATCCTTTGGACAATCTTTGTTCAAGTCCGTGTAAACAACACACACATCCGCTATTTACCGTTTACCTTTTTAACTAGTACAACATTGACTAGTTAGGTCGCGTAGGGTAATTCCTGGATGAATCCTACTTCAAGCAAGCCTCTGACCTACCTCTTGACTTTAGTTGCTCATTCCATGGACATTTTTCTTCTTCTTTGGGCTATTGGTTTGGCTTTGGGGTCCACGGATAACTGGTGAGACATCACTTTCAGGTTTATTCCCGGCATGTCGGCTAGGGTGAATGCGAAGAGGTCTCTATTTTGTTTTAGAGTTCCATGAGTTCACTTTTTAGGTCGAAGGGTAGATTCTTGTTGATGAAGGTGAATTCGTCTATGGTATGCCCTATCTGTAGCTTTTCCATATCTCCCTCGGGTTCCGGTCTGAACATCGTGCCATGTGTCTAGGTCGGTAAGAAAAATTCCCGCCGTGTCTTGGGATCTCTTTTGGAGGGGCTTACTCGTGTTATTGCATTCTATCACGACTTTCCGGTCCTTGTGTATCATTCCTATGGTGCCATTGTCGGCTTGGAACTTCATGATTAGGAACTTGGTGAATATGATGGCAGATAGATCGTTAATCATTTCCTTCTAAGGATGATGTTGTAGGTCATGGAGTCCTTTAGCACCATGAACTCGGAGAGTATGATTTTCCTCTACCTTTAATGATAACTGGTAGCACGATAGAGCTATCTGGTTTGAGGAAGTTGTCTCAGAGTCCGGTTACTCCATTATGGTGACTTTGTAGATTTTTATTCTTGAGACCTAGTGGTGCGCGAAATTGTGAACTATACTTTTTCACAACTCTCATAATCCCTGGTAATGGCTCCAAAAACTTGGTGCGCTCAATACCATGGCATTACACAACTTCGCACAACTAACCAGCAAGTGCACTGGGTCGTCCAAGTAATAAACCTTACGTGAGTAAGGGTCGATCCCACGGAGATTGTTAGTATTGAAGCAAGCTATGGTCATCTTGTAAATCTTAGTCAGGCAAACTCAGATATATATGGTGATGAACGAAAATAACATAAAGGTAAAGATAGTGATACTTATGTAATTCATTGGTAGGAACTTCAGATAAGCGCATGAAGATGCCTTCCCTTCCGTCTCTCTGCTTTCCTACTGTCTTCATCCAACCCTTCTTACTCCTTTCCATGGCAAGCTCGTATAGGGTCTCACTGTTGTCAGCAGCTACCTCCCATCCTCGCAGTGAAAGCTAATGCACACACTCTGTCACAGTGCTGCCAATCACCGGTGTGGTTCCCTCCCCTACCGGAATAGAATAACTCTTTTGCGTCTGTCACTAACGCCCAGTAGGTTACAGGTTTGAAGCACGTCACAGTCATTCAATCATTGAATCCTACTCAGAATACCACAGACAAGGTTAGACCTTCCGGATTCTCTTGAATGCTGCCATCAGTTCTTGCCTATACCACGAAGACTCTGATCTCACGGAATGGTTGGCTCGTTTGTCAGGCGAGCACTCGGTTGTCAGGCGATCAACCATGCATCGTGCAATCAGGAATCCAAGAGATATTCACCAAGCCTCAAATGCTTGTAGAACAAGAGTGGTTGTCAGTCACTTTGTTCATGAGTGAGAATGGTGATGGGTGTCAATCATCACCTTCATCATGTTGAAGAACAAGTGATATCTTTGATAAAGAACAAGCGGAATTTTGAATGGAAGAACAATAGTAATTGCATTAATACTCGAGGTACAGCAGAGCTCCACACCTTAATCTATGGTGTGTAGAAACTCCACCGTTGAAAATACATAAGCATAAGGTCTAGGCATGGCCGAATGGCCAGCCTCCCAATGATCTAAGAACTAAAATGTCCAAAGATGATCTAGAGATCTAAAAGTGATCAAAAGATTTCTATACAATAGTAAAAGGTCCTACTTATAAGAAACTAGTAGCCTAGGGTGTACAGAAATGAGTAAATGACATAAAAATCCTCTTCCGGGCCCACTTGGTGTGTGCTTGGGTTGAGCAATGAAGCAATTTCGTGTAGAGACTCTTCTTGGAGTTAAACGCCAGCTTTGGTGCCAGTTTGGGCGTTTAACTCCCATTTGGGTGCCAGTTCCAGCGTTTAACGCTGGGATTCCTTGAGGTGACTTTGAACGCCGGTTTGGGCCATCAAATCTTGGGCAAAGTATAGACTATTATATATTGCTGGAAAGCCCAGGATGTCTACTTTCCAACGCCGTTGAGAGCGCGCCAATTGGGCTTCTGTAGCTCCAGAAAATCCGCTTCGAATATAGGGAGGTCAGAATCCAATAGCATCTGCAATCCTTTTTGGTCTCAGGATCAGATTTTTGCTCAGGTCCCTCAATTTCAGCCAGAAAATACCTGAAATCACAGAAAAACACACAAACTCATAGTAAAGTCCAGAAAAGTGAATTTTAATTAAAAACTAATAAAAATATACTAAAAACTAACTATATCATATCAAAAACATACTAAAAACAATGCCAAAAAGTATACAAATTATCCGCTCATCACAACACCAAACTTAAATTGTTGCTTGTCCTCAAGCAACTGAAAATCAAATAAGATAAAAAGAAGAGAATATGCAATGAATTCCAAAAACATCTGTGAAGATCAGTATTAATCAGATGAGCGGGGCTTTTAACTTTTTGCCTCCGAACAGTTTTGGCATCTCACTCTATCCTTTGAAATCCAGAATGGTTGGCTTCTTTAGGAACTTAGAATCCAGATAGTGTTAATGATTCTCTTAGTAAAGTATGATGATTCTTGAACATAGCTATTTATTGAGTCTTGGCTGTGGCCCAAAGCACTCTGTCTTCCAGTATTACCACCGGATACATACATGCCACAGACACATAATTGGGTGAACCTTTTCAGATTGTGACTCAGCTTTGCTAAAGTCCCCAATTAGAGGTATCCAGGGTTCTTAAGCACACTCTTATTTGCCTTGGATCACAACTCTTATTCCTTTCTCTTTTTTTTTTTTTTTTTTTGAAATGCTTTTTCTTGCTTCAAGAATCATTTTTGATGATTTTTCAGATCCTCAGTAACATGTCTCCTTTTTCACCATTCTTTCAAGAGCCAACATTCATGAACCACAAGTTCAAAAGACATATGCACTGTTCAAGCATACATTCAAAGAACAAAAGTGTTGCCACCACATCAAAATAATTAAACTATTATAAAATTCAAAATTCATGCAATTCTTTCTTTTATCAATTAGGCACGTTTTTATTGAAGAAAGGTGATGGATTCATAGGACATTCATAACTTTAAGGCATAGACACTAAGACACTAATGATCATAAGACACAAACATGGATAAACATAAGCATTAAAAATCGAAAAACAGAAGAACAATAACAAGGAAATCAAAGAACGGGTCCACCTTAGTGATGGCGGCTCTTTCTTGCTTTTGAAGATCCTATGGAGTGCTTGAGCTCCTCAATGTCTCTTCCTTGTCTTTGTTGCTCCTCCCTCATGATTCTTTGATCTTCTCTAATTTCATGAAGGATGATGGAGTGTTCTTGATGCTCCACCCTTAGTTGTCCCATGTTGGAACTTAGTTCTCCTAGGGAGGTGTTTAGTTGCTCCCAATAGTTTTGTGGAGGAAAATTCATCCCTTGAGGAATCTCAGGGATCTCATGATGAGTGAGATCTCTTGTGTACTCCATCCTTTTCTTGGTGATGGGCTTGTCCTCATCAATGGGAATGTCTCCCTCTATGTCAACTCCAACTGAATAACAGAGGTGACAAATGAGATGAGGAAAGGCTAACCTTGCCAAGGTGGAGGTCTTGTCCGCCACCTTATAGAGTTCTTGGGCTATAACCTCATGAACCTCTATTTCTTCTCTAATCATGATACTATGGATCATGATGGCCCGGTCTATGGTAACTTCGGACCGGTTGCTAGTGGGGATGATTGAGCGTTGTATGAACTCTAACCATCCTCTAGCCACGGGCTTGAGGTCATGCCTTCTCAATTGGACCGGCTTTCCTCTTGAATCTTGCTTCCATTGTGCGCCCTCTTCACATATGACCGTGAGGACTTGGTCCAACCTTTGATCAAAGTTGACCCTTCTAGTGTAAGGATGCTCATCTCCTTGCATCATAGGCAAGTTGAACGCCACCCTCACACTCTCCGGACTAAAATCCAAGTATTTCCCCCGAACCATAGTGAGATAGTTCTTTGGATTCGGGTTCACACTTTGGTCATGGTTCTTTGTGATCCATGCATTGGCATAGAACTCTTGAACCATCAAGATTCCGACTTGTTGAATGGGGTTGGTAAGAACTTCCCAACCTCTTCTTCGGATCTCATGGTGGATCTCCGGATATTCACCCTTTTTGAGTGAAAAGGGGACCTCGGAGATCACCTTCTTCAAGGCCACAACTTCATAGAAGTGGTCTTGATGCACCCTTGAGAGGAATCTATCCATCTCCCATGACTCGGAGGTGGAAGCTTTTACCTTCCCTTTCCTCTTTTTAGAGGTTTCTCCGGCCTTGGATGCCATAAATGGTTATGGAAAAACAAAAAGCAACGCTTTTACCACACCAAACTTAAAATGTTTGCTCGTCCTCGAGCAAAAGAAGAAAGAAGGGAGTAGAAGAAGAAGAAATGAAGAAGAGGGAGATGGTGGTGTATTCGGCCAAAGAGGGGAAAGAAAGGGTGTTTAGGTTGTGTGAAAATGAAAGGTTGAAGAAGGGTATATATAGGAGAGAGGGGGGTAATGGTTCGGCCATGGAGGGTGGGTTTGGGAGGGAAAGTGGTTTGAATTTGAAGGGTGAGGTTGGTGGGGATTTATGAAGGATGGATGTGAGTGGTGAAGAGAAAGATGGGATTTGATAGGTGAAGGGTTTTTGGGGAAGAGGTGTTGAGGTGATTGGTGAATGGGGGAAGAAGAGAGAGAGTGATGGTAGGGTCCTGTGGGGTCCACAGATCCTGTAGTGTCAAGGAAAAGTCATCCCTGCACCAAATGTTGCTCAAAATCACGTTTTGAGCCATTTCTGGCGTTAAACGCCGGGCTGGTGCCCATTCCTGGCGTTTAACGCCGGGTTCTTGCCCTTTACTGGCGTTTAACGCCAGTCTGGTGCCCCTTTCTGGCGTTAAACGCCCAGAATGGTGCCAGACTGGGCGTTAAACGCCCAACAGCTAGCATTACTGGCGTTTGAACGCCAGTTTCTTCTCCTCCAGGGTGTGCTGTTTTTCTTCCTGTTTTTCATTCTGTTTTTGCTTTTTTCATTGTTTTTGTGACTTCTTATGATCATCAACCTACAAAAAAGATAAAATAACAAAAGAAAATAATTAATTATAAAACATTGTGTTGCCTCCCAACAAGCGCTTCTTTAATGTCATTAGCTTGACAGAGGACTCTCATGGAGCCTCAGAAATGCTCAGAACCGTGTTAAAACCTCCCAACACCAAACTTAGAGTTTGAATGTGGGGTTTCAACACCAAACTTAGAGTTTGGTTGTAGCCTCCCAACACCAAACTTAGAGTTTGACTGTGGGGGCTCTGTTTGGCTCTGTTTTGAGAGGAGCTCTTCATGCTTCCTCTCCATGATGACAGAGGGATATCCTTGGGCCTTAAACACCAAGGATTTTTCATTCACTTGAATGATTAACTCTCCTCTGTCAACATCAATCACAGCCTTTGCTGTGGCTAGGAAGGGTCTGCCAAGGATGATGGATTCATCCATGCACTTCCCAGTCTCTAGGACTATGAAATCAGTAGGAATGTACTGGTCTTCAACTTTAACCAGAACATCCTCTACAAGTCCATGGGCTTGTTTTCTTGAGTTGTCTGCCATCTCTAATGAGATTCTTGCAGCTTGCACCTCTAAGATCCCTAATTTCTCCATTACAGAGAGGGGCATGAGGTTCACACTTGACCCTAAGTCACACAAGGCCTTCTTGAAGGTCATGGTGCCTATGGTACAAGGTATAGAAAACTTCTCAGGATCCTGCCTCTTTTGAGGCAGTTTCTGCCTAGACAAGTCATCCAGTTCTTTGGTGAGCAAGGGAGGTTCATCCTCCCAAGTCTCATTTCCAAATAACTTGTCATTTAGTTTCATGATTGCTCCAAGGTATTTAGCAACTTGCTCTTCAGTGACATACTCATCCTCTTCAGAGGAAGAATACTCATCAGAGCTCATGAATGGCAGAAGTAAGTCCAATGGAATCTCTATGGTCTCATTTTGAGCCTCAGATTCCCATTGTTCCTCATTGAGGAACTCAGAGGAGAGTGGTGCACGCCCACTGGGGTCTTTCTCAGTGGCGTCTTCTTCCTCTCTTTCCTCTCCATATTCGGCCATGTTGATGGCCTTGCACTCTCCTTTTGGATTTTCTTCTGTATTACTTGGGAGAGTACTAGGAGGGAGTTCAGTAACCTTCTTGCTCAGCTGACCCACTTGTCCTTCCAAATTTCTGATGGAGGACCTTGTTTCATTCATGAAACTTTGAGTGGTCTTTATTAGATCAGAGACCATTGTTGCTAAGTCAGAAGTATTCTGCTTAGAACTCTCTGTCTGTTGCTGAGAAGATGATGGAAAAGGCTTGCCATTGCTAAACCTGTTTCTTCCACCATTATTGTTATTGAAACCTTGTTGAGGTCTCTCTTGATTCTTCCATGAGAGATTTGGGTGATTTCTCCATGAAGAATTGTAGGTATTTCCGTAGGGTTCTCCTAGGTAATTCACCTCTTCCATGGAAGGGTTCTCAGGATCATAAGCTTCTTCCTCAGATGAAGCATCCTTAGTACTGTTTGGTGCATTTTGCATTCCAGACAGACTTTGAGAAATCAAATTGACTTGTTGAGTCAATATCTTGTTCTGAGCCAATATGGCATTCAGAGTGTCAATCTCAAGAACTCCTCTCTTCTGACTAGTCCCATTGTTCACAGGATTCCTTTCAGAAGTGTACATGAATTGGTTATTTGCAACCATTTCAATTAGCTCTTGAGCTTCTGCAGGCGTCTTCTTCAGATGAAGAGATCCTCCAGCAGAGCTATCCAAGGACATCTTAGATAGTTCAGAGAGACCATCATAGAAAATACCTATGATGCTCCATTCAGAAAGCATGTCTGAAGGACATCTTCTGATTAATTGTTTGTATCTTTCCCAAGCTTCATAGAGGGATTCTCCATCCTTCTGTCTGAAGGTTTGGACTTCCACTCTAAGCTTACTCCATCTTTGTGGTGGAAAGAACTTTGCCAAGAAGGCATTGACTAGCTTTTCCCAAGAGTCCAGGCTTTCTTTAGGTTGAGAATCCAACCATATTCTAGCTCTGTCTCTTACAGCAAAAGGGAATAGCATCAGTCTATAGACCTCAGGGTTAACCCCATTAGTCTTGACTGTGTCACAGATTTGCAAGAATTCAGCTAAAAACTGATGAGGATCTTCCATTGGAAGTCCATGGAACTTGCAATTCTGTTGCATTAGAGAAACTAATTGAGGTTTAAGCTCAAAGTTGTTTGCTCCAATGGCAGGGATAGAGATGCTTCTCCCAAAAAAATCAGGAGTAGGTGCAGTAAAGTCACCCAGCACCTTCCTTGCATTGTTGGTATTGTTGTTATTTTTGGCTGCCATGAGTTCTTCTTCTTTGAAGAATTCGGTCAGGTCCTCTAAAGAGAGTTGTGCTTTGGCTTCTCTTAGCTTTCTCTTCAAGGTCCTTTCAGGTTCAGGGTCAGCTTCAACAAGAATGCCTTTGTCTCTGCTCCTGCTCATATGAAAGAGAAGAGAACAAGAAGATATGGAATCCTCTATGTCACAGTATAGAGATTCCTTGAGGTGTCAGAGGAAAAGAGAAATAGAAAGAAGAAGGAGAAGAAGAATTCGAACTTTAATTAGATGAGGTTCGAATTGTGCATTGAGAAGGAGTGGTACTCCATAAATAGAAGGATATGAGAAGGAGGGAAGTAATTTTTTTGAAAATTAATTAAAAAGATTTTGAAAACATTTTGAAAAACACTTAATTGATTTTCGAAAATAAAAGTGAGAAAGAAATCAAGTGATTTTTGAAAAAGATTTTGAAATTAGAAATTAAAAAGATTTGATTGAAAACTATTTTGAAAAAGATGTGGTTAAGAAGATATGATTGAAAAGATTTGATTTGAAAACAATTTTAAAAGATATGATTTGAAAACAATTTTTTAAAAAGATTTGATTTTAAAAATAAATGACTTGCCTAACAAGAAAAGATATGATTCAAACATTAAACCTTTCTCAACAGAAAAGGCAACAATCTTGTGATGTTCAATCAAATCATTAATTGTTAGTAAGTATCTTTGAAAAAGGAAAGAAATTAATTTTGAAAACATTTGATTGAAAAGATATGATTTGAAAAAGATTTGATTTTGAAAAACTTTGAAAACTTGAAAAAAATTTGATTTGAAAACAAAATCTTCCCCCTAGCACCATCCTAGCGTTAAACGCCCAGAATGGTATACATTCTGGCGTTTAACGCCCAAAATGCTACCTTTTTGGGCGTTAAACGCCCAACCAGGTGCCCTGGCTGGCGTTTAAACGCCAGTCTGCCTTCTTCACTGGGCATTTTTGAATGCTCAGCTTTTTCTGTATAATTCCTCTGCAGTGTGTTCTGAATCTTCAATCCCTTGTATCATTGACTTGAAAAGACACAAATTAAAAATATTTTTGGATTTTTAATAATTAAAATGCAACAAGAATCAAATAACAATGCATGCAAGACACCAAACTTAGCAGTTTGTATACTACTGACACTAATGAACTGAAAATGCATATGAGACACACAAAATACTCAAGTCAATAGAATTCAAAGATCAGAGCAAGTGAATCATCAAGAACATCTTGAAGATCACTGAGACATATGAATGCATGCAATTGACACCAAACTTAGGATGAGACACTAGACTCAAACAAGAAATATTTTTGAATTTTATGATTTTTTTAATTTTTTTAATTTTTTTGTGTTTTTCGAAAATTAAGTGGAAAAAGAAGGTATCAAAATTCTTAATGAGAATTCCAGGAATCAGTGCAATGCTAGTCTAAGACTCCGGTCCAGGAATTAGACATGGCTTCACAGCCAGCCAAGCTTCCAAAGAAAGCTTCGGTCCAAAACACTAGACATGACCAAAGGTCAGCCAAGCCTTAGCAAATCACTGCTCCAAAAGCAAGATTGATACGAAATCAACAAGCTCTTGTGGTGATAAGTTGAAACCTCGGTCCAATCAGATTAGACATGGCTTCTCAGCCAGCCAGATTTCAACAAATCATCATGAAACTCTAGAATTCATCTTCAAGAATTTCGAAAAAAAATACCTAATCTAAGCAACAAGATGAACCGTCAGTTGTCCAGCCTGAACAATCCCGGGCAATAACACCAAAAATTTGATGTTGTTGCCGGATCTTGGCACTGATGTTACCAAAGGCTTGCTCAAAACTAGAACAATCCCCGGCAACGGCGCCAAAAACTTGGTGCGCGAAATTGTGAACTATACTTTTTCACAACTCTCATAATCCCTGGTAATGGCTCCAAAAACTTGGTGCGCTCAATACCATGGCATTACACAACTTCGCACAACTAACCAGCAAGTGCACTGGGTCGTCCAAGTAATAAACCTTACGTGAGTAAGGGTCGATCCCACGGAGATTGTTAGTATTGAAGCAAGCTATGGTCATCTTGTAAATCTTAGTCAGGCAAACTCAGATATATATGGTGATGAACGAAAATAACATAAAGGTAAAGATAGTGATACTTATGTAATTCATTGATAGGAACTTCAGATAAGCGCATGAAGATGCCTTCCCTTCCGTCTCTCTGCTTTCCTACTGTCTTCATCCAACCCTTCTTACTCCTTTCCATGGCAAGCTCGTATAGGGTCTCACTGTTGTCAGCAGCTACCTCCCATCCTCGCAGTGAAAGCTAATGCACACACTCTGTCACAGTGCTGCCAATCACCGGTGTGGTTCCCTCCCCTACCGGAATAGAATAACTCTTTTGCGTCTGTCACTAACGCCCAGTAGGTTACAGGTTTGAAGCACGTCACAGTCATTCAATCATTGAATCCTACTCAGAATACCACAGACAAGGTTAGACCTTCCGGATTCTCTTGAATGCTGCCATCAGTTCTTGCCTATACCACGAAGACTCTGATCTCACGGAATGGTTGGCTCGTTTGTCAGGCGAGCACTCGGTTGTCAGGCGATCAACCATGCATCGTGCAATCAGGAATCCAAGAGATATTCACCAAGCCTCAAATGCTTGTAGAACAAGAGTGGTTGTCAGTCACTTTGTTCATGAGTGAGAATGGTGATGGGTGTCAATCATCACCTTCATCATGTTGAAGAACAAGTGATATCTTGGATAAAGAACAAGCGGAATTTTGAATGGAAGAACAATAGTAATTGCATTAATACTCGAGGTACAGCAGAGCTCCACACCTTAATCTATGGTGTGTAGAAACTCCACCGTTGAAAATACATAAGCATAAGGTCTAGGCATGGCCGAATGGCCAGCCTCCCAATGATCTAAGAACTAAAATGTCCAAAGATGATCTAGAGATCTAAAAGTGATCAAAAGATTTCTATACAATAGTAAAAGGTCCTACTTATAAGAAACTAGTAGCCTAGGGTGTACAGAAATGAGTAAATGACATAAAAATCCTCTTCCGGGCCCACTTGGTGTGTGCTTGGGCTGAGCAATGAAGCAATTTCGTGTAGAGACTCTTCTTGGAGTTAAACGCCAGCTTTGGTGCCAGTTTGGGCGTTTAACTCCCATTTGGGTGCCAGTTCCAGCGTTTAACGCTGGGATTCCTTGAGGTGACTTTGAACGCCGGTTTGGGCCATCAAATCTTGGGCAAAGTATGAACTATTATATATTGCTGGAAAGCCCAGGATGTCTACTTTCCAACGCCGTTGAGAGCGCGCCAATTGGGCTTCTGTAGCTCCAGAAAATCCGCTTCGAATACAGAGAGGTCAGAATCCAACAGCATCTGCAGTCCTTTTTGGTCTCAGGATCAGATTTTTGCTCAGGTCCCTCAATTTCAGCCAGAAAATACCTGAAATCACAGAAAAATACACAAACTCATAGTAAAGTCCAGAAAAGTGAATTTTAATTAAAAACTAATAAAAATATACTAAAAACTAACTATATCATATCAAAAACATACTAAAAACAATGCCAAAAAGTATACAAATTATCCGCTCATCACCTAGCTTGTCTAAGGCACCTCTGAAAAGGATGTTAGAGTCAGTCCTAGTGTTTACAAGTATCCGTTTTGCCAGTCCGGTTTTAACTCTTGTCTAGATGACGAAAGGGGCATCCTCCGCTGAGGTTCCATCACTACAAGAAAAAAAAGCCTATCGGCACACTTTTTTCTTGCCACGCTTTAAAAGTATGACCAAAAGTGGTCAATGCCCATGCTTTTATGAGGGTGGCGCCTGATTAGTGATTTGGCCACGTTTTTTGTCACGCTTCAAAAGCATGTCCATAAAGAGAAACAGGCACGATTTTATAAGGGTGGCGATTGATTACTGATTTAGCAATATTTTTTTTCCACGCTTCAAAAGCGTGGTCATAGAGAAAAATAGGCACGCTTTTAAAGTGTGGCTAGTTTGTCTTCATATGGTCACATTTTTAAAGTATGGCGATATCCTCTAATTAATTAGTTACCCCAAAAAAGCATAGCGATAGAGTTCCCACCAAATCTTTTTCCAAAGCCTTTAATTTTTTTTCCAAGTTAAACACTTTAACCCTAAACCCTCTAAGTGATAACCCTTCATTATCACCCAGCCGTTAAACATCCCTACCTAGCCCTCTCCACCCAACTGCGGACCCTTCACTGCCGATGACGACCCCCGCCACCCCGCTGCATTCTCTCCCAGCCCTTCATCTTCATTACTGCTATGAGAACCCTCGCACCAGCCCTTTCTCTGAGCTCTTCATCTTCATCACTATTGAGAACCTTCATCACTATTGAGAACTCTTGGCATCTGCTAATTAATTCTTATTCTTTTGTTTTTGGGATTTTATATATTTTTTCTAAACAACTTTATTATGTTTATTTTCAGGAAAATATATTTGAATGGAAATTTGCCATTAGAGGGCCTTGTGATACTGAATTTGAGGGTGGTATTTATCATGGGCAGATTCAGTTGCCCGCAGAATATTCATTCAAACCTCTTTCATTTATGTTTTTGACAGTCAGATCTTACTTAATACTACAAGGTAAGTATTTCTTCCCTCTGTTTCTTTATTCCTGTGATAAGAAATGTGAATCTGTTACTATGTTGCAGATGTGAAAATGGAAGTTTAAATGTTGACACATTAAATTTAGGAATATGTTAGGATCCAATATTTTTATTGCAAAAAAATTGAGAGCATTGGCTTATTGTGAATCAATTTATGTGAATCTATCCTTGTATGTGTTGCTTCCTATTTTGTTGTATATTATCAAGTCTAATTAAGAGGATTGCAGATTGTGTATTATCAAGTTTAATTATGCTTGCTTCCTATTTTGTTGTGTATTATCAAGGTATTCGTTTTATCTAATATAATATAATTGATTTAATATTTTGCTTTGCTTCACTCTTGTCTATGAATATTTGCTTCAATTATGTTTTAAGTTTGAAGTTTAAACATCAAATAGAATTAACATTGTTCTAAACATCAAGGTGATAGTGACAGTATAAGCTTTTGTTACTGTCTATTCGTTCCTTCAGTTGTCGTACCTTCGGGAGAATACTATGTTCTGCTATTTGGTGATAGATCTCCGTGATTGGGGCAGACATGGGGTGTAGTTCGTAAACTTTTTCACCTAGGGGGTCGGCTAAGGGCGGTGGATTTGAAGTGCTCTTTTGCGGTGTCTTTGGGCGAGGGATTACTTCGATGTGCCGTATTGGCGTGCTACCATTTATTGGCTACCACAACTTGGCTTACTTCCTTGGTCGTGAAGTGCTTTCAGAAATTCTCGTTCATGAGCCCGTTGGTTAGACAAAGGCTAACTACAGAATCTGTGAGTTCGTCAATTGTTAGGCACTCGTCTTTGAACCTATCAAGGTATTTTCTCGTGGGCTTGTCTTGTCATTGGGTGACTCCGAGTAAGTTGATCGGGTGTTTGGCTTTGGCGATCCTAGTAGTGAATTGTGCCATGAACTTCCTGGAGATGTCGTCAAAACTGGCGATCGCATTGTTCGGGAGAGCGTTAAACCACTTGATGGATGGGCCGACTAGGGCTACCGAAAAAGTCCTGCACCAAACCGCATCGGCAGCTCCTTCCAGGTTCATCCTGGCCTCGAAGGCTGTTAGGTGTTCTTGGGGGTCTTTGGTTCCATCATGCCTTATATCGGTTGGTTTGTCGAAACCTTTTGGTAACTTGGCTTTTAGGATCTTCTCAGTGAATAGGGTAGTTCCTATTATCACATGCTCGCTCCTTGTCCTTGTAGGGTCTCGCCGGTGCCTTCTGTCGTCGTCATCACGTCGGTGCTCTAGCTCTCGAAAAATGCTGTGATTCTAGTGTTTGCTATGACGCCGGTCGGGTGACTTTTCGCTCCTAATTTCTCGCCGCGATCGGCTTTTCGTAGTCGCTTGGCTTGTGTGTTCCGGCTGATATCACTCTTTGAAAGCAACTTTGCCCTCTAGAGTTTATACCCTTTAAGAGAGCTCTTGAATTATCTGGATCACCATCTCTCCTAGGCCGTTGGTTGTTCTGGTTTTCTCGAGTTGGCGGTCATCTTCTCACTTGCTATCTGTCAGGGGTTGGTTGGTGGTGCACTGCGCTGGTTATCCTGGCCTCCTGTGATTTGGTGGGGGATTGTCGTTTCGTAGCTCATGTGTTGTATTTGGTGGGTCTGGTTTGTGGTGATGGCTCAAGAACTATTTCTGAATTCTTTTGTCATGTTACCAAGACCTGACATGTTCCTACAGACGGCGTCAATGTACAAAATGTTACTAGTACGGGTTGCAGGATGGATCAGGGACTTGCTGGTCGAGGTGATGATGCAGTTAAATCATCTTCGGAGCGGCGGGGGTAGTACTTGCAAAAACATTATGATGTTCAAGTCAGAATCGATCTGAAAGGTATAGGTGAGAGTTAAGAATCAGTGTCGTATCTGAATGAGCTTTTGGTCCCCTTTTTATAATCTGAATTTGTTATCTTATCTTATTAGTCTAAGATAAAAAGAATATTTTATTTGAAATGTTGATTAGAAATTATTGGACCAATTTAGATTGTGAGGGAGACCCGGATAGCCGGGTTGGGGACTACTCTGATCCGATGAGGGATCCACGAATCGAGCCCAGAAAATTTCTATATTTAACCATTAAAATTAGTATATCAATGTTTCGTCATATGGATACCAGTATTCTTCGTAAGTTTTTTTGAAGTAAAGGAGCTCAACACAACAAGGTGGAGCAACAAAAGAAACAAGAACTAAACAGTAATAATAAACAATCCATAGTCATCTCCGGCATTGCCATCAACAACCATTTGGATCAACTCTACTCCAATCCTTACAACTCGTAAGCAACCTATTAATAATTTCTGCAATTCCTGCTTCTTGACTCCTGAAAATTCTGTCGTTCCTTTCCATCCATATATGCCAAATAATAGCAAAAAATCCAATTAGCCACCTATTACGTTCCTCCTTCCTTACAGACACTCCTGTCCAGCTTTCAAAATGTTGCTTAATTGTCCCTGGAACAACCCATAATCTGCCATAGTCAAACAACCAAGCACACCACACCTGCCAAGTAAACTGACAATGAAGAAACAAATGGTGGAGGTCCTCAACATCCTTTTTGCATAAAACACACACGCTATCCAGCTGATCAATAACGCCTAGCCTTTGTAATCTTTCCTTAGTATTGACTCTACCAACTAGCACAAACCAGGTGAATAACTCAATACGTGGAGGTACTAAACCTCTCCAAATGGAACTAGTGAAACTATAGCTCGTAATTTCCTCCGGAAGTATTTCCGCCTGCAAAACCTGCACAAAGGAGTTAGTAGTATAAATGCCAGATTTATCAAATTTCCACACTAGTTGGTCCTCTCTCTCAGTTGTTAACTTGACTGATCGTAGAACTTCATGAAGTTGGTTAACTAGTTCCAACTCCCATTGGAATAGTTCCCGTCTCCACTGAAAGTTCCATATCCATTCTAGCCCATCCCAAAAACCACAATCCCTTATAACAGATCCGTTCTGATTTGAAACCGAGAAAAGCCTTGGAAAAGTGTCCTTTAGCATACCAATCGGCAACCAACTGTCCTCCCAAAAACGCACTTGTCTACCATTACCTACTTCCAGATATAAACCCCGAATCATTTTCTCCCTCACCTCCTGCTCTTTGATTTGTAACTGGCAAATATCCTTCCATGGTCCCCCTTTAGAAAATACAGACTGATGACAAAGCAACACATTAGGATTTAAGTTATTACAGGAGCACACAATCTTCTTCCATAATGGACAATTTTCCTTAGAAAATCGCCACCACCATTTGAATAGCAATGCGGCATTTCGAAGTACTGCATCCCCCACTCCCAAACCTCCTAGCTTTTTCGGGGCTTGTACTATTTCCCATTTCACTAAAGGTATTCCATGCTTGCCATCTTCGTTGCTCCACAAAAATCTCCTCTGCAGTGAAATTAACTTCTCTGCTACAGCTTTTGGCATTTTGTACAAGCTCAGGTAGTACACTGGCAGACTATTAAGTACTTATTTAATAAGTACCAATTTACCAGCTTTGTTTAACATTTTTGCTTTCCACAAACTGAGTTTGTCTTCCACCTTATCTATAATTGGTTTTCATGTCTTGACAAGTCTTGGGTTCGCTCCAAGTGGAACACCAAGGTATTTAACAGGCAGGCATGCTTCCTTACACCCTAATAAACTGCACATGCTTTGCGACCACTCCCTATCACAATTAATTGAAATTAAGCTGGATTTGTCAAAATTAATACTCAAACCAGACATCACCTCAAAACACCGCAAAAGCCTCTTGTAATTTCTGATAGTAACCTCATCCTGTGGACAGAACAATATGGTGTCATCTGCAAACTGTAAGTGAGACAATTCGATGTTGTCCCGTCCGACCAACAATGGAGAGATCCTACTATTCCTCACAGCTTCAGCTACCATCCTATGGAGTACATCCACCACAAGTACAAAGAGAAAAGGGGAGAATGGATCACCTTGCCTTAAACCTCGTTCTATCTTAAAGGATTTAGATGGCGACCCATTTATTAGAATCGACATAGACGCCGAGCAAATACACTCATTGACCCAGCTTCGCCATTTAGTAGCAAAACCCATCTTTTGAAGGACGATATCCACAAAACTCCATTTGACTCTGTCATATGCTTTTTGAAAATCCAACTTGATTATCGCTGCGCTCTTCTTCCTCGTCTTCAGCCACTGCACAGTCTCACAAGCAATCAAAGCTCCATCATGTATCTTCCTCTCTTTCACAAAAGCAGTTTGTGTCTCTCCTACTAATCCAGGCATTACACTCCTCATTCTTCGTACCAATACCTTTGATATCACCTTATACACACAGCCTACCATGCTGATTGGACGAAAGTCCTTTATCTCCTTTGCTCCAAGGAACTTAGGAGCCAAAGCCACCCAGGTAACATTAGAGTCTCTTGGTAGCTTTTCCATTCGAAAAAAGTCCATCACTGCTGCAGTGAATTCCGACCCAATCTCTCCCCAACACTTCTTGATGAAGTTCAAATTGTAACCATCATTACCTGGTGCCTTAGACGATCCACAATCCCACACTGCCTCCTTTATTTCTTCAACCGACGGCATTATTTCCAGCGCTGCCGCCTCGTCTTCATGTATCTGATTAACCAACCCATCACAAAAACCAACCAGCCCGAAGACTTCTTGATGATACAAATTTTTGTAAAAGTCCTTTATTGCAATCTTTACAAGTTTTTGTAAAAGTCCTTTATTCTTCGTAAGTTACATACTTACATGCAATACTTTGTCAATTTGTCCGGTCAAATAGACCTAACTCTTTGGACACATATTGTTATGGCATAATAATACATGGCAAAATAATGTTAGCTTAATTGTGTCCTTCCGAAAGCTTTATCTTATCTTACTACTATATGTCTATATTAATAGATGGATGCCGTGCTTCTCTAAAATACACCAATTCAGGTTCCAAATGCCCTACTTTTTAACAACTGAACTGTCTATCTCAACGTTAATCACCTGACACTTGTTTGCTTTATGAGAGATTCTGTAGCCTAATATTCTCCTAATCAATTCGAAATTCGTGATTCAATTCATTATCCCTCCAGTTGTATAGAGAAAAAGAAAAATATATAATAAGTAGTTCTAGATAATAATATTAAAAGTATATATTAAATTCTAGATAATATTAATACCACACAGTTTATACAATTGATTATATAAAAATTATCAAAATTCAAAATTTATATGCGGAGGACGTGTCACCACATCACATGTAGTCTAAATTCATCATAATGGTAAGAAAGCTACATTTTTATCTTAAAGAAAAATGAGATCAAATAATACATATATATAGTTAAAACTACTGTTTTGATTTTAAAATTTTTAAATAATTTAATCACTTAATTATATTATCTTTAAAAATAAAGACGAATTTATTATTTTATATTTTTATTTAATATTTAATCAACAATTATTTAATAAGATAGTAGATAAACAAAGCTAATATAAGAAAACACTTTAAGAAAAGTATACAAAGAAATTAATTCTCAATTTTTTTTTTCTTTTATAAGCATTAGTGGCAGGACACTATACTATTATTAGCATATACGTACACGTAGACACTCGAGATATTTCCTCATAAATCAAGTGGTCCACATTTATCCGATTATCCACTAAATTAATAACAGTACTTCAACTTTCTCTGCCTATAAATACGATCCATTCCTTCACCAAACAACAGATCAAAACACAGTGTGTGTCACAAAGAAACAAACAAAAACTTGATCAGAGAAGAGAAAAGAGAAAAACAAAAAAGATGTCAGGAATCATGCACAAGATCGAGGAGACCCTCCACATGGGAGGGAACAAGAAAGATCAGGAGCACAAGGGAGAGAGCCATGGCAGCGATCAGTACAAGCAGGGAGAGCACCACCAGCAGCAGCAGCACTACGGTGGTGGTGGTGTTGGTGTTGGTGGAGAGCACCATGGTAGTGGAGGAGTGTACGGAGGAGAACATGGCCATGTGCAAGAGCACCACCCAGGTGAGCAGCAGCACAAGGAGGGTCTTGTAGA
Source organism: Arachis stenosperma (assembly GCF_014773155.1). Lineage (NCBI taxonomy): Eukaryota > Viridiplantae > Streptophyta > Magnoliopsida > Fabales > Fabaceae > Arachis > Arachis stenosperma. The sequence continues at coordinate 115,698,446 of NC_080382.1, forward strand.
CAAGATCAAGGATAAGATCCACGGCGGCGACGGTGCCGAGGGTGAGAAGAAGAAGAAGAAGGATAAGAAGAAGGGCGAACATGGCCACGACCATGGCCATGACAGCAGCAGCAGCAGCGACAGTGATTAGATCTTCTCCGCCATTACTGCTTGCTGCACCTTTCTTCTATGTCAAGGTAATTAAGCTCTCTTATTTTATTTCATTATTATTTTTTAAAAAAAATACCGGATAAATAAATTATTTTTATAATTAAATTTAATTAAGATTTTTTTCTTATGCGTGTCTTTCTTTTTTTATCTGAATTTTATTTTGTTAATAAATTATTAGATTAATTTTGTTGAATTTAGTTCTTGAAGATTAATTTTTCTGATCAATAATTAATTAACTTTTTCTTTGATTTGTATTTTTATTTTATTTTATTTATTACTTTATTATTTAATTGCTGGTGAAAAAAGATTAGTTTTTTTAAATTTAATTTTATAATTACAACTTTAAAAAAAAAAGCAGTAGTACAGGCCACGACACAAGTTTCATGCCTTTAAAAAGAGCCGCTTTTGATAAAATATAAAAATGTTTACTGACTTCTTTCACCAAAATTCCTGTAGCTCTGAAGTTACAAGGGGATAACCGCCGGATAACTCGTTCAAGTTATTATTACAAAACTTTCTTTCCATTTAATCTTTATACAATATATTAAAAGTTTTAAACAGTCACACAATATGAATGGACTTTGTTGTCTTATGTTCTAACATGTTACAGTTTTGATTTTAACACGGGATTGGATCGTATAACAATTTAACTTTTGACGCATTTTCCCTTTCTTTGTGGCTGTTTCAGGTGCATGGGGTCATAGTTGTGACTTGTGAGGGGCTCGGTTTTACACTTTCATTCTTGTGTGAACCAAAAAAAAACTCATAATTAGTTTATTACAATTACCTATATATGTGAGTGAAGGGAGAGCAAAAAAAAAAAAAAACGGACAGAAATTGTGTTTTTTCTACTTTTCCTGTTGGTAATGCGAGTGTTGTAGCATATAATGTACCCCTTAGTCTCAGATTGTAAAAGCCCCCCTCTTGTGGTTTTCTTTGGTTGTGTTGTCATGTATTATTATGAAATAAGGATTTCTATTATTACTTATTACTCGTTAGTTAGATTGTTGTTTATTTATTTTTGTTGCTTGTATATCCTGAAGTTTCAGCATCACATATATAGCTAGCATAGTAGCTTGAATAGTTGACGACTTCGCCAGGACCATGTCTCTTCACATGGATCTCGAATTAAATTAATTTATTTTTAAAAAAATTGGAAATAAACAAAGGAAAAGTCTAGGGGTAGCAAGTTTTGTGTTTTTTAATCAGTATTTAATCATCAAAATAAAAGTGAGTGATTTTTTATTATTAGATATCATTTTATACTATTAAAAATATTATTGATGGTCAAATGATGGTTACAAAATATTAAAATTGTTGTCCCTTAGCATTTTTCATAGAGCAAGAAAATAGAGCAAGAAAAAGAAGGGAGAAGAACGAGAACTAATAATTCTGAAGGGGGAGGAGGTGGAGACTTGTGCACAAGTTGGTGATACCTCTTAACATCACATGCACCTAACTAACTATTTCCACAAGTGTCTAACTAACTAACTGCTGCTGCGACTAACTATATCAGTAACAGTTGATTATGTCCAGTTTCTTTATTAATACATTATTGGTTTTCTCACATATTGCTATTAGTATTGTGAAGATGCGTCAAAATGTGAGCGACTATCATTATGGACTAACGTGGCATCGTTGGTTATTTATAAGTTAGATCTATATCCGGCATTCACTAAGTTTAAGGTTCAAATTCGAATGCAGTCTATTAAAAAGTATCATATATTGCTATTCAACCAAAGTTCCAGCGGCTTTGCACTGCTCTTTGAGAAGTAAAGGTATTCTATTTCTCTTCGAAACAAAAATTCCGAGAATAAACCGAAAATATAGAGAAAAAGGATCTACCGAAATTTGTTTTTTTCGGTAAATCTACCGAAATTTTTTTCTCCCATATGGAGACGTGTTTTGCAATGTGAGACATTTTGGGCCGTGAGGCCCACAATAGGATTCAATAACAATGTCCAAAACAATATTCGAATCTAGTGGGTATTCCTAAGATTATTTTGTTTCATGACGAAAATAAAAAGACTATCTTGTTTTCATCCGCGAACTAACATAGCTGAAATAATTATAACAAAAAAAAAAAAGAAAAAAACTTAGCTGAAATAATTTATTTGAGAATTGAAAAATGAGAAATACTAAAAGATTATCAAAATTTATTATTTTTTGTCGTCATTAATATTTAAAAATAGGTGAATTTTATAGTAAATTTTCAATGTTAAAAGGTAACTTACTCCTTGTTACATGTTACAATATTAGTGGTTAAATTAGATTGATTTATCATGGTTAAATTTAACCTTTTATTTGATTGATAACCCAACTAATTAATTATAATATAATTTTTTCATAATTTATAAAAGTTATTAAAAAATTTCATTTTATAATTTATTTTTTCTCAAACCACATATCTATTAATCATTGTCAAAAAATAAAAAAATATAAAAAGAAGTTCTAGAGACATTAAAAATTTTTAAAATATTATATCTTGTAAAAAACCTTCTTATACAGTATATTTCGTACTTACTAAAAAAACTTCCAATACAATAAAAATTATTTTTAACTACAATTCAATTAGAATCGTATATGTTTAATGAACTTACTGGATAAATAAACTGAGATATATACAAGTTCGTAAAATCATAAAATTTTTTTGAGAAAATAACATTTTTTAAAATAAATTCCCTTAATTTTTTTCAATTAAATTTGAATTTCGTCAAATTTGGTACAGATTACTTAGTTCTTTTTCTCTTTTTCTTTTTTTCTCTTGGTCTCAATAACTTTGAGTTTAACCGTTTTTTCTCCAAATTGTCTTCTTACGAAAAATGAATTTTTCTTTAATAATACGAAGAAAGTAAGAAAAATAGTGTTACGAGGATTTTTTTTATGTTTTTTTGAATTTTATTTATTTATTTTATTTTTTGATTGAAAATGATTTATAAATATGTGGGTTGAGAAAAAAATTACAAAATAATTAATAAATAATTTTTTATATTTGTTTTATTTTATTTTTTGAGATTTTTTGTTTGAAATGATTAATAAATAAATGTGATTTGAGAAAAAAATTACAAAATGAAATTTTTTTAATAATTTTTATAAATTACAAAAAGAATTATATCATAATTAGTTATAGTTGGTTTATCAAATTTTAGATGAAATAAAAAGATAAATTTAACCATGACAAACTAATATAATTCAATCACTAATATTGTGATATGTAATAAGAGGTAAGTTAGTTTTTAAAATTGGAAGGGTTTGGTAGAATTTACTTTAAAAATATATTATTAAATTATTATATTAAAAGAATTAAACTAAAAAATTAAATTAATGATTAAATAATGATAAAAATAATAAATTTTGATAATTTTTTAGCATTTTTCTTAAAAAATAAGTGTAAAATGATCATAAACAATCAAACATTGCTCGAGAGCTTAAGTCGTTTAGAAGGAATTGAAATGACTAATGTGCGAGTGTAACCAAAAAACAGAGTAGTTTTAGGTGAAAATGTGAAATATTTAATATTATATTTTGAAAAAGTTTAGGGGTTAGTATTTTTATTAAAATTTGGGTAGTACTTAACTAGTAAAAAAAATGAGTAATTTTATATCATTGAATAAAATTTTACACTATTACAAATACTAATAATAACTAATTAATAACTATAAATCATAAAATTTACTAATTTTTTGAAACTTCTTTTATATTTTCTTAAAAAAAAGGTATCTTTTTGGTCCTTACGAAATTTGGTGACGGGATGGATTACATAAGAAAAAAAAGAAGAGGAGCACCGGAGGAGAAGAAAGAGGGGAATTATTTTTTTTTGGGTATACCCCAGAGTTATAATTTTGTGATCTAATTATAACAAGTCCTTTCCTTTTTCTGAATACCGAAGTCATCTACATTTTTTTTAAATATGTATGACTATGCAGCTGCTCTTCATTCCAAATCAAAGATCCACACAATTAACCAACCAAAGAAATGTAAAGGAAAGAAGATCCACAGACTCTACTAAAAAAATGACGAGGGCAAATGATTTATTTTCTTCCCGGGTCTATACTTCGTTGACCAACGTCTCTTCTTTTCTTCTCATTTTTTTTAACCCTCCCATTTGATCGTTTTTATCATTATTAAATAATCTTTTTTATTTAAAAAAATTTTCTATATCAAATTTTCCCCTACCAAATGTCAATTTATATTTATGTACTTAAATAATAAAATATATGCCAATTTGAAAGTAACATAATTGATATCATAATTGTAAAAACTAAATCATTTAAAAATAAGAACTAGTGTGAATCGATAAAAATTGGTTAAATTTGGTAAGAACCAATAAAAATCATTTCAATCGGTTCGGTTTGATAACACTAACTGCGTGTTTTATGGTGCTTCATAGCATTGCTTGTATGATCCAACACAAAACATATAGTTTGCGGTAATCTAGTATCCAACATGCTATTTGTCTATCTGTAATTAGTAGAGGTCGTAATGGGTATGGTAGAATAGGGTTTGGAGTCAACCCTAATCCTATATGTGGGTTGAGATTTTTATATAAATTCAATTTTACTCTATCTGTGAGTTGAGAATATTCCAACCTAATCTTACCTGCTCTTAACCTGCGGATACCCAACTCTACCCACAAATTACAAAAAAGATGCAATCTTATTATATAACTTGATGACAATTTAAAATAGAATTGAGTTTTATGTTAAAAAAAGTATTAAATTATCAATTAATATTCATCTTTTAATGACTAAGAAATTTTTGTATTTAGTGAGAGGTCTTTAGTTCAACATTTACTTGAAACATATTTTTATATAAGTATATAATATATACATATATAAGGTGCGGGTTGGTTGGGTAAGGTTAAGGCTCAATCCACACCTTATCCGATCTGCACGAAAATCCTACCCGCATTTTATCCTACCCGCTGTGGATTGGGTTTGCAATCCTACCCAACTGAGTGGGGTTGGATTGGATGCCCACAGATTAAATACTCGGGTAAAATACATGTTGCCACCCCTAATAATTAGAGTATGTTATTTTGAAATTTTTTTTCCAAAATGATAGAACTAGGGTTCAAACAAGGAACCTCCTAGTTGCAGAGCTTCCAATTACTACTCTACCACCATGCTTAACGTTGAATTAAATAATTTAATAGATATCTAATTTAATTTTTATTTTTTATTTTTTATTTTTTAAATTAATTATATTTTTAATTACGTGTCATTGTTAATAGAAATATAAACTTTACTAAAACTTGTTTGGGTGAGCTTTTAAAAAAATATTTTTTTAGTTATCTTTTTTTAAAAGATCTTATGAAAAATTTAAAGTAATTTTATATTTGGATATCTTATGCAAAAAGATCTTTTTATTTATCAATTATATTTGGGTATAACAATATAAAAGTACTTTTTTATTTATTTATTATTTATAAAATACTTTTTTAAAGAAAAAAGATCTTTTAAAAAAAAGATGTAAATTTTAACTTCTAAAAAAAAGATGTTTTTTTTTTTAATTTTTCTAATACTTTTACTTTTACTAAAAATTTGTCAAACATGCTAAAAGATAAAAAAGATATTTTTTATTGAATTTTTTTTTATTAAGATAATGACATCCAAACAAACACTAAAAATTTATTAATCTGTTTGATCTATTTCAATGCTAGTGTTGTGATTAAGGTTATCTATTTTGATGTTAGTGTTGAAATCTATTGATATTATAGTTAGATATAGGCTTTTGAATTAATTAGATGATGTACTAATGTGATTGTTACTCTTATTGTGTCAAATTAAGATACTATTATAGTAGTACTGGCAAATTTTTGTTTATTTTTATTTAGAATTTGAAACTTAATTATTCTTAAATATTAGTGAATATATGTATTTCAAATTTTAATTTTAAATTTTTAATCATTTTATATTTTTTATTTACATTGGATTGAGTCAACTAATAACTTATCAGTTGATCCAGCAAATTAAAAAACTAATAATCTGATCGATTCAATTATCGATTTAGTTCTAACAACTATAAGTAGTATCACTTAAAATAATTAGACTTTCTCTTTTCTATAATTCGATTGTGAGTTTCTTGTAACAAAAAAAGAAAATATATTATTGTATATAATGAGATAATTAAATAATATAATTACAAATAACATAATTACATAATCTCATAAAAGGTCAATTATTAATTCAAAGTTAAGAGAAAATTGAATTAAATTTTATGAAACATTAGCAAACATTTCAATGTTTTATTTTGACAAACAAAAATCTCTTAAAAATATTAAATTATTATATATTCTTAAGAGTAAATTCTTATAATAGTTTTTAAAATTTATAAGTTTTATTATTTCAATTTTACATATTTAAAATTCATTATATTGATTTTTAAGATTCAATTTTAATATTATATTGATCTCCGAACCTTTTTTAACATTAAGTTAACAAATAGAATATTGAGTTGATTCTGATTTATTATACTAGACATAGAACTAAATGATATCATTTTATTTTGACACAAATAAAAAAAAAACGATAGAATTTTTAAAAATAAATATTCGGATGTAGCAGAAGTTACCAATAGAACGATTAAAAGCTATTATGAGTAGTATGGTATTGATTCCTATGGTTGTTGATAGCAATATCGAAGATGAGTACGGATTGAGTTTTTCAATTTGTTAATAATGATTTTTTTTTATGCTTAGTGCTCTATTATATTGTGTTGAGTTTTTTTTCTTAAAAAAAAAGATAAAAATAAAGTCGTTTTAAAAAATAAGAGAAAATAAAACTATTAAAATATCATATAAACTCTTTTTTTTTTTATCTTGTTTAAGCATTAAAATGAAACGAGACTTTTTAATTTTGTATCCGAGTGGCAAATAAAAAATTAAAGTCATTTTAGCACTTTATTCATGGACTCAAAGAAGTCTAAAAACTAATATAATATCAAAACTAAATTTAAAAAAAATAAAACAAATTTTAAATTTAAAAGATTAAAATAATTAAAACTGTAAATTAATTTGATGAATCACTTTAAAAATTTATTTTTTTAATCTTTTTACCTTGCTCTTACCGCCCCTCTCCAAAACCCAAATCAAAGAAGTTTATTTAAATGTTCCTAAATACTCAAACAACTAGCGAAATTCACAATATATTAATATTGACTTCTACGCTGAGAAAAAGATAAAAATTTTCTACAATAATTTGACAATTTTTTATTAAAATATTTAATAAGAAAACAAAAACGCTTCAAATTGGTATAATAATGAATAGTTTGGATAGTATGTATAAAGAATGCTTTCTTTTTGGTTACGAAACACCTTTTTTTTTTAATTTTTCTTTATCAATTTTAAAATACAAATTTGCTAAATTATTAAAGAAAATAACTAGTACCACATAAATTGGCAACCGTGTTTTACAAAATTTTTACAGAAAAAATTCCACCTTAGTGGCGGCAAAGATTCAATGGTTTTAGTGTTTTACAGAGAACACAGCACCGAATTTTTATTTTTAATATTAAATTGATAATAATATTTTTTTAAATTATGAACAATTAAAATATTAATTTTAAATGTGACACTATTTAATTTGAGATATATAAATAAGACATTTTAATTTTTGAAAGATATATAGAAATTAAACTATCTAATTTTTATTTTAAAAAAATTAAAAAATTTAAAATATAAAAACCAGACTCTTCATTTATATATTTTCTATAATTTTTAAAATTACTAAAAATGACAATATTTATAAGTATCATTCATCTCACTTCCATAACAAAAAAAATAATAAATAAATAAATAAATAGCAAGTGTTTCGTCGGCATAAAAAACTTCAAACGTAAATTGCTGCATTCGTTGGGCAACTCAAAACACATGGGCCTCTAAACCTTGGTTGTCTCTTGTATGGTGCCACCTCTTTCGCCACCAAAGTCTTTACTTTAGCTGGATAATTATCCCAGATGGCTAATATCTTGTAATTTTGGCTTTAAATCCCCGTTTCAATAATTAAAAAAAAAAACTCTCTACTTCAGCCAAGTAGCTAATCTTTGCTGTTTTTTTTTTTTCCTTTATAAAAGCAAAATACAATTCAAGATAAAAAAATATTATTTTTAATGGATTAGATTTTCCCTTTCAAAATACGTGTACCTTTTTATTTTGAAATATTTGTGTTATTTACGATATTGACATAGTATTAATCTTTTTATATTTTAACTCTAACAATAATATTAAGAAAATTAATCATTATACTATTAACTATATTAATTAAAACTTAATTTCAAAAAATAATCTTATTTAATTATAACATTTCATAATATTGCTAAAATATTTTTTATTTTCTAAATTAATGTGTTCTTTTTCTTTTATTAAGAATCTATAATGTACGAATATTGATATAAATACGATATGACATGAGATCTAAATTTTAAAATTTTATTAAATTAAAGTAAAAATTAATTTTTTAAATATTTTTTATTTTCTTTTAATTATATAAAGTATTTTAGATATATTTTGTATTAATAACTAAGAACGCATATTAATTTTAAATTTATTTCAAATATATAAACAAAAGTAAAGTTAAACACACTGATGCTACGTAATTGTATTTAAGTTTGTAAAAAATATGCAACTTTTATACAACAAATTTTTATAAAGTGATTTTTTACACGAGGAAAGAAGAGTGAAATGTGTTGAAAATTTTTAGAATTTTTAACTCTAAGACCATTTATATTGAATTATTAAAAAATAAATACTTAAAAGCAGTGGCGAATCCAAAAATTTTATAAAGAGGGAGTCGAAAATAAAAAATTAAAAGTACCATATTAAAATTAAAAATTTTAATAAAAAATAATTATATTTTAATATTATTTTAAACTAAAATTAATTTTAAAAAAATCATTTATATCAAAATTTTTTTTCATAAAATTCTAATTTTTATTCATATTATAAAAGATATAAAATAAATAATATAAATTATTTTTTCTAATACTTTTAATATATATATATTTTAAAATAAATTAATGAATATAATATATAAGATATATTCATATTAATAAATAATTCACTTAATATATTTTGATTTTAATATCATAAAAAATAAAATTTAATCTAATTTATTTTTATGTATATTTTTTTATTACATTCAATTAGTAATTATTATAAAAAATAAATAATTTACTTAATATATTTTGATTTTAATATCATAAAAAATAAAATTTAATCTAATTTATTTTTATGTATATTTTTTTTATTATATTCAATTAAGAATTATTATAAAAACTAAAGTATTTTTATATAATAATAGATAGAAAAATTACAAAAAAATCAAAAAATTGAAAAAATAAAAATAATAAATTTAAAATGCATGAAATGAGATTTGAACCCATGTGTTGGAGTATAAGATACTTTCCTCTAACCATTGAACTAGAAGATATATTATTTAAAAATTTACACATTACATTATATATATTTTAAGTTTTAAAACTTTAGGGGGGCCATGGCCTATGCAGGTCCCCCCTGAATCCGCCTCTGCTTAAAAGTAGAAGTGTACCTGAATTTGTGAATATAATTGAAAGAATTTAATTTTTTGATTTTCTTCTAGTAAAGTTTTTTGTATTTTTTATAGGACTGAATCATAACTCCTCTAATGGAAAAAAAAAAGTTACGCAAGTGACTTTAATGTGTTAAGGACCAAAACTCTAAAGTCACTATTTATATTTGAATGTGACACTCATTATTAAATCCTAAAATCTAAATAAAATACTATATCTAGTTTTAATCTATTTTAATTTCAAATTAAAAAAATAATGACTTATTCAATTCAGCATTTATGACAATAAACAAGATCACTGTTATATAAGTTATTTAATATGAAATAGCTTAATTCTGTGATTATGATTGTTATATGTATTATCCGTGAATAGATTAGGGACTTGGGCTATATATATATATATATATATATATATATATATATAACCCGTAACCCAAAATATACAAAATAAACCCTAGTTCTCCATACACCTTTAAGAGGTATAAAAGTAAAACAAGTTGCTGGGAGAATTCTATACATATAGTCATATACAAATAGTGTACAAAATAAAGTCCTAAAGATCAACTTCGTTGCAGAACTCCAGATGCCTAGCGAGGTGCCTCTCGACCTGCATCTGAAAAACATAAATATCTATATGGAATGAGAATCAGAGGTTCTCAGCATGTTAATGGTTCCGCATACATAGGATATAAGGTCCTGGGAAAGCCAAGGGCAATCCTAAAACACCGACACTCAGATTATAAAGCTTAAAGAACCAAAACAGAAACCATAAATCAAGGTGGTTTTCTATGGGTTCCTAACTTAACCAATTCCTTAAACCTAAACCATCAATCCTCCTCCTTTCCTCCTTTCCTCCGACACCGTTGAAACTACGCAAACAATCAAGCAGACAATGACAAATACAAGTACTGCAGATAGCAAATACAACAACTAACATATTAAATTCACTTAGGCACTCCCAATTAATGCACAACCAGCAAGTCAACTAATATGCATATGATGCATTCTTGTCCTATTGCTGATGAGTCTCATCTGTCGGTTATAAAGTCCATCCGTCAAGTCTGGCTGCTAAACCCATCAAGTCTCACCCTTTGCATATCTTTTTGTCATATATAAAATTGCTCAATGGGGGTATCCTTCCCGAGAATTTATAAGTGCCCGGTCACCCTTACGTCGTAGGGTCAACAGAGTATCGAGTCTCAACCTGGAATACGTGGTGGCAAGCCACGGTACGTTACCCAAGAAAACTCGTATCTGAGATAAATTGAATGCATAAGCCATGTAAACATTCATAATCATTGTACAATCATTCATCATAGCCATGGCATCACATATACTTCTTTATAATTTTCATACATAATTAATCATTTTTCAACCTTACTTCATGCACAAGTTATCACCTTTTCCTAGTTTTATCTCTTCACTAGTCATACTATTAAGATCTAGGGCTAAAAGAATGAAAATAGAAGTTTAGAGGTTCAAAATTAGGTTTTAAAACACAAAATTCATTTTTGCTGAAAACAGGAGTCACGGGTACGCCAACACCTTGCTCACGGACGCGAGACGCCTAACCCAAAAAGGTTGGTCACGTCGGGTGCAGGTGGTCGCATACACAACCCCTAAAAAATCACTGCTCGCATACGTAAGCACCCTGCTCGCATACGCAAGATGCGAAACCCGAAAAGCTTGGTTGCGTCGCGTGCGGTGGTTGCATATGCAAGCTATGCAAAATGGTAAAAATGTTGAATGCTACAGAATTTTCAGTTTTGCACTCGAAACAATCATATGCATAAAATTTCTCAATAATGCCAACAAGATAATCAATATACCATCACCCATTCTTACTCATTCATATCACCAGCATTAACTCATCACTTAGCAACCTATTTTCATCATAAACAATAATCATCCAACAAATACTCAATCCATAACAACAATATCATTAAACGCACTAAGCATTCACCATACTCATGCATTCCAAAACCAAAATCATACCTTGGCCAATTTTCTCGTATAACCCAAAGGCACCACCAAAAGGTTCAAAACTTAGTCCCAAGGATCTAAAGCAATGACACCCAAAGCTCCATTAAGACTCCAATGTTCACAATCAAGCTCCAATTTACATATATACACACATAATACATATTACCACGTATGTATACCTAAAACTTAATACCTAACACTCAAAATCAATGAATTAACTAGGGTTCTAGGATTCTCACCTTATTGAAGCACCAATGAAGCAAGATTAAGCATTTTTCTCAGGCTAATTCGAACCTAAACACCAGAATTAAATAATTTTCAACATATTTATTTATAAAGTTCAAAATTGTGAATGAGGAAATTGAGAAAGAAAACGTGACTTTCTTACTTTACAATGTACTGGACTCTGTAGAGCTCGACGCCGCAAACAGTGGCCACAAATGGTGCGGGAATCAGAGCTCGGAGTGAGAAGATATGGTGGTTTGAATCAAGGCCAAGGGTTTTGTTCCCTTTCCCTTGCTCTTGAGCTTCCTTCAACGTTCCTTTGCTGAATGCAGGAAGAAGAAGGACTCTTCTTAAGTGTATTGGGCTGATGGGTTGGGCCTTGGGCCCATTTTGGACCCGGTTTGATCGATTCGGCCCATTTGACCCAATCTTGGTCCAAATTCTTTTAAATTAGTGTCAAAATTCTTGTTTTAATTAGCTCTATATTATTAAACTATAAAATTCATATTTCTAATTTTTTTATTAAAAATTAATTTATTGATTAATTATTTGCTAATTTTATAGGGTTTTCAAATATCGTATGGAGGCAGTTCGATTTGCAGCAGGAAGACCCTAGACAACCTAACATCTTGCAAAAGTTTTGACTAGACCAAGGAACAAAGATTAGAGAGTTGAGCATTATGAATACATTATGAGGTGGACAAACCATCGGATCTCTATTCTAGTTGGTGATCTTGTCTTGCACTATCAAGCATATGATGGGTACATGCAATGGTATAGTAAGGCATATGGTGCTTGATAAACTATTATTTTATGATTTATATTGTGTTTAATTGAGTGGTTTTATCAAGTCTTTCACCCATTTATTCATATGATTAGCATGATATTACAAGTCCTTTCCAAAATTGTTCTATGATTGAAAACTTGCTTCCTAAAGATCTTTTAATTGTATATTTTTACTCTTCTTTATACCATTCGATGTCGTGATCTGTGTGTTAAGTGTTTTAGGCTTCATAGGGCAAAAATAGAAGGAACACAAGAAATTGAGCAGATGACCAGCGAGAAGTGACGCGGGCGCATGGTTCACGCGACTGCGCGAAATGGAGGAAATCGCAGTGACGCGAATGCGTGGCTTGGAAGTTACACGAGTGACACGAATGCGTGGACGACGCGCACGCGTGGCAAGGAAAAACGCTGGATGACGCGAACGCGTAGATGACGCAGTCGCGTGACGTGCGCGATCTGCAGAATTTGCAGAAATCGCTGGCGTGGATTCTGGGCTGCGTTTCAACCCAGTTTTTGGCCTAGAAATGCAGATTAAAGCCAGGGAACATGTAGAGACGAGAGACAACATTCATTCCACATAATTTTTAGTTTTAGATATGATTTTACTCCTCTTCTAGGTTTTCTCTCTACACATTCATAGTTCTTAGAATTTTATTTTTATTTGCTTTTTGGATTGGGATATTGAGAAGAGTTATTACCTCCGCAAGACTTCATCGCTCTAGTTTGTTTTCTCTAGTTTTTACTTACTCTTTCATATCCTTAATTTGTTCAGAGTTACAATTGGATTATTTTACAATTTATTAATACAAGAACCATTTTTATTTTTAATTGGTCTTTTTGATTATTGTCTATCATGTCTTTCTTTATTTTTTATTTTTATTTTGTGAAGTTTACATTCATGATGAGCGAGTAGTTCTCTAACTTGATTGAGAGTTGATTGAAAGGAAAACCTTGAGTTGGAATGCTCAAGAGTAAAATTGTAATTGGGTTTATTATTAGATGACTCTCTAGTCACTAACACTAATCCTTCCCAAGGGAGAGGATTAGAACTTGTGAATAGAAGTAGACTTCCAACTTACTTGACTTTCCTCTACCTAGTAAAGGATAATTAAGTAGAACAACCTTCAATTATCAATTGATCTTGGGAGAACTCCAACAAGGATAGAACTTCCGATTAATCTACTCCCGGTCAAGATTTTTATTTAAATTACATAAATTCTCTAATTTAATTTCCCGTTTATCAAACTCAAAACCACTTTGGAAAACCTCTGATTACTAAAATAGCACATCTTTCTGTAACTCGTTGGGAGATGACCTGGATTCATACTCCCAGTATTTTAATTCTAATTTTGTGACAACCCTTCTAAATTGATAAGCGAATTTTTGTTGGTTAAGAACTGTACTTACAACGTATCTCTCATATTAATTTCTTAATCTGCCAATTTTCGCCACGTCAATGCTCACCTGTAGTTGACTTGTTATGTTCCACAACCACAGCCACAACCACAGTCATACTCACAGCCCTTCATGCGTCTATACCAACCTTCACATCTCTTTCCACACACATACCCATAGTCACAACCCTTCCTTTATTATGATTTGTAAATCTAGAGAAATGCCTGAAATTTGCAAGATGATACCGCTCACATTTATATGGACCAATATATCCCTTCGTTGTTGGATAACCAGTATCTACCAAATAATATTTACCTAATAAACAATAAAATTAGTTACATATCATATGATAACTAAGTAAATATAGCTCATTTATAAGAATATGAAAAAAATTAACCCGGAGGAGGATGCGAAAAATTCGTGGCCGGAGTTGTAATATCATTGTCAAATACATGGGCATCATGCGCGGTGTCTTCCCATCCAGGTAATGCAAAAATAAAGCACATATCCCAATCATATACAACCATTATATTTTATGTTGGATATCATTTTCTTCCAATAAATTTGGGTTGTTCACTTAGGCTAACTATATATGGAATATGGGCAAATTTTGTTACATATGGAAAAAGTATTAGTGTTACACAATGAAATAGATATATATAAAGTATTTACACTGCTATAATGTCAGTGCAAAATACAGCCTGCGATTTGATTTCATCTTTTTTTATTTTAATCATGTATAATGCAGGTTGCGATTAGTGTTTTAATATTTTTCAAACATGCAACCTGCAAAACGTAGGTTGTGTTTTACCTTTTTTTTTCTTTTTGTTTTCTGTTTCAAACTTCACAAAATGCAGGTTGTGTTTTGTAATATTAATTTTTTATTATAAAACCTGCAAAACGCAAGTTGGATTTTGTAAAGCGTAGGTTGTATTTTGATTAAATAAAATATTTTAATCCGAGAACCTTGCCTATAAATACCATTGCCATTCATCTTTCCTTCATACTTGTGATTTTTTTGTGACAATTAATATTGTCAAAAAAATTTGGATGAGATGAAGTTGAGACTATGAAAAATATTGTAAATTTGTGATTGTATAATAATAATAATAATAATAATAATAATAATAATAATAATAATAATAATAATAATAATAATAATAATAAAATTGGTGATAACGATTATAATAATAACAGTAATAATAATAACATTACAAAAATTGTATAGTATACTAATAAAAAAATTTAGGGTGCGTTTGATTTACGTTTTTATTTTCTGTTTTTATTTTTAATATTTTCTGTTTTTTGAATATTGTGAAAAAAAAGTGAAAACAATAAAATTCTGTTTTCTGTTTTTACTTCCTATTTTCTCTTTTTTCTTCATAAAATTCAGAAAACAAAAAACACTAAAAATAAAAACAAAAAATAAAAACGCAAACCAAACACACCTTTTTATATTTAGGATTATTTAGATGTTCAATAATATGTTCCGCAACTAATGTAAAATCACGAACTATTTTAACTAAATTAAAATAAAAAAAAATTACAAATTGATATGTAGTTGATGAACAAAACAATGCTCTTCACCTTTTTACTCACACACTCACAAAGAACTACATCCTCTCTCTCGTTCAACATCAAAATGCAGGTTCAGCAACAAATATAAAGTCCAAGTCAAGGAGAAAAGCATTAAGAAGGACACGTGTTACACATGCACTTGCTTATAGAGCGGTGCACCTGCAAAATGCAGGTTATACCTTACTTTTTGCAAGTTGCATTTTGCTTTATCCTGGTCAAACAAGGACATGTTTCGAGCATGCAACAACTATCACGCTATTGGGTGTTGCATTTTGTAGTAATTTTTTTTGTTTTTTCTTACTGATAAAAAGCAGATTGCATTTTGTAGGTTTTGTACATTTGTATATTCACATTTCTGTATAACACACCATGATACAGTATTCTTGAATAACACCATTTTTTATTATTAAATTAATTTCTATAGAATATGAGTACCATTAATTGCTCCTATAACTTTTTTAAAAATGGCCAGTATCATTGGTCATTTCTTATTTTTCGATGAACATTCTAAAACGTCGAATCAGATGGCTTAATATATTTAATACACAACATCAAGCAAGCAACCAATACATCATGAAAATGTTTACTTATTATCTCTCCAGAGTGTTGAAATATTTCTTGTATCATCCTATTACCTACTCCATGACCAATCGTATTTAAGAACATTGCAACCGTCTTTTAAACTCTTATCCACTTTGTGCATTTTAGGCCATGTTCAACCAATCACTACAAAAAAAATACTGAGTACCATCAGATTTACCGGCAGATTTATAAAAAACATTTGATGCTAACATGTTTATTGTCGGAATAAATCTAACGGTATAAATCTCACCGGTAATTATTTACCGGCGAATTTTTTTATCTGCTGTTAATTACCAACAGATTTAATGGCAGATATTAACTTTTAGTTGGAAAAATTTTGGAACTTGTTACCGTCGGATTTATCCCTCAGTAAATCCAACGGTAATCTTAAATTTTATTTTTTTAAATTTATTTAAAAATTTAATATATAATTTTAAATGTTTAAATTCAATAATTTTTAAACTAAAAAAATTAAAATTTTACAATTTTTCATAATAATTTATCTATAATTTTTCGTTAAAAGTTCACAAATAAATTCACAAATCAAAGTTTAAAAATAAAAAAGAAAAATAATAATTACTTGTATATGAAAAAAAAGCAACACTATAAACATATACTCTAAATCCAGAAAAGCTGAACTTACATAAGGTTCGATATGAAAAATATGATACATCTTGGTGGCTAAGTAAATTATCTAGTTGAAGCTCTCTAGACAATAAAATATTGAAAAGAAAATTTAATTATACATATGGTATATCTATTTAATATTCTAAGTAATCCACTAACATGTATATGTTTGTTTCTCAAATGGTATATCTATTTAAGCTTATATAATTTTAGCAATTTACAAACCTAGTTGGAGGTTTTGCATCATAAACCTACTGTCTACATGCGCATTTTCTAGAATAGCAGGCTGTACACCTTCAATTACAAACTATAAACACAATCAACACACAAATTATAATTAAAAAAACAAATCAAAGTTCATATATTCAAATGAGTAAATTGCAACAAACTTAGTAAAATAACAACAATCAACTCAGCAAAATTACTTTAGAAAATAATTAACTCAAACAACAATAAACTCATAAAAGTAACAATAATCCACAATAAGTCAATAGTTAACTTGAAAAATTAATAAGATAAAATTAACTCAGACAATTAACAATAATCAAAACTAATTAACTCATAAAATAATTAACTCAGATAATAATAAGCTCAGAAAATTAACAATCATCCAAAACACCATCAACTCAAAACAAACTCTAAATTACACCCTACCTAATCTAACATTATTTAATTTTTAATCACACTAAATTAATATAACAAATCCTAATGACACAATTCATTAAAAAATGTAATCAATAGTTTAATAAAATACCTAACAAAATTCTAAATAAAAAACTGAAAAAAATACAAAAACTATAAAAAATTACCTCTGATGATGGCTATATAATGGTGGAAGCGTGGTGGTGACAAGAGACAGCAGTTAAACCTATAGTGGTGGAGCTAGGGTTTAGTAACATAACAAACAACTAAAAGAAAAAATGGACAACAACCTTATTTTGGCGTGGTAGATCTCAGCCGCGGTGATAGCGACAAGGCGATGACCTCCGATCAGCGGCAAGGGACACCAACAGTGGCGGCATGGCGGAGGCATTCCACAGAAACTCCAGCAGCAGCGACGACGACATGCTGATCTGGACGACAATATGGCTTACCAGTGGCGACGGCAGCTCCAGGTGGTGGCAGCGTAACCTTCTTTAATAAACCAAAGGGACAGAGATGAGAGAGAGAAAGAGAAGAAGAAGAATAGAAGAGAAAGAGAGAGTTTGAAGAAGTAAGAAAGAAGGGTTTTGCATTTGAATTTTATCCGAAATTTACCATCAGATTTATCGGCGAAAAAATCCAACAATAAGGTATTCGTCATTGCCTAAACAACGCGTTTCATTAAATCCTATTACCGTAAAAAATTTTCCATGAAAAATCCGACGGTAAATTTACTAATTTAGCGCTAATAAAATTAATTTTCATGCCTCTATTTACTGTTAGATTTAGTAGCAGAATTTTAAATCTTATGGTAACTTATTCAATGGATGAATTTTCACTTGTAACTGTCAGAAAATCCGCTACTAAATCCATTTGTAATGTCTGTCACTAAATTTGATGGTAAATCTGACGGTATTCAGCATATTTCTTGTAGTGGATTCAGCATAAAATAAAAAATACATATGTTTCCATAAACATATATATTTTCATTCGAAATATTTCATAACAACAAATGTTATAGCCACATAGAATTTCTTACACCCATAAATGACATGTTTGTTCACTAGTCCTACATGATTCTTTACATAAAATAATTAATTGCATATGACTAATCAATACAGTAATATTTTTATTCTCATCTGTATCTTCTTCTATCATGAAAAGTAATTTGATTTTTCATTTTGTTCTTTTCCATTATCTTCAAATAAATATTCCATGTTCATTCCAAATCAATTTACCGATTAAGTCTTGTATGAAGACATAAATAAATTCTTATAAACATAACATCAAAGGAAGGAATAAATAGTGTACAATAAGAACAATCATTAAGTACCATAAGCAATATATTATAAGACAATAATATATAAACAACACACAAATTTTTTCTATTGTCTTATTCTAACATTAGCAGAAATTTATGGCCAAATCAAAATGGAGTAAAATAATAACTTAATTAGTTTTGCTTGAATGGTAGTGAATTATAAGTAGTATGTTTGGCCAATCCAATAATCTTTGCTCATATCTTTATAAGGACAAATATTTTTCTGGCAAGCTTAAACATCATTAGTTGACAACAATGACTATGAAAATCATATCACTGGTATTAGCTTTTATTTTTTGAATCTCATTCATTACTTTCCTAATAGATGCACCATGTACTACAAACGTGAACAAATAGTTGAGCATGATTCAGATGTAAAGATAATTCTATTTATTGCATCTACAATTTGCTTTGAGGCAAGGCATTTAGACTTTTTCTTCTTTTTTGTTGTTTCACAAATCATGTTTTTTTTTTTCCTTTTTTCGGTACTCTTTTAACTATTATTTTCTTGAGAAAATTAAGATTTGTGTTGAAATTCAATACTAATTCCCATACTAGCACCTATATTTTTTTCACTATTTCAAGAACCTTCCTCTATATCAACATTCCCTTCCTATATCCATCACGAGTGGCGGAACTTGAAAAAAAATTTTGAGGGGATAAAAAATTTAACATAAAAATTATGTAAAATAAAATTTATAAATATAATTATTCTTTAAGTTGTTACTAATAAGATAATAAACAAATAATTCTATAGATAAAAAATATAAAATAGTTTATAATGACACTTTTCGAGTTTTGAGTGACTTGAAATCTTCAATAATTGAATCAGAACTAAACTTTTCATGAACAACAATTTCTTTCTCAATGTAAATAACTAAACTATCCACAAAAAATTCATTCTCCATCTTGTTTCTTAACTTTGTCTTTATTATTTTCACTGCTAAAAATGATCACTCTATAGTAGCTGTAGAAACTGGAAGAGATAATATCAGACGAATCAATCTATCAATCAAGCAATACACTTTTGACTTTTTTGTTTCTGCTAAACATCTACAAAATTCATGAATTGTTGATAGATTTTTTCATTTCTAGATGTTGACGAGCATCAAGAATAAAATGTTGAAGCTGAAAGACAAATTAATCTTCTCTTGTTCAATAAAGTCTTCGAGATAGTAACTATCAATAAGTGTAGAAATCTTAGTAATGTCAAAGTTTTGTAAGCATTTTTAGGCATGAGAGTAGAGCTCAGACTTAGTAGATCCATTTCTTGATCATTGAATATGTTGTTCAACTCTTGTAATTACTTATTAATTATGACTAAAAATATCTCCACTTTAAAATAATGTTAAACTTTATTATGATCTTTTTGGTGACGCAAGCGTCCCTGCCTTGTTATATAAGTAGGTAAATCAGGAATTAGAATATCATGTTGCTCACAAAATGATTTTAAATTTTTCAATAATTCCTTCTATATGTTATCTCTCATGTGTTTGGATAAGTGTTTTTGTAAAATAAACTAGTTGCACAATATTATTTATGTCTTGAGACTACTTTCGTAAAGCTTGACAAAGAACATCAGTTATTCCGATAATATCTTACATTAAATGCAAGATCAATACAAACTCAAATAAAGACAGCGGTGATGCTAGGTAGCTAAATAATAGTGTATAATAAAGAGATAGCACAAAATAAATGTCATTCTCATGATAAGCGAGTGGATTCCACCTGCTTATCAATTACCCACTTATCACTCAATCTTCTTCTGCATGCCTGGAGTCATTAATTTCATTCTCAAAATCTATTTCAATTTCTTCTAAATCAAATCCCTAACATCTCTCATTTACATTTATATCCATTAAAATGCAATTTCTGTTTAGTAGATTTACATCCAAAAACACTAACACATTAACCCGAGTGAACGATCATACATTTTTTTCCAATTTCATTCGAACCATAAGCCCACAACAGAGAAGAACAAAAAGACGCAGAGAGAAGGAAACCCAGCAGCTTCGTCATCGGAGCATCGCATAGCCTTGTCTCTTACTCGTACAAGTATGTTATCTAGTTTCATGTTTCAATTAATTTGCATAGTAGATCTTCATTATCAGCTATTGCATGTGTTTGGATTGGATGTAAATGATGAAAGTTTTAGTCTTTATTTCACGTTGATGGGTTTGCGGAAAAGGAAAAGCTTGCAAAGATTACATTTTGGGGGTGGAGATGAAGGGAAGGCTACAAAAAGGGCGTGTTTTTTCGTTTTTATAATCAGCAATGATTTTTATGGGGTGTTGCAATACCCCTGTTTTTTATTCTGTTCAACCTTTGTTTGATTTGCTATTTTACTTGCTAAGTGTTATGCATTGTTTTAAGGGATTAATAGTGTGTCAATTGTAAAGTGGTCAT
Organism: Arachis stenosperma; assembly: GCF_014773155.1. Taxonomy (NCBI): domain Eukaryota; kingdom Viridiplantae; phylum Streptophyta; class Magnoliopsida; order Fabales; family Fabaceae; genus Arachis; species Arachis stenosperma. Next base: position 115,719,686 of record NC_080382.1, read on the forward strand.
TAGGTTCAAGTTGCCTAAAAGACTATGAGAAAGAAAAATTAAAGAAGATGAATAAAGTTTTATGAGAAAGAGATATACGCAGATAACATTCCATAAAAGGTAGGCACAAGAGAAGCCACGCTTTCTTTCTCATTGTTGTTCTAATACCTTTAACTAATAAATCTCTTTATGCATGCGTCTAGGAAATCGCTAGTTACTTGAAGAGGAGATTGTGTTTATTTTAGAATTTTAATTCAGGTGTAGAATGGTAACAGAATAGTGATTATAACTTATGAATAATACCATCTCTGCCACACAAGGAGTTTATTTCTTTATGCATAAACTGTATTTATTTTATCCATTTTAGCGTTCACGAATCTAAACACTACACTATACACTTATACAAGATTGTAAATTTATGTCCCGAAAATCATAAAACAAAAATCTAACAAATCTTTCTACTTCATGTCTGTCACTTAGATTTTTTTTTATTAGTTGAATGATAATAGTAATTAATTATAGTAGGAGTACATAAGAAGTACCTAAGGTTAGCCACAAAACATTTTTTTTCAGTTTTTTGTTTTTATTTATTTAACAAAAAAAATCCTTCTAGTTATGAATGCAATAAAAATGTTATTCCTTCATATTTTTTTTAATGTGAATTACTTTATCTTTATAAAAGGTTGAGTTAGAATTTTGCATAGATTAGTACACATTCCTACACAATTAGTGCCTACTAAGGACTGAACATACATACATATATAACTTGTAAATAATTGTATATAATTAAACAAATTAATTCACAAAATTTTGATTAGTTACTTGAGTGAAATGATTATGAGAATGATGGAAACATAGTAAATAATCATAATTTTGGTATTGAAAGAGCCTAATAAATGTGGTTATCACAATAATCACAGTAGGAATAGAGAATTGGATATGTAGGAGGACCATAATTATTGATAACAAAGCATTATAGCAATCCATTATTGGTGACCAGATTAGTATGTTTTATTTTGGTGAATTTGGGACAATTAACATGCATCTATTTATTTGTTTATTTATTTTTTGTGTTAAAATATCGAAAAGAGAACTAATCTGCAGTTTCTGAAGTTGACCACGTTGGCTTCTCTTCTCTTGTTGACTTCCGATTCTCTAACCTGTGCATGGTGAAAATTCTGATGATGATAATAATTTCATATTCAATTTCATAATATCCTACTTTTATTCAAGTTTATTTGTAAGCAAAGTTGTTAGTCCAAGTTAATATTAAATTTGAAATTTTCTTGAGATTAATAGTAAACTCTCAAAAAGTTGTGCTTGTAAATGGTAGTGTGGGGGCACTATTGTGATATTATAAGGCTAGAGTAAGAAACGTTTCAATTATGGATGTTATATTAAGCAAAGATGTTATTGTAGCTATGTTATTAATAAACATGTTAGGATGTTATGTTTAAGTTAAGTGGGTTATTTAAGTATATTTTTCAGTTGCTCGTGAACAGGTGTTCAAAAAATAAGAAGTAAGAATGGCTCGTACCAAGAGCAAAAAGGAGATACATAAGAGTAACACTCCCGAAAGAGGACGGCCAAAAAAACCTGGTGGACCAAAAACGGTACGTTTAATTGTTAGCGGTGAATTAACTAAAAGCTGGGGTTGTTGTGTTTTAATAGTAAATGTTAAAACCGAATTCTCCGTTGTCACTGTGTGCTGATAATGATTGTTTGTGTAAAAAAATACTGGTATCTAGGTGCTCGCCATGTTGCATTGCTTCAGTTATGAAGGATTTAAGTTCAAAAGTATGCAAAGAGAAAATGATGGAGGTGGAAAACATAGGCTTTGGCTGGCTGTAATATGTGCCTGAATGGGCTGTCAACCAAGATATGATTGTGGTATTAGCATCATCATATACTCGAGATGAGAAGTCAATGATAGTCGGAACAAGAAAAATTCCCATGAAAGTTCAATCCATTGCATGGTGTTTTGGACTACCAAACCATGGTAAGCAATCTCTCAAATAAAATAGAGAGAAAAGGAAAAAAAAGAAATATTTTCACAATAATCTTGTTGATTATATGTTTTCGGTTAAATTAGCCAATAAAGATTTAGACTGCATTGACTTATTTTGTGTTTGGCAGGAAAAAGTTTAAAAAAACCAGAAACACCAGCAGATGATCGACTTTTTAACAGTTTCACAGAAAAGACACAAGCAGATTTGAAAAGAGGTGTTATCACATGCTCGATGCAATTCGATGACGATAGAATCAACTTCTGGAGACAATTCATCATGTTGATAGCGAAGTGCTTGTTCTTTTCCTCATCGAAAGCCACCGTTTCAGGCATATATATACGAGCTGCCATTGAATATTGAACCCAAGGAAGATATATTGGGCGAGGTACATTTACAATTTTTTAATTGAGGGAGTTTTGAGGTTTCAGGATGTAGGAAAGAAAATAAGACAGTTGATGGTTATATGTTCACATTGCTGGTGAGTCGTATATCCCTAACATTTGATTTATTGTTTGTTAATCTATAGTATACCTTGTTTATACTAATTACTATAACTTTCACATTATATATCTCCATGCTAACAAGAATGGAGATTTAGAAAGATATAATGGGAGAGAATCGTGGATCAGAAACTGGTAGCTTGGTGATCTGAGGATGATGGATGAAGAGGAAAGCACATCTCATTTGGTGAGGCATATGGTAGATATATAATCTTTTGATAGTGATAAGTGTGAATGATTTGTTAATTGGATCACTTCTTTCAAGCTCTAACGAAAATAAAACTTATACTTTGTCCACCGTAGGGACTTCTAAATTTAATTGGGAATATGTCTGGGCTACAAAAAATGCACAATCACGTATCAAAGAGAGGAATCATTAAGAAAAAAAATAAAATTTAATAGAAAGAATCGTAAAGAAGCTCCCACGGTAAATGAGACTGAGATCGATACACGGGCTGGACATGCATCAGTTGCTAAATTTGATGAACATCCTTTGAAAAAAGGCAAGTCAATGATTTTTCAGTTATTGTATAAAATTTTATTACTCTAACCTGCCTCTTTTTAATAGTATGCTAGTATACATATTTTTTGTTTTGACATCTGTGTTAAATTAATTAATTAGTACATTTGTATATAAATTTTTACCATCTATAGAGTAATTAATTATTTATCTAATTTTAGAAGTGTGATATTGATGCTATAACTTGTAGATACATCTTTAAAAAACTATTGCAGCTACTTATGTTGAGCATGGCTATTGACCTTACACATTTAGATGCATCTTTTTATATTTTAGCATTCACTTCATAAAATAATAACTTTGAAAATTATGTGAGTATCGATGGATTAATATGTACAACACCATTTCTACTCTCCCTAATATGCATAGTTAAAAATTTTGTTACTAAGCTGTTTTGGTTTTAATGTGTAACATGTATGACTATTTGATAAGCGTTATTCTAATTAAATAAAGATCTTACTAATGCTAATACTAGTTACCTTAAATAGGAGTTCGAATAGCTAATATTTGTATTTTTAGTTCGAATGTTATGTATGCCTGACACTTGATGTTATCCGTGTGGCCTTATGGATGTTAACTGATTGGAATTGTGGATGTTATTATCCATTATTTACTTTACTCTGCACGAAGCAGCCTTGGGTGAACTTTCGAATTAAACTCATTTATACATTTGAGAGTACTAAATTTACTTGATAGGATTATATTTGTGTTAGGTTCCTTTTTTTATCGCCTATAGTTGTTCAACCTCCAATTTATTTAAACAGAAATTGCAGTCAAGAGTCACAAAATGGATGTATTGGGGGGATACAGTGTGTATGAAGAAGACATGTACGAAAATGCCCACAGGAGATGAGACAATGGGTGACACACCTATTGGAAATGCAACAGATGATAATGTTGATGAAGGGTCTTCAAAGAAAAGCAAAGTTAATGATTTTTCAGTTATAGTAAAAAATTTTAATGCTTTAACCTGCCTCTTTTTAATAGTATACTAGTATAATTTTTTTTAATTTGGGCATCTGCATTATCATAATTAATTATTACATTTGTATATAAAGTTTTACCATCTATAGAGTAATTTTAATATACGTTACCAACATATAATATTGAGCTTAGCTGATAAGGATAGCAACTATAATTAATTTTTTGTCTAATTTTAGAAGTGTGATATTAATATTATAACTTGTAGATTTACCTTGAATAAGAGTTCGAATAGTTAATATTTGTTCTTTTAATTCGGATGTTATATATGCTTGACACTTGATGTTATCTGTGTAGCCTTATGGTTGCTAACTGGTTGGAATTGCGGATGTTACAATCCATTCTTTATTTTACTCTGCACGAAGGAGTTTTGGGTGAACTTTCAAATTAAAATCATTTATACATTTAAGCGTACTAGATTTACTTGATCAGATTAGATTTGTGTAAGGTGTCATTTATTATTATCACCTATAGTTGCTCAACCTCCAATTTATTTAAACAGAAACTACAGTCAAGAGTCCTAAAACGGATGCATTGGGGGAAATACCGTGTGTATGAATAAGACATGTACGAAAACACCCACAAGGAATGAGACAATGCCTGACACAACTATTGGAAATGTAACAAGTGATAATGTTAATGAAGGACCTTCAAAAAAAAGGCAAGTTAGTTGAATTTAACCATAATACGAAGTATTGATAATTATAGTAGGTGCATGACTTTTTATTTCTTATTCTTTCCTGCTTTTCAGGTGGAATGTTTAATCAACAAGAGATGTTAACTATCTAATCTTATGAATGTTACACGACTTTCTTTACTTTAGTTCACACTAACACCTTTTTTGGAAATGCATGCTTCCTACTAAACTAAAGTATTAAAGAATTGCACGAGAACCTGCAATAGGCACTCACGCACACTTAATTGTTAATAAATGTGTAGAGATTCTACAAAACTTGCAATGGTAGTGTATGTTATGCCAGAGGACCCAATTCAGGTTGACTTTTCAATCCCATCATTCTTGTTTGGCATCACTTAGATGTACATACTTGACTCATCCCCCAGATCTCTAGTAACAAACGAGCAAATTGTGACTTTGGAACTCGAAGCACTAGAAAATATAAGAAAATTAGAAGATGTATGTGGTGAACATACCAACGCCATCCAGGGGTACTGCAAGGCCTACAGATGATGACATAAATAGAATATACAAGTGAGCAACAGATCGTAGGGCTGCACAGAATGTCATGCTCGCATGGATTCGGAATGGTGATGATGTTCAGCTGCAGCGAGCGGACTTGCAATCACTGGACTCGCGTAGAAAGGTAATCGATACGGTAAGACCGAACAAAAAATTGTAATCAATTGGTGAGTATGTATTCTGCATTAAAGTTCTATGAAATGCAATGCGTTTATTCTATTCAGGTGGTTGATTACTGTTGTGCTATGTTCAATGCTTCGAGCAACACAAGGTTTTGTACAAATTTTTACTGTATTCCACCGAAACTAATGGTTAGTGCAATCTATCCTTACCTACTTAATATTAATTAATACCCATAATTGCCTCGATTAAGGATACTTTTGAAGATATACGAAATCTATATTTATGAGTTATCACTCTTAATTATTTTCTTAGGTGTTTAACTAATCAAAAATGGGTTTGAACAATGTGCAGGCACGAACACTGAATTTATCCCTGTTCTTAGTGGCTTCATAGGCTGCGGGTAGCACTGGTTCGATGCGGAGAAGGCAAAACAAGTTAAATATGTAAGTAATTCACGTACTTACTTATTATCTATACATAAAATCTATTTTTTTCATTACAAGAATGTGAAAAAAAATTATATACTAACATGCTTGATTGAACGATGAAGTGGTTTGTTCTAGTGTGTCAAAATGATCAATGGTGGCTATATATGCTCCACCGGCATACTGATAACCTATGGGTGTTAGACTCCATGCACAATGGGCCACACTCCGAGCGGCGAGAGAAAATAGATAAATATGTTGTAAGTCAGAATATATTTTATGATGCATATTTTTACGGGTGTTATTTGTTACTTTTGTTGTACATTTTTTTTAATTTTTCTCCCTAATTTTTCTATCTGGCTTATCGTAGGGCTTTCTTCTCTAAGAGTTGGCTGCAACTATAGACCAGAGTGTAGTATTCACAGCTGAGGGCTACAAGTGTTGCTATGAAACATTGATCCCAAAACAGCCAAATGGGTAAGTGGGCTAGAGATGAAAATGAAAAAGGGTTAAAAAAATCAACCGAATCAAAATTTTAATATATTGGCACGACTATATATTGTTTGTGTTGCATAGGTGGGATTGTGGCATATATGTCATAAAATGGATGGAAATATGGGATCCAAAGAGCTTGACAGATGGTGGATTAAACATGCCTATTTGGATGATGGTTAGTGTAATCCAACACATATGACGATGCTTATTTACATATTTAATAATTAATATATAACTCTTTTTGGATGAATTCTACTTTTAATGGTTGAATTTATATTTGCTTCTATAATGTATTTATACCAAACACATACATATCTGTTTGTTATCACAGGCCCAGCTGTAACAAATTTGAAAGGAAATTGTACCGACATACTAATTTGCAAAGACAATGTCTCCAGGAGTGTGGTAGAGGGTGTACTCAATGTGCCATGTCGTCATGTGGAGGATAGGAGAAAGAAAAAAAATAGGTTGAAGACCCTTGGACGAATCTAAGGACAAAATCACTGTTTCGAGGAGGGAACGGGCTAAGAAAGCTAAACGAAACTATAAATCATAACTTGTGATTAGAGTTGCCGTGTGTATGCATTTTCCGTTAATTTGATTCCAGAATTTTATGGATATTATCATGAAATACATATAGATGTTATTGGATTTAAACAAAAAATGGATGCATCTTTTTAAAAAGTTACCTATACTGAACAACAGGCTAAATATATCTACAAACAATTAATTAGAACTAGAGTTGCTGTGTGTATTTACTATTGATATAGCTATAGAATTTTCTAGATTTTATCATGAAATACTTGCGAATGTTATTGGATTTACATAGGAAAAAAAATTCACAAGAATTCACTCACAATAAAAGATTATATATGAAAAAAATTGTTTTTGTTTTCTTTTAGTTTTTTTTTGTGTTTGGCTTATTTTTGCTCAAATCGAGAACACGTTGATTGAAGTTTGAATTTTTTTTGTATATCTAATGAAAAGTTTTTAATTGAAGTTTAAGATTATCTATACTTAACAGCCAGCTAAAAATATCTATGCCCAAACAATAAATTGTCGATTATGGATGTTATTATGAAAAACTAGATGATGTTATTGGATGTAAACAAAATACATGACTGGATATACCTTTTTGATGGATAGTTTTTTAAATAATGAAACAAAGATCTTATTATGTATGATATACTTTTAAAATTCAAGTTTAAACTTCATGTAATGCACCAAATTATCATAATGATCAAATTATCAACTGAACATTTATTATTTTAAATATTAGTAAAAAATAATAAAGGTAAAAAGATTAAAAAACAAAAAGGTTGTATATTAGTGGCCCAAGTCTATTAATTATATTTTATTTAATAGTAGTATATGAAGTTGTAACAAGGTAAAATAAAGTTAAGTATATAAAAATATATATAACTAACTCCCTAAACTACCAAATCATGATAACGTAAAATAAAGTTGAAGCATGACCAAAGTAAAAAGTAGTTGCTAAACTCTAAAGCTTATGAAATGTAGTGCTCTTAAACTTCGAATCTTCAAAAAATGCTTCCTGTGGAAAAAAATTAGAAAAAAAAACAAAAAGAAAAAAATAAATAAATGAACATGACATTAACGCTATAAAAAAACATAAGGTACACATACACAATTGTTCGGCATTATGAAATGAATTCAATAGTGATGTGAAGGAAGCAGAGTGCATAGCCAAATTGTCTGTCATTTTTGAACAAGCCCACTGTGTATCTTTGTAGGAAGATGCCAAATTGGTAGAAAATGGTTGTGCATTACCATTAGGTCTCTGAACACATAAATCATATTGAAAAATAACATCCTAACTTATCATCCGGTCAACACATTAAAAACAAACAAATAACGTGAAAAAGGAAACCTTGTGATTGTGAGTGTTTTTGTGTTTGCAAGCCCTCTTTTTAATAGATTTGTCTAGATCTGCCCCAAATCAGGTGGACGTTGGACAACCTAGCATAGAAATACGATGTGGGTCCTGTAGCTCATCCATGCTAACAGGGCACTCATCACGCGTATGCGAGTTAATTGCACTTGGTACAGGTGCAGCTTGATGCTCATATTCCTTGTGTTCTTTGAGCTTGTGCTGAGAACTATCCATGGCATCACACAATATAGTAGCAACCTCTGGAGTAGCCACGAAATCCTGAACAACATTGTAAAAATGAGAACACAATTCTCTAAAAATGATCATGCTATCATCAGAAGGATCTATGTCAAGGCTACTTCTGATGTACGTGTGTCTCTGACTAACATTCTTACTCCATCAGGATAGAATGTATTGTGACGACACTGCTGTTACACGAAAATATAAAAGAACAGCAAGAATGTGGCAGCACAGAATACCATCCGATTGGAACATAAAGCAATCACATTGATCTTCTAATGACTACAAGCAATAGAAGAGTTGGTATCTGCTATACACGAACACGTCAAACACCATTCTTTGTTGGTCAACTTCACAAATTGTACTTATGGCATGATAGTTGATTGAGGAGATGATGCAATCCACCTTTTTTATAAATTGATCCTAAACATCTCGAAACATGGAGTTTGTATATTCTCTCTAGAATTGCTTCTCTATTGGTGAGCTGGAAACACAAGGGATAATCCCTCTTAAATCAGTAGCGTCACACTCAAGCTCCTTTTGCTCCTTGTCTATAAGACAGTTTTGGTATTTGCAAACAAAGTGCAACAAAGAGCTCTTATTGTTTAAATATTTATCGAAAACTGCATGTATGCTCTCACTATGCTATGTGCTACTCATGCCAGCACAGAATTTGTCCTTAAAAAATACTGGCACCTACATGTGTCGATCAGCAAACATATCTGCCAACAAATAAAGAAAACAAAAAATGCAAAAAATAGCATAAGTTAACCCATAAGTGCAACATGCATATTGACTATAAAATAACATCTATAAAGAAGCCAAACACACGCAGCAATAAACCAGGAAATTATACTACCGTTTAGACAACTAGAGTTGTGGAGGTCATACTCTTGAATAAAATCATTTCAATCTCTCTCAAATGAGTCCTTAGATTTGGATTCAAACACAATCCTCTTCATGCATGTGTTAAGCTGATCGAAACGACGGTAACCTACCAGCTTGTATAATATCTTCTTTAGGATATGCCATATGCACCATCTATGACGTGTGTTTGGTAAGGTGGTCTCTAATGCAGAATGCATCTACAGGCATTGGTCTGTGATAACATATACGGGCCCTTTCCCATGCACTTCACCAAAGTTCAAAAAAGCCATTGGAATGTACGAGTCTCCTCATTCCGCAATAATGTGCACCCAAGAAGCGTAGACATCCTATGGTGGTTGACACCTACGAAAGACCCGAACGACATGTCGTATCTAAACAATGAAAATATAAAAACATGTAACGTAGGTGAAAAATCCAAATTCCTTAGCTAAAAAAATTCTAATTAAGTTGAAGAAAAAAAATAATTTGGTACCTATTAGTCTTGTAAGTGTGTCAAATGTCACGGCATCAACGAAATATTCCCATGCAGCTCTACATCGAGTATCGGCCCAAAACACATTTCTAAGTCTATGGTTTTCGTCCACATCTATCTCAAAGAAAAAGTTTGAATTGAGCTCCTTCATCCATGGGAAGTGCTTAAGTAACTCTTTTTGATTCGTCTTATCCCCGAAAATGCATAAGTAACGACTAATGTAATTTCTAATATCATTCTCTGTAAAGGTGAGGTTGGCAGGGCCACTGGTAGCATTGGCTAGTGCCTGGTATGTCTTACTCGGTCTAATGCCAGCTTGGTCGTTTTGCTGTATTAGGTCCTTCACATGCATACTTAGCTGACGGTTTGAACATTCCAGATAGCTTCGGATTAAGCGGGTGTAAGTGGGATACCTTTACTCGAGAAATCTTCCACTGCCCTGTCATCTTGTCTAATGCTACATAGCAACGGACTTTGCAGTTTTTTGAGACCACTGTTTTCCTTCTCTTGGGTGCCTTTACACGGAATGTGTGGTATTCATCTCTATTACAATGCAAAGCCTGATTAATAACCACCTTCTGATCGTCTTTAGTCTCCCAGCCGATGGTTCTTATTTTGACGACAAAACCAGTCCTTACCATATATCAGTAATAATATGCGCGCGCATCTTCTAATGTGCCGAAGCACATTCCCTCCTCAGGCTTTAGCTCCTCGTCACCAATAGCTTGGTTTATGACCTGGGAAAAAAGAAAACACAAATGAAACTCAACCTGATAGTTAACTATACAAAAGTGGCTAATTTCACTGTCAAGTATAACAAATAAAACACACTATTGTAATTTTAGGTGCTAATTTCGTGCCATTATGGATGTTATTCATATAAAGTTATTAATTGCATAAAGCATGAACTTTACGAATGTTATGCATATAACTAAAGTGCTAAAATTGGCAGTTCACTAAATAGTACAACATAAGTATAAATGCACATAAATAATACACAAAAAATAAACCGAGTTATTACCATACCTCATCAGAGATAGTGTGGTTTTCATATTCTCAGAAATTGATTGACTGACAACAACCTCGTCGAGTGAGTCCGTCTGTTGTTCAAAATCTTCAGCACCTTCTGCCATAGGTACTGTATTAAGGTCGAATTCAAATGACATACTATTTGCAATGATAAAAGCGACTTCTTATAAAATTTATTGGCTTATACATTATTGTGCTTGCAATGGTATTAGAGTTGTAATTTTTGAATGAATATAATTGAATTAACGGAAGGCATATATTAGGGTAGTTTTCATGTTTCATCATATCTCCATTGAATGATGATAAATGCCTTAACAGAAACAAAGAATCAATTATAATTAGCTCATTTAATACATATTATCATCACTGTTCTTTATTATTATTATTATTATTATTATTATTATTATTATTATTATTATTATTATTATTATTATTATTATTAAATATAAAAATCAAGTTATAAAAGGAATATTAAATATTGATTACAAGAATTCCTAACAGTAAGAGATATGATATTATAATTAATATCATTAATAAGTGGGGTTGATAAAAATATGATAAGTGGAATGATAAGAGAGTGGGATAAAAAATAAAACTATTATTAAGTGATATAAATGAAGTAAAATATGGAAAGTTTTGGCTAATTATGTCTGAAAATTTTTTGTTACCAAACTTTTTTCTAAGGTCAGGGTATTGTAAACACCATTTGCATCACCATGCTGAGAATAAGTTGATCCATCAATAATAACCTTTTGTAAAACAGTCAATGTTGTACCATACATTTTATCAAACTGCAAATAGAAGAGAAATGAGAACTCCATCAAGTATCAACTATTTGTTTCAAAGTACCAATTTGATTTATCCCTTTACCAGTTTCAAGTTCATCAAACTATAATATTTGTCTTGGCAACATGTAAGTCATCATATCGCTTACTAGAAGAATAAATGATATTGACGATGAAAGTTGATTTTGAAAAAAACTTATGCACATGAATAACTTCTTTAGATAAGCAATTAATGCAAGTTGTAATCGATGAGCAAAACAGTGAATACAATAAGCATAAGGGCAATCTTTAAGAATAATGCTTGTAACTCATTCTATTTTTCTCTTATGTTACTACACCATCATATTCTTGACCATGAATATTAGAGATATCAAGACCATGTCGAAAAAAATGCCACACAATTCATGTTTTAGAGTTAATGATGTAGTATCATTAACATGTACAAGATCAAGAAAACGCTCTTGAATAAAATCATGAATTTTCTCAGAAGTATGATCCTCAATTAAATTTTAGATGTGACTTGCCTGATTTAGTAAGTCTAGACATGCTCCAACTACATTATTGTGTGGTGAGCATAGATCTCCAATATATTTAAGAAAAGCACAATTTACTTCATTATTATCCTTTTTCCAACTTCTAAACCCTTTACTAATAAAAACATCTGACTCATTACGTTTATTGGGTTTTTTGCTAACCAAATAATAAAATAAATAATATGCAGCATCTTCAGAAGGTGAATACTTTAACCATGAAGGAAAAAATATCAAACTAAGCATATTGAAATCGTCTTGGATGCTTCGTACTAAATGGAGGATAATTGTCAAGATATTTTTGATATGAACCCCATTTAATATAAGCTCGTCTAATCTCATCTCTTTGGTTTGGGTGATATTGCCAAATTTGAAATCATTTTTCAAGGTTTCATTCCAAAAAACTAAAGGCAAACTCATCAGATGCAAGTCTTTGAACCTTTGAAGGTGGTATTTCACTTTTTCGTGATTCATTGAAGTAGAATATCTATCTACATGTGTTGATATTGTAGAAGTTATCTTTTCTCCTTCTTGAATGTTAGTTTTTCTCTTAAAAAATTATCAATTCTTTGATTTTTTATCATTATGATTGTACAAAAAGTTGAATATATATCCTATGAAATATGTAAAAAAAGAAGTTAAAAAGTAAATATTAAAATTTATAATACTTATTGAATATTTTTTTTAGCCAAGAGACTTTTAATTAAGGAATTAATAAATATAAAATAATACTAAATTAAATAAATAAAAAAGTTACCTCATTTCACAAAGATGATGAAAAAATATATATAATTGCTTAAACTCGAAAATTAGCTTAAAAGATTGAAACTTCTTAAGTTCTACCTTACAAATTCTTCTATCAAATCTATAAATATACAATAACATCAATAATTATTAAATATTCTAATATTTTTTTACATAATATAAAATATTTAAATTAAATAAATAATAAAATATAAAATAGCATTAAATTAAATAAATAAAAAATACATAATTTTTTATAAGTAACACCATTAAAAACTTATTCTTGAGAGTTGAGAGGCAAATATTCAAATATGATTCTTATCTTTTTTTTTTGGTTACATAATCTTTCTAGATTTAATTTTATTTGTTTTAAATAGAATGAAAGATTTTGATGTCTTCTTTAAAGAAGCCAACAAAGGCCTTTAAAATTTATTCCACAAATATAAGAGGTAAAGATTGAACTCAAATATCTCGTGTTAAAGTTAAAGACTTAAGCCAATTGAATTATATTTTTTCTTTAAGAGAAGTACTTCTTTTTTTTTGTAAAAATTTTGGGATATGATTCTCTATTGTCTAACTAAAACTCTGCCACTATTACCATCTTCTTCTATATTATTAGGTAATATCTCAAATAAGGGAGTCCAAGTAAATTTGTAATAATATAGTTAACTCATCCTTCAAAAAATTATTTTTGAAGTTTTTATATAAGAAATTTTTTGTATGTATACAATTAATCAACACAATACTCGTTATAAAAAATAGACTTAAAACTTTTACTTTAATAATAAACTATTACATATCAATTGTTTTTTTATTTTTCCATTTATTTGGTGTATCAACAATATGTTTAGTATAATTTCATCTTAAACTCATTTATTTGCCAAAAAACTTGTACCATATTAACTATTTCTTTCTAATATTATTCCATCTATTTTTTAATTGACTCTTATCATATTGTCTTTTAGTTTTTCTATTAAATTGAGATAAAGTATATTTCTAACTTTTTTCTTTTTTTTATAAAAGTGGTTCTATTGCATTGTAGTATAGCAACTTGATCCAAACATGTTTGGATAAATTGTTTAGTTTTGTTCATGTCCCACGTTGCTTTTGTTTTTTGAGATTTATTATTACTCATTATTCTATTAAAAATATATATAAATTATATATATATATAAAAGAATATTTCATCAAATATGTTATATTTTTTAAAAATTTTAAGTATTAATGTGAGAATATTAATTTAGTATTCTTTTTATAACATACTCTTATTCTAGTACTCTCAATAATCTTATTTATAATATTATTTTGGGTTCAAATTTTTCACTAGTTATGATTTTATTATTTATAATTAATTTTTTCTTTTTAACAAGATGAATAATTTATATTATAAAAAATTACAATAATAAATACCGCACAAGAATAACAATGACAGATTTTACAAAGTCAAATAAAAAGAAAATATTCTATACGTTTTCTAGTAATCTCAATATTTTTTTTATTTAGTATTATTTTAGATTATAAATTTTTATTACTTATAAATTTATTGTTACTTATGATTAATTTTTATTTACTTTGTCCTTTTTAACGGGATTAATTATTCATATTATAAAAAAATTATAATAATTAAACATAGTATACAAAAATTCCAGTTATAAATTTTATAGAGTTGAATAAAAAATTAAAAAATTTTATACAAAACAAAAATAAAGTACAGTAAAGAATAAAAAAAAGAATTCATATAAATAAGAAACTAAAAATTCCATAAAAGAATAAAATTGTATACATGAAAGATCTGAGTACTAAAAAGACTATAATATTAAAAAACCAACAATTTGTGAGTATAATATATATAAGTTGTGTAAGTAACTCTAATTCATTTTATTTTAATTTATATGTTGAAAATTTTATGTGAATATTATTATGTTAAATTTGTATTTGGATTGTGTTTGATTTGATATATTTTGTTAAATTGTATAGGATTTTATTAGGGTTGTGTTAATATTTTTTTTTAAAATAAAATTTAATAATATCCATGGATACTCGCAAGTATCTACCTCCCTCGCAGGGAAAAATAAACGGAGACCCGTGATGGGGTTGGGGCGGGGACCCGATCAAACTATTGGATCATTGGATCAGTGGTTTAACTATTGGGTTATTGGTCGAACTGTTCAAATCGATAATAATAAATAAATACATTAAAATTTTAATAAAATAAAAAATACATTATTATTAAGTAATAAAAGTAATATTTCACATCATTTAAAATTAGTTAAATTATAAATTTAGTTAACTTGTGCTCTAAGAATATAGGTTAAGAGTATAGTAATAGAAATCGTTTAAATTTTTAATATATTTAATACATTAAAAATATAAAAGAAATTATTTTTAAAAAATTTTTAGTCAAATATTTTTTTATAGGATTTTTAAAATAAATTCTCAGTGTAACGACCTAATTTCCAGTACGTCATAATCATACTGAAAACCGAGTGTCACCAATTTGTACCCAAAATTTTAACTATTTACTATTAAGCCTATAATCATATTAGCACACTGTCAAATTTTTGAGAAAACTTTTATTTTATAAACAGATTTGCGAGGGCAGCTAATTAAACATACACAAGCCATATAAAGGAATTAGGTAAAACTTACACAAGGCCAACATTATATATATACATAGCATGTATCATAGATCATATATACATATAAAGGTACTGCCATATATACCATAAGTTAGCGTACAACCCTTCACATCTTGCTACTATATACATAATCAACACTCCGGACCCTGGTCCATATAGGAAGCCCCTAAGCTAGCGCACGAAACTAGCCTAGCCAGTATTTATAGCTCCTAATCTCTCGGTGGATCTATCCAAAAGTGAGAGACTAAACCGAAATTCCTACGCCAAACTGAAGGGGCCATCTAAAACACGCTATCAACTCTTACTGTCTCTGATAAATCATTGCAGCCAAAAGACGAGATCTCTATCACCTTCATATCCTTCTCTGGGTCCTCGTATATATAGGGGTGATCTTAATTAGAGTTCCTGATTCCATCTGAAGGGGAAGAGCAGGTGTAAGAACTGGGGAGTTCTTAGTAGGGTCGAGCTGGTTAGTTAAGCCCATTTTAATACTA
Organism: Arachis stenosperma; assembly: GCF_014773155.1. Lineage (NCBI taxonomy): Eukaryota > Viridiplantae > Streptophyta > Magnoliopsida > Fabales > Fabaceae > Arachis > Arachis stenosperma. The sequence goes on from NC_080382.1 coordinate 115,735,631, forward strand.
TACCTAGTCAGCAGCAACAACCAAATCATGCATCAAACACAATAACTAAAGAACATAAAGAGAAACAAAAACAACACATACACAATTACAGAAAATAGAATTCATAGAAAATATGCTCAAACAATCATGATGCATGTCTATCCCTAGTGCAGGTAATGAGATCATTTGTCGGTTTCGACCCGCTCCCAATGTAACTCAGTAACCTTTGTCTGAGTTTGGTTTCCAGTGCCATAACCTCTGTAAGCAACCTCTGTCTTACAGATGCGACTCTCTTGAGCCGATGTATGCAAACATAACCTCTGTAAGCAACCTCGGTCTTATAGGTGAGGCTCTCTCTAGCCAATGTATGTATCGATAACCTCTGTAAGCAACCTCTGTCTTACAGGTGCGACCATCCCCTAGACTGGCCGATATATCTCTGGAAGCAAATCTCAGTGGACTCACCACCATATCTCTGCTCATTTTTAGCAGGTACACAGTCATCTCAGCTCGTTCTCAATGCCAAACAATATCTCTACTTATCTCCTTTTCTCTTTCTTTCTTTCTTTCTTTCTTTTCTTTTCTATGCTCTGCCCTCCTATGGCAGGAATTCTTTTAGATTCTATTAATCTTTGCTCTCTGCTCTCCTGTGGTAGAGGTTTCTTTAATATTTTTCTTTTCTATTGTTCCACAATATAAATTATTTTCGCATTATTCTCTCGCCTTTCTCTAAGTGGCTTATGGAAAAGAATTATAAAGTTCTTTAATTAAGTATGCCTTTTCTAAAGCTTTAAGATTACTCTGCTTGCTTGCTTTATCATTAATAATACACATTATGATATTCTTACAAGATAATATCTTTGAGAAATACTAATTATAATAATGATTTATTTTAATATAAATGAGTAATTTTAAAGAAGTATTTAAAATAATATTTATAATCTTCTTTTAAAACTTAGTTTATAAAATCTTATTTTAAATTTTTATTAATTACTTTCTAAATCACAAACTTTTTTAATATTCTATTTTTAATCTTAATATTTTATAAAATTATATTTGAACCCTCACTTATTTTCATATTTATAAAAATAACCTGAACCTTTATAAAATACCCATTTTATTCCTGAACTTTATTTATTATCCAAAATACCCGAAAACTTATAGAATTGTAAAATTTTACCTTGATTTTTATATACAAATACAATGTTACCCTTCAAAAATAAAATTTAATTACTAATCTCCCTCTCATACCAAAATCGAAACCCTAAACTTTTTTCTTTCAAAATATTACTTGTATTTTAATCCGTTTTCGAGTTTTTCGGTTATCGATTCTTCGTAACTTTTAATTTTATCTATCAGCCATCAAACCTCACCAATTTTTTACTTGATCCTCAATAACATGCCTGCCAGAAATTCCCAAAATAATTTGGTCCCTGCTGATTTCATTACAGTCAAGCCATAAACTTCACAAATATATTAATATATTGCAAAAAGTCAATATAAACTCAATCAAACTCAGTTAATAATCATTCACAGCACCAAATCACTTATTTAATATAGATTTAATCATTGAGAATTTATCGAAATCCTACCTCCATATGAAATCAAAATACTCAAAGTTTCGAAGAAGTTTTTTGATCGAGCTGCTGAAAAAGAAAACATCAGAAATTGATTCTTCTATCTGCCAAAAACACCAAAGGGCCGAACTTCAAGAAAAAGAAGAGCTACGTCACCATCAATTTTTACCAGACAAAAATAATGTCAATACATAAAAGAAGAAAATACGAACATTTTTAATGGATTAGATTTTTTTATTGAAGTTACAAATCGCAAAAAATTGGAGTCGAAATTTTTAGTGGGGTTACGGTTTTCTTCCTTACAAGGTTCAACCTTTCCTTTCCTTATTTCCTTTCTTATGAGTTCGGTGATGAAGGGAACAAATATGAAACAGATGTTTTGGTGATTTAATAAAATAGGTTATGTGTCATACTTATATGTTTATATATGCATGCATAAGCTACATTTGGCTTTTATTAATCTTTGTTTTTTTAATGGCTTAAGCCAAAAAAAGAACCAAAAAAATTATTATTCATTGAATAATAATCTTAATTAAGGTGCCATATGTTTAATTTGATTCACGGTTCTCTCTTGGCTTTGGCTGAAAATGAATGAAAACAAGAAAATGATATTAATTGGTGGTGATGTTATGTTTACTGAAACACCATTGCTTTATGTGATTCCACATTTCTATTCCTTCCATTTTTCCAAGGAATGGTCGGCTGGTTATAACGGATAGTGATTAGAGAAAGGGTTTAATTCAAGGACATTTTTAATATACAGATGTAAATTTAAAGATATGCTTATGTGGCAAAATTTAAATCACACATTCTAAAGCCATACTTTTCACTTAAAACCGTAACTCTTCACAAAGAAAAGCGTCATTTTATGGAAAAAAGTAAATTAGAAGATTTAAGAGAAGAAATAATTAAGTTATCAAAATTAATAGATCAAAAATTAATGATTTTAACTAATGTCAATTGTAATGACACCGAATTCTTAAAATCAATACAAAATGATTTTTCTCAAAATCTTTATTTTACTATAAGTTTTATTGAAGGACTTCAAAAACCTGAAAAAACTTATCTTTCACATGGAATTTCTAAAAAATGTTACCATGGAAATGATTCCCCACATCTTTATCATACTTTTAACCCACAATTAAATTCTATAGTAGATATGCTTGAAGAAATATTAGTATCCATAAAATTTCAAAGAAATAAAGAAAAAGAGAATCCCAAAGAAGAAAAATTTCAAAATATAATTAACATAACAGATTTAAAAGTAAAACCACCATTGAAATTATGAATATTGAAAAAAATTAGAAGAAGTTACAATGCTTTTCAAACAATTAAAAATGGCTCAAGAAAATAATATTATGGAACATGGATTTCAAATAGAAGAAGAATTAGTAAATTCCGAAAATATAGAAAATGAAGAATACATCCTAGATTATTCAAGTGACGAAGAACCAGCAATTCCAATTCAAGTAAAAAATGAAGCTGGAACATCTAAGGATAATCAATCTCAATTTAAATGGGAAACAGGTTTTGATAATTATGCTTTTAAAAAAGGATTTATAAATAAAGATTCAAAATATACAAAAATACCATCAAAATACGTTCTTAAAATCCAGGAAATGGAAGGAGAAAGAATGCTTGACTTAGACTGTAAAAATAATGAAAAAGAAATTTTCAAAAATTGGTTAAATTCCTTTTTATTAGAAGCCTTTACTAATCCAAAACTTAGTGAATTGTCTGGAAGAGATATTTGGAATTACATAGGATTTCATACTAAAGGAACTATAAGAGATTATATGACATCAATAGAAAACCAAATAATAGAAGAATTAGCAACAAAAACAACAGCTTATGATAAGATATTATATATAATGATGATTCTATATAAAGAATTTTTTGGAAAAAATATTATAGATCATAGACAAGAAGTCTATAATAAAGAATATCAAGAAGCAAAAAACCATTTAGCTAATATTCAGATATATGATCTATGTAATGTGGAGTCTTATATATGTGAATATAGAATACATTATTACAAATTAAAAGAAGAAGATAAAAATCATTATCTTAGTATGTATATAACAAAACTTCCATATCCTGCTAATGAATTTATAATGGGAAGATTTATAAGAGAAATAAATAGAGGGACAATTGAAAATAATTTTGGTGGAGCAACCTCTGCAATAAGAGAGGAAATAAAAGAACGTTGTATGCAAGAAGCAACTCAAAAAAGATTTGCAAATATAATTAGAATTTGCTGTCAGGATAATGAAGAGATACCCCAAAAATATGGGCTTAATAAAAAATTTCAAAGAAAAAGAAAATACCAATTTAGAAAAAGAAAACACTATCCAAACTGGAGAAAAAAGAGGTATTTTAGAAAAAGAAATAACAATAAAAATAAAAGACAAAAAAGTGACTATTGCCCGAATAAAAAAGAAAACTGTAAGTGTTGGTATTACCAAGAAGAAGGACACTATGCAAATGAATGTCCGAAAAAGAAGGATAAAAAAGATCTTACAAAACAAATAGAAATTGCTAAGTCTTGTTTCATGGAACCTTTAGAGGAATCTGATGATAACTTAGACTATATTTTTGAATATGTCTCAGAAACAGACTCAGAGACTGAGTAATAATGCCACATTTATTACTATAAAAATAATAGAAAAGTTTATAAATGCTTTTATAGATTCTGGAGCAACACAATGCTTTGCTAGTTCAAATATAAAACTTGATTGGAAAAAATTAAAGAAACCATTAAGAGTTAGAATAGCTGACAAATCAATACATAAAATTTACCAAAAAGCAGAGATGGCTGAAATTTTTATTCAAAATTATAGGTTCATTATTCCATCTATATATATGTTAGATTCCGGGATGGATTTTATCATAGGAAATAACTTTTTAAAGCTATATCATCCATTCATTCAAGAATTAACATATATAGTTTTAAAAGCTCCACACGATTCTTCAATAAATCAAAAATCAAAACGTATAAAAATACCAACTACTACTATAGATAAGATCTTAAAATTTAAAATATTTTCTATATTAGAAACATGTTATTTAAATTTATACTTTCAGATAAACATTCCCAAAAATAATCTTGAAATAAAGATAGAATAACTTTTGGATGAAATTTGTGCTGAAAATCCTTTAGATATTAAAAATACAAATAACGAATTAGTAAGCATTAAATTAAAAGATCCTACAAAAGAGATAAATGTTCCAAATAAAATTCCTTATTCCGCAAGAGATAGAGAAGAGTTCTCATTAGAATGTAGAGATCTTTTGGAAAAAGAAATTATAAGATTAAGTAAAAGTCCTCATGCGGCTCCAGCCTTTTATGTCGAAAACAATAATGAAATTAAAAGGGGAAAACGAAGAATGGTTATTAACTATAAGAAACTGAATGAAGCAACTATTGGTGATGCTCATAAACTTCCAAGAAAAGACTCTATTTTAGAAAAAATCAAAGGAGCAACTTGGTTTTTATCTCTTGATGCAAAATCAGGATATTAGCAACTTCGTTTAGACGAAGAAACAAAGAAATTAACTGCTTTTACTTGCCCAACAAAAGAATCAACAAGTGTGTTGCTCTATGAATGGAATGTATTACCATTCGGATTAAAACAAGCCCCAGGTATTTATCAAAGATTTATGGAAGAAAATATAAAAGAGTTAAATGAATTTGTTTTAGTATACATTGATGATATACTAATTTTTACAAAACAAGATAAAGAAGATCCTCTTCAAAAATTATTAATAGTTTTAGAAAGATGTAAGAAAAAAGGATTAGTTCTTAGTAAAAAGAAAGCAAGAATAGCAAAACAAGAAATAGAGTTTCTTGGATTAATTCTATCCACTCAAGGAAAGCTAAAACTTCAACCAAATGTTCTAGAAAAGGTAAATTTATTTCCTAATAAAATAGAAGATAGAAAACAATTACAAAGATTTTTAGGGTGTATAAATTATATTTCTGATCAGGAATTTTTAAAGAATATAACAGAATGCACTAAAAGCTTATTTCCAAAAATAAGTACTAAAAAAGTATGGAAATGGGATGAAAAAGATAGTATACAAATTCAAAGAATTAAAGAATTATGTGAAAAACTTCCAGAACTTTATATTCCAGAAAAAAATGACTACTTAATAGTAGAAACAGATGCTTCAGACATAACCTGGTCAGGATGTCTAAAAGTTAAGAAAGCTATAAAAAGTTTGGAACAAGAAAAAGAATCACTAGATTCTAAATATCCCCTAAAGGAATTACTTTGCAGGTATATTTCAGGGACTTTTACTCCAACAGAACAGAGATATACTACTCATGAAAGGGAAACTCTAGCAGCAATTAAATCTCTTAAGAAATGGAAAATTGATTTACTACCCAAAGAATTTACATTAAGGACAGATTCAAGTTACTTAACAGGTTTCATACGATATAACTTAAAAGTTGATTATAATCATGGACGATTGGTAAGATGGCAATTATTTTTGTTACAATATCCAATAAAAATTGAATATATTAAGGGTGACAAAAATGTTATTGCAGATACATTAACAAGAGAATGGAGTTCGTCTACAACGCATTAGATCAAGAAATTCAAAAATACGAACAAGAACTCGAAAAATGCAAGCATTGTCAGCAAATAAGGACACAGATCCAATCCCTCAAGAAGGACATCGAAGCAATGAAATCAACACAACAACCAAAACCATCAGAGTTCAGCCAGCTAAGCGTGGTGGACAAATCAGGTGAAGAAAAAATTTCAGAAAATAAAATAATTGCTGAAATTATCAAAAAATCCACCCAAGATAAAAAATATTATGTAATTTATAATGGCCCCATGAAAGGAGTATATGATGCCTGGGAAAAAGCAGCACCATTTACACATCAATCAAGGATAATTCATAAAGGAGGGTTTTTAACACTGGAAGAAGCAAAGGAATCCTTCAGGGAATATGAAGCTCTTCATTCAGAGCAAACCCTAAAAAGAGCAGATAAAGCTCCAATTCAAACCCAGAGAACAGAGATAATAAGAAACATTCCTACAAGGGCTGAAATCAAGGAAAAGAAAAGGGTCTATAGATCAAATCTCAGAGAAACCCTTAACATAGTCCTGAATTGGACTGAAGAAAAAAGGACAATCTTGGGATATTATCCTATTGCCAAAGAACAGCTAACAAAGCTGGTTATATTTCCAGATGCTTCCCCATCTGACACCTATCAGTTTTTCCAGTATGGATTAATTGATACAATTTTAATTTTTAATGATTTGAAAATTATTAGTGAGTTTCCTGCAGGATTCGTTGATGCAGTAAAGAGATTTAAAAATATGATTGACAACGTAAATCCAATGGATATATCCCTAAAATTTACAAACAGTCAACCTATTTTTAATGAAGAAGAAGAATGCTTGGTTCCAGCACACCAAGTAATATTCATGTCTGTCTTCCCAGGAAATTTTCAACCAATTGATCAGATTCAAGATTTAACAATTTACAGTCATGAAGGAAGGCTAGCCAGTACATTAGCAAGGGTTTTTGAAAGAACTCAAAAAATAACAAAGGAATCTCACACAAGGATTAATTATAAAAGTAGAAATACTCTGCTTGTGTCCAGTAAAAGGAATGAAATTGAAGAAAGAGAGATGAGACTCTTAGTGGAATTTGAATCAGCATTCTACAACTTATCTGGACTCTTAGAAAAGCTCCCCGAAGGGATAAAGAGGAATCTCTGCTATTTGATCAAAGACAGAGAAGACCACAAGTGCCAGCTATGTGTCTCAGAGTTATCTGAAGAAAGCAATAATAAAACGGAATCAACCCACATGATAAAAGAAGAAGACAACGCATCTGAAGGTCACATGATGAAAGAGGAGGACAGCACATCTGAAGCATCTCTCAACATTATTGCATAGTGACGTAAGCACTTAGGTCATAAAGCACCAACAATGTAGCTGGTGCAAGATAGCAAACAGTGACGTAAGCAATGACATCATAAGAAGGGTAAGGATAGGAATTGTCCATCAAACCCAACTATTATAAATAGGTTGCTTAGGCAATTGTAGAGGCATCAGACAATAGAAAGCAGGAGGCTAAGAGTACTCATATGCTAGGAGAGCAAGGACGAAGCTGCCGAGGCGATTCTATAGTCTGAAGAAGAATTCCCTTAGGAAAAACCAATTCTAAACTCTCCTCTGGAGTTAGTATCTACAATCTCCCCTTTGGAGATAAAAACATCTTATGTAAAATATTCTAAATAAAGAAAGTTTTTCTCCAGAAAGGTACGCCTTTATCCTAATCTCTTAGTTATGAATTATTTAGAAATTTTAGAATTAACGGAAGAATCTGATTATTATAGATTATCTGCCTTATTAGATAATGAAAAACAGGCTGTTCTAAAAACAGAATTAAATCTCAAATCAAATGAAAATTTTAATAAACAAAATCTTTTAAAAGAAGTTTTTAATAGAAAAAATATAATATACTATGGAAAAATTCAACTTGAAGCCCTTATAAAGATAAAATCCGCCAATGGAGAACTTGAAATAGCTTTGATAAATGATGAAGAATTGAGTAAACAGATTGAGAAAATTAAGGATCAACAAAAAAGATCTAAAATTGGATGGATCCATATTAGTACTATACAAGTCTTAATCAAATCTACATATATGAAAGGAATTAATTCACCAATAAGCTTAGCAATCTGTGATAAAAGAATTACTGATGACCCAATAGATCAAATAATTGGAATTGTTCATGGAAACTTGGCAAACGTAAATGTTAAATTCAATGCCCATCTTGGATACGCTATACCTTTATCAACTGAAAATCTTGGAAGATCTATAAGCTTAGCTTATAAATTTCACAGAAAGAATCTAATGGAACAAGATGATGAACCATTTTCAATTACATATGCAATAAATTATGCTTTAACAAATAGCCATCATAGTATAATATTCAAAAATAGAGAAAGAATTTATGTTGATGAATTATTTCAGAAAATTGTAAAAACAGAAATACCAAAATATAAAGCTATTGAAAACCCAGTTCTATTATTAAAAGAACCATCAGGAAAATTAGTTTCATCAAATTTTCAAATAAGAAAATCTAAAATTAATAGCCCTTTAAGTTTATCTAAGTTAAAAATCAAAGAAGAAAATTCTGAAATAAAAGAACTAACAAAAAAGGTCGAAAAATTAAATGAAATCCTAAACACTAAATTATGACAATAAATAAAGAAGAAAAATATGTAACTTATCAAGACAAGAAACAAGAGCTATTTGAAAGAAAAAATCGTTTGAATTATTTACAGTTTTCTGAAATAAATCAAAGAGCATTCGAAGCCCTAAAAATAATCTATGACAAGTTGAAAAGAGAAGTTAAAGAGCTAGAGAAATTAATAGAATCTCTAGAAAATAATGATGAATCAATGATAGAGTTTGCAGAAATTTTAAAATAAATAATGAAGCATAAAAAGATTGAAAAACCAGAAAATAAAATTAAAAGAAATAGGACGAGAAAATTAAAAGGTAAAATAAAGGAGTACAAAAGGGAATTAAACAATCTTCAGATTGAAATTAATGATCTTATAATAAAAAGAATAGAAATAAGAATAAATATAAACAAGTTGGAATTAAACTTAAAAAATTTATAAATGCCTGGAAAACCATATTATGACTTAAAAGAATTAAAGCTGTTGAAAGAAAAAATGGAGAATGAAATTAAAAAATTAAACAGATATTTAGAAACAGGAGAAAGTGTAGAAATAAAAGAAGTTATTGAGGATTTGAGAAATTATATTAAAGAAAAAGACAAACAGATAAAAGATTTTATATACAATAATCCATGCAAAAAAGAATATTATAAACTAAAACAAGATTGAAAAGTTATAAATCAAAACTAGTAGAAATGGTCAATACTTTTTATCAAAATCTCTTAAATAAAGCACCTATACAAATTATAAACTTATTCAAAGTAAAATATGAAAGAGCTAATAAGAATTTTCGACAAAGAAATTAAAAGAAAAGTCGAAGTTAAAAAATTGGTATCAGAGCCAAGTTAACGATTAAGGGTAACACTTTCTCTTTAAGCAACACTTTTAGTGATACGCTTTTAAAATCAACAAACAATCATAAAAGACAAAAATCTGTACATCTACATCTGTACACTAGATGAACCCTTAATTCAATAGAAGGTAATTTAGCAAGGGTAAAGGGCAGGTATCAAATTTCGATGTAACGGAGTTTAGACTTCAAGTTATAAATATTTTAAATAGATAATTATACTAATATTATTATTATTATTATTATTAATATTATTATTATTATTATTATTATATATATATATATATATAAAGATAATTATATAGGAGTTATTAATATAAATAATATTAGTATCTTAAAAATTAAAAGATATTTAATAAAATATTAGCAACTCTAAATTCATTAAAAAATACCAATAATTATTTATATTAGTAAAAATCAGATTTGTTAATAACAATAATATTATTATCTAGGATTTACTATAATTAGAGCAAGTAAAATAAATAAATAACATAATAATAGAATTATATTATTATTTATTTTATTTGAGAATTTAAAATCGACTCGTCAAAATAAAACTAATCGCTTTAAAATATTATTTTAAAAAAACTCACATTAATGCAAAAATTAGAATTATTATACTTAGAATATAAATAAGCAAAAATTCTAAATTATATATAAATTTTAATTTATTTATTTTTGTATAATTATAATAATTATGTACATTGAATAGTGTTCTTACCTATGAAATAGGTCGGCCTCTAGTGACAGATGACTGCCGAGCTATCACTTCGGTGACTGATTGTCCGATACTTAAATCTGAGCTTTTCTTGACATCAAAGTATGAGCAATGGTGAAGGGGATGAGTGTACCTGTAAAGGCACTTCAAAATTTAATTCAGTAATATGTATTGTTTTAAAAGTGTCCTTAGAAAACATTTTTACCTTGCTTTTATATGAAGGGTTTGTTGTCCGTTATGTTCCGAGCATTAACGTTGGGTTTAAAACGGTTGATAATGTAACGGACTGCTGTCCGTTTTAGACGTCGGTTATGTTGAAGTGTTAATTGGCCGATTTATAGCTCATAAAGGCCGAGTTATGACGTGAGATACCGAGTTATAACTCGTATTGATAACTTGCCATATCACAGCCCCCAAGCTTAGCCTGAAGAGAGTTTTTAATGAAGCAGGTTGAGCTTCTTGATGAGTTATAACTCGGTTAGATAGGTTGCTGAGTGAGCCCCCAGTTCAATGTACTTCATTAAAAAATATTGCATTGTGGAAAGTGGGGGGTCGTGTCCACTTTTATTGAAGAGAGAAAAAACTTGTTTGGGCCATTAAAAGCTTCTTATGTTTCCAAAGCAACTGCACCGTTTGATGTGATTGAGGTAGCAGTTACTTTGTGATGTGGTTAAGTTATTGGTTTGGGTTCTAAGCTCTTTATCCCTGACCCTTGGTTTTTGCTTCTATAGAAAACAGAATGAGTAAAAGAGGTATGCATGCATTTTCTTTCATTTCCTAATTTATCACTTGCTTCTTCTTTCTGTGTTTTTCTTTTCTGTACTCTGTCATGGATTTTGAAAAGGAGAAGAAATGTGAGATTGATTAGTCGTACGACTGGGTTAGTGAAGATGTTAAAAGTCGAGTGTCTTTGTTTCTTGATGAAGCAGCTATAAAGGAGGTAGATGTAACTAAAATCGTGAGGGTTGGGTCTAGTGTTCAAGTGGAGTTACTGCCATGTAGTAGTGAGAGTAGGGTTTATCACAGGAGGCAGGGATTTGAATATTTTTACATGCATAGTTGTATCCTGGAGGAGCTACGGGTGAGGTTACTTTTTACTGGCTTTGAGTGTCAAATTTTAAATCAACTAAATTGTGCTCATTCATAATTGCATCCTAATGGTTGGGCATTTTTGCGATGTTTCGAAATATTAATGGAATTTCTTGAGGAAGAGCCTTTGGTGGATTTGTTTTTCTGTTTGTTTCAAGCTAACGGGGTTTGAAAAGGGGGGTGGGTTAACTTGAATAGCACTCCTGGGTTTGGTATCTTCAAATTGTATAAGTCTTCCATCGATGACTTTAAAGAGATGTACCTAAAAGTGAGGAGTGTGGAAAAAGACTTTCCGTTTTACATGGACGAGCTTTTGGCTGAGAAGTTTCCATTATGGTGGTGTTTGGAACCTCAAAATATCCTTGGGGCCGAAGTTATTACGCCAAGGAATGTTTGTATTATTGAGTTCCTAGCGGAACAGATTGATCGGAAAGATTTGATTTCCATGTTTGAACTTCTAAAGTGGGAGGAAAATAGAGATGCTGTGGTTGAATATATAGGTGAGTTGTGCTTAATTATTTGTTTATTTGTGTATTTGAGTGCTACTGATTTGCTGCTCTTTTGTTGGGATTTACAGGGGATAAGTACTCTGGTGTCTCAGCCACGTCGCTGAGGTCTCGGTTCAAAAATAAAAACTTGGAGAAGGAAGTTTCATCGTCAAATCGTGAAAAGGCGGCAGTGGTTGGGGAAGTTAGTCAGCCTCCTAAGGGGCGTACTAAGGTGATTTTAAAAAAGAGAAAATCGGACGTGGTTGAGTTATCAGAGGACTCTAGTGGGAAGGAGCAGAGAGTTCCCTTGGAAGAAATTCAGACTTTTGTGGTAAATCAAAAAAGGCTTCATGAAATGTCCGAACAGAGTGGGGGTCTGTCTGTGTGGGGTAAGAAATATCCTTATATGGCTGTGGCAGATGAGTATTGTCAGTCTTCAGCCGATGTTTCTTTGGTGAATGAGGTCGGGAAAATGGCAATCGGGCAGTATATACAGGTAAGGTCTGAGTGTTTTTATGCCTGTGTTCCATTTGTTGGTAGAAAGTTTTGTATAACTCGTAGTTATCATGTTTTCTAGGTTGTTGGTTTGCGGCTGGCCAGTTTAGGGCGTAGCTAAGAGTTGAAGCATAAGAAAGTGGCAGCTGAGAGAGATGAAATTTTACTATTGAAAGAAAAATTGAGTAAGAGCAAAGTTATTGTTGCCGAGCTAGAGACTAAGCTGACTGACACCGAGAAGCAGCTGAAGGAGACAAAAAATAGCTATGCTAAGGATGTTGAAGATTTAAAGAAAAAGAAATCTGACTTGGCGAGCATGGAATCTCGTTTGATTGAGGTAACTGCACGGCTTAAAGAAATGGAGAAAAAGAAAGGAGATGAGATATTGGATTCATTTGTTGAGGAATTTGAAAGGGTGTCTTTATAGGCGAAGTTTCTTGTACTAGGTGTTGATCTATCTGAGATGGATCCTGGAAAGATTGTTTGGGATGGTAAGATGATTGAAGATGATGGTGTTGCTGAAGATGAGGCTGAAAATGCCTAGTATGCGTTGTGCCGTTTTGTTTAGAACTTTTTATTTTTTATTTTTTTGAATATTTTGTTGATGATGTAATAGATAATATATTGTGAAGGTTGCTACTGAAATTTGTAGTTTGCTGATTGTGTTTATACAGTTTGTTTTGAATTTGGTTTTTGGAAAAGCTTTTGCTTAATTAAATGAAATTTCTGTGTAGAGTATTCCTATTTGTTTGAATGATATTACCGCCGAGAATGCTGGGATTGCAATTAGACGAAAATGGTCGTCGCTTAAGGTTTGATAATAGATAAACTTGTATTTACTCTGTGAATTATAAAAGTAATTGTCGGAACGAGTGAGTAGTAAGGTTGGTATATACTTTAAGAAAAAATTTTATTGACCGTATACAGTAAATTGATGAACCTTTGGATACAAAGGTGCAGGTAGGCTAGCCTCGTTAAAACCTCTCCAAGAAAAATCCCCTTGGAAAAAATCTTAGTAGTAGAAAAAAGAGTACAAGCATGTCCCTTTCTTTTAACTATAAAATTTCTTTAGGGAAGAAACATTCCAGGTATTAGGTAGGATTGTACCATTTATTGATTCTAGTTTGTATGCTCTGTTACTGAGGACTTCTGTTACACGGTATGGACCGTCCCTGTTTACTGCGAGCTTTCCATGGGAAGCTGGTCTCCGAGCATTCTCTGTCTTTCGAAGTTCCAAATCACCTTTTTGAAATGATCGGGTTTTCACCGATTTATTGTGTCGCCGAGCTATTGTTTGTTGTGCGGCACGTTGTCGTAATGTGGCTATGTCCCTTATTTCTTCGATATTATCTAGCTCGGCTCACCGAGCTTCGTCCTGGTTATCGAGCTGAGTTCTGATGGAGCTTTGCGAGATCTTCAGTGGTATCATAGCTTCAGAGCCATATACAAGTCGGAATGGTGTTTCTTTTGTTGAGGATTGTGGGGTTGTGTTATATCCCCAAAAGACTTCATGTATTAGCTCGGCCCAGAGGCCTTTGGCGTCATCTAGCTTCTTCTTGAGGGCATGTAAGATGATCTTGTTTGCAGCTTATACTAGTCCATTCGTCTGAGGATGTTCAACAGAGGCAAAATGTTACTTGATTTTAAGGTTCTGCAAAAAAGACTGAAATTTCTGATCGGCGAACTGGCGACCATTGTCAGTGATGATATGGTGAGGAATGCCGAAACGGCATATAATATTTTTTCAAACGAAGAGATCATCTGTTGGGATGTAATCTTGGCTAAAGGCTGGGCTTTAACTCATTTTGAGAAATAATCAATTGCAACTATTAAAAATTTTACCTGACCCGGTGCCGTGGAGAATGGACCAAGTATATCCAGCCCCCATTGGTTGAAAAGCCAACTAACATCGGAATGATGTAGGTGTTCGGCAGGAATTATAACTCATATTGATAACTTGCCATATCAAATAGTATAAAAGTACGTATGGTAACTAGTGACAATGGTTTGGTGTTATATATAATTATTAGCATATAATTACTAAAGAAGCATCTGATACTGTAGCTCTCAATGAAGCTTTAAGGCTCTTTTAAAATTTTTTTGTGGGTTTTTTATTGTGATTCAGCATGCTGCTAACTCACACGTGGAAAAGTATGGTTTGTTCTATTGATCTGCCGGATCAACTGTTCGGTTTGGATCAGGTTTGATCGATTATTAACAGATTAATTATAGAAATGCTCAGAAGTTTAATTCAAACCGATTCAGAATTTAATTTATTAGTTTTTTTTTGTTTGAACGACCGGTCCAATTTGAGTTTGATAACTATGCCCGTAGGTATCAAGATTCGAGCCTTGCTAGATGATCTTTTGGAAGACTTTTTTGTGAGTTTTTTACTATGATCCAGGATGTTGTTAGCCCACACGTAGAGAAGTACAGTTTGTTCCATCGACCTGTCGGGTCAACTACCTCGACTCAGACTGGGTTTGACCGGTTCTCTACGGATTAATTATAGAAATGATAAGAAGCTTAATTTGGACCGACTTCAGGGTCTAGTTTATCAATTTTTCGGTCGAATCGGCCAATCCAGGTCGGATTTGATAACTATGCCTGCAGGTATCAAGGCTCGAGCGTTGCTAGAGGGTCTTTTAGAAGGATTTTTTCTGGGTTTCCTACTGTGATCTAACATGCTGCGAGCCCACACGTGGAAAAGTGCGGTTTATTCCATTGACCCGCCAGGTCAACTACCTCGGTTCAGATCGGGTTTGATCAGTTCTCTACGGATTATTTATAGAATGGTCTGAAGCATAATTCGGATTGGTTTAGGATCCGATTCACTAGTTTTTCGGTTGAACTGGTAGAGAGAAATAAACGAGAACCCATGACTTTGATGGGACGGAGATGAGAGACTTTTTACTAAACGGGGACGGGGATAGAGACCCATGGAGATCCATTGTCATTCCTACTGATAGACCAGAACATTAAAAAAATAATATAAAAAAGATTTAACAATATTTATCATATAAATAAAAGAACTATAATAAAAAATAAGTAAAAAATAATATGAACAAAGTCAACTAAAAATAAAAAAGATTCATAAAAAATAAAAATAAAGAACAATATAATAAATGATAAAAAAATCATATGAATTAAGAAACAATAATAATTCTAAAAAAATAATAACATGCATGAGAAATTAGAATACTAAAAAAAAGTTAATATTTATCATATAAATAAAAAATAATAAAAAAAATAAAAAAATCAAAATATAAGTACTAAAAATATTTATAAATAAAAAAATAATAATAAAATTTTTATTTTGATAGTGACTGAAACAAATTTAAAAGTTCTTGATAGAGAAAATTATTAGAATAAGGGCCACAACAAACTAGATATAAAGGTAGATTGACGTTTGTGCTCCTTTTTAAAAAAGAAAATAAAGGACAAAGTGTGTAGGTCGAAAATAAATTTTCTCAACTAGTTATGCATCGATAACAAAGGAACGCAGAAGTTAAAATTTCTAGTTTTGCGTGAATGTGCGTTCATCATGTGAAATCACATCTGCGTTCAGTGCAGAAAAAAAAACACAAAAAGAAAGTTTTCAATAAATCGTCCATAGTTGATGTTAGACTTCGCCAAATCAACCTCTAATTTTTCAAACTCAACATATAACTTGATAACTGACCTCTATGCTCATGTTTGTTGATAAATCGAAAATATTCATTGAATACTTGCTTCCTCAAATTGCATATATTATCTGAAATTGAATGAAACTACTGAATATTGACACAAATTGTCTATAAAAAATATTTGTGATTTTTTTAATATTTAATTATCAACACATTGTTAAAGCACACTTTTAAATTTTTCATATATTATTACAAAAAAAATAACATCACATAAATTTTTACGTATAAAATTCTCACCCTCAAATATTTGAAAAAAAATCTTACCATTAAAGTATATTTTTAAAATAACACATTTTTTATTTTTATACTCTTGTTAAACTAACAATTTTTTCTTTAAATAAAATACTTACACCCATACTCAACCTAACAGTCTTCAGTTATAATTTTTTAATTAAAAAAAGAAAAAAAAAAATAAGTCCTTGACCTTTTAAACTACCGACATTTAAATTCTCAAGAATTTAAAAATACATTTAACTTCCTAACTTTTTCAGAACCTAGACATATCAATCCCTCATATTTACTTGGGTCTGTCAAATTTAACGGAAAAATCAAATGTAACTCCCGTTGTACTGACCTAGTTGATACAGATGCATACATGAGAAAGATTTTAAAATTAAACAAATTAGACTCAAGGATCAATATGTCTAAATTTTGAAAAGGTTAAAAATTTTAATGTATTTTTAAATTCTCAGAAACTTAAATATCCACAGATTAAAAAGTTAGATATCGATTTATCCTTTTCTCTTAAAAAACAATACATCCTTTATATATTGTGAATATGTTCGCTTCTTATATATTATATTTTAAATATTAAAATAATATAATATGTTCTCTACGTATTATATTTTTAAATATATAAAAAAATTTAATTTTTATGTATTGACAGTATAAAATTCGTATATTATATTTATTTTTTTAAATAATTATTCACTAAAAGATAATTATTTTTACTGATGTGATATTATATAATTGGATGTACATATAAAATTATTTTATAATGATCAAAATTAATTTTTTTTAAAAATACTTATTTATTGTTGAAGATAAATTAAAAAAAAAGCTGTCACAAAAGCGGTTCTTTTTATTGTGAGCGTTGACACTTGCCCTTCAAAAAACAAGTGGAAAATGAAATATCAAGCAACAACAAATACAGCTAAAAGCAATCTGACAAATAAAAAGACGGTATTACAAGGCAATGAAATCAGCGGCTACAAACCCACCGAACCACTGTTTTGCGCTCATTCCGCTGACTCTGATTCGCATCAAAACGAAACAACAGGCCACGCCTACTTGAATCAAATTGAATCAATTTCCTCGTTCTATTGCCGCATTAAGTCTCAAACAACTAACCATATTTCATTTGTCTCACTCACTCTATATATATAGTTAGTTTTGACATTACCTCCTTCAATTCACACATCAAATTAAAACCCTCTCATCTGCTCCATCACAAAACAAAGAACCTTGTAATAATAATTCCTCTATTATGGCTTCGATTGTTCTTCTGGTTTCAGAACTTGTTAGGAATCATGATTGGGATGCTGAATCTCTAATAGCAGCATATCCTCCTCCCTCATTGTCTTCATCTTCTTCGTCATGTGCTGCAGCTATGAGAAACAGCAGTAACAACAACAGCCATAGAACTCAAGCGAACACGCTTATCGTGGAGAATCCAGTGGAGTCACGGGTCTCTGTCGATTTCGTTTGGCCTTGAAATTATTAATGGATCGTCTTCCCTCTTCATCTTTCAGTATGGTGTATTTTTTTCTTTTTTCTCCGAATTGTCGGGAAATTTGATGATTACGTTGCACGATAATGTACATATTAGTGTGAAGTATCATGTTTATTTGCATCAAATTTATCAGAAGTATGTTCCTTTATGACGATGAAATTGATCGATCAATTCATGGCAGTTTTTTCCGCCCTCTCTTTAGAGATACTGACTACTGAGAGATAAGCAAGATAAGGGATTTATTTAAATAAACAAAATAATATAATATTTACATATACGGAGACGCTTAGAAAAAGGCTTATAAGTGTACAGGAGTACATGCTTAAATATTCGTGATTTGTCCTCATGGGTAAATTACCAAATTTTGTGGTAAGTGGCTCATTAATGCCTAAATTAGTTCAAATCTACCTAGTTATTTTCTTCTGACATTACTTCAAAATGTCTTTTGTCACTACAAAAAAAATAATATTTATAAAAAAAAAATTTGTTACAAAAATATTAAATTTTGAAACAGAAAAGAATTTATAATAAAAAAATTATTACAGTGTATTCCGTTACAAAATTTTTATAAGAAAAAATAAAACTGTTATAATATAAAATAAGATTTGGTAATAAATTTTTTTAATACAAAAATCAAAATTTGTTGCCAAAGTAGCAATAGTTTTTTACCTTTAAAATATTTTTTGTATCAATATAATTTTGTTTTATCACAAAATTTTATTACAAAATATAATTTAATTTTGTAATATTTTTCATTCTTTTAGTTACAAAAGCACAATATTTATTTTGTAACAATTTTTTTAATACAAATTACACACGTAATTTGTCAAATTATTTTATTTTTTAATTAATTATTATATTAAGGATAATGGACTCGTAGTTTTTATCTCAACTTGCTAAACTAGTTTGTAATTATAATTCGTTGAATCGTAAGACAGAATTGAATTGGAAGACGGAATGTAATCATAACTTATAAAATATAAAATTATAAAATTTTTTATAGCAAAAGTTAATTTCACAAATAATGAAATAAATCTCAAATAAACCAAATTATTTATAGGACTATAACTACTATATACCATAACAAGTCAAAAGTCACAACTTATATATAACACAAATTCACAACTCAAATTAAAACACAAATGCAGAACGCAAATTTATATGCAACTAAAATAAATTC
The DNA here is from genome assembly GCF_014773155.1 of Arachis stenosperma. Lineage (NCBI taxonomy): Eukaryota > Viridiplantae > Streptophyta > Magnoliopsida > Fabales > Fabaceae > Arachis > Arachis stenosperma. The sequence continues at coordinate 115,754,644 of NC_080382.1, forward strand.
AAGTAGGAAATAAACAAACCAAACTACTATAATGAACAACTAATTAACTAAAATCTAAACAAGTTATTTAATAGTCACTTTATCTTTTATAATCATAAAATTTTCATTAATTTCACAAGTTTTTTCATTACCATCTTCATTATTAACAAGAGGAGGAGGAGGAGATATTGGGAGAAATTCTTCAAACTCATCATCATCAAGATAAGAAATAGCCAAAGTATATGAGCAAAAATTCTACAATTGAACTCAATGCAATAACAAAAATTTTCCAGTGTAGTTCATGATTAATAAAACATATAAGAATTAATTTCAATCATCACCATTCACCAAATCAATATTCATGTAAATAATAAAATTATCGTTTCATCATCATAGCAGCAATAGGCCAACAACAAATACACTAACTTTTTTTTTTAAATAAAAAGCTCAACACAACAAGGTGGAGCATCAACGTCTCAACAGAAAAGTACTAAACAGATAAAATAAACTAATTCCTAATCATCTTCGACAAAAATCATCAACAACCCAAAAGATCAAATATCACTCCACTTTTTGTAACTCTTAATTGACTTATTAACTACTTCTGTAACACCTGATTTTTTATTCCTGAAAATTCTGTCATTCCTTTTCAACCAAGTTCTCCAAATGATAACAATGAAACCAAACTCACCAATATTCTATTAATTTGATTGCATGATTGACACCCTGAACCACGTAAACTTACGGTCATTTAGCTCTATATCCACCAGTTTGATAATGTTGTTAACACACTAGCGCCTTTTCTTTCTTCCAACTGCACAATCTCATTAAAGACACCCATGTAGCAAAGAGGAAGCTGACATATTTCCAATAAAAAACTCAACTCTTTCCACACAGCAAGCTTCTCTTCCCTTGTATGCGCACTATACACCAAGCAAACAGCACAAATAAAAATTATTGTTTGTCAATTCTCCTTCTGTACACAGCCATCTCTCTCCTTTGTAACAATTACTCAACCTAAACATCATAACATCCCACATTATTAATAAACCTCCAGAAGCACCTTCCAATCCCACAAATTCCAAACTCACCGCATCATTACCCCAAAATTACACTACATCAAACTTAGAAATCACCTCCTTCTTTCTCTCTACCAATCCTAACATATTCACATTATTTTTACGCTTAAATTTTTTACCATTTTTCACTTTCCAACACCCCTTAAATCCCTCATATTCCACGAACTATAATCATTTAAAAACTTTATTACACACCTTATTTCGGTTTTTAGGGAAGCACCTTCTTGCTTTCTCTTTCTGTTTTGCTTGCCTTCTTTTTTGTGTCAATACTTCATTCTGAACTTGGAGAATAGCCATAATATCCTTATCCTCATCATATAAAATAGATCCTGATTTGACAGTTAGATCCAAAGCAGCCCTATTTTCAGCCATATCTTTATCCCAACTTCCTCCGTGTTCATCTTGATTAGTTTCATCGTCTGCATCCTGCTCTGAGTCCTCTGAATCTTTCAAGTTCCTTACAGCCCCTTCATCATCCAACCCAATTTTCTGCACCACTGTATTCTCATCATCTAAATCTGAATCTTGCACTGGATCACCCCTCATCAGACATATGCCAACATGATACTTACCACTCTCGTCCAAACTGGTATGGATCTCATTAACTACACTTGGTGGAATATTTTTCTCTACTGTATTATTCGAATAATTCTCCGCACCTCCGCCAATCTCTTTTCCGGCTAGATTCTGCTCGCCGGGTGCATAAGAGGCTTCACGCTCCTCCTTGCCCTCCACACCATCAAGTTTAGCGCGGATATTATCACCTTTGCCACTAGCAACTGACTTTCACACTGCTCCCAGATCTGCCTCATCGGCGCGGTTCCCTGTAGCAAATACACTAACTTTCTTTCTTTTTCTTTTAGTTCCTTTTTTCTCTTTTTAATCAAATGAATATTCAACAACAACAAAAATTTTAACAACAATAAAAATTCCGTCATTTATTTTCATCAATTCAAAATAAGATACAGAACAAGAGAAATTTATCTAAAAAATTTAATAAATAAATTCAGTTTAATGTAGCAGAAAATATTCAATCATACAAACTAATAACTTAATAACTCAGAACAAAAATTCAACACAGAATAAGTATCACAAATTTAATTTATAAATCAATTTCAGCAGAATCATGAATAATACATCACAAGTATATTCAGAACAAAGCAAAAAATAGTACAAATATAAGATATTAAACATTGAAATGAAGAGGATAAAGGGAAGGTCCTTACTTGAACTGACAGTGAAGAGGTGGAGAAAACTAGCAGTGAGCCAGAGAGATTAGAGAGGTAAAAATGCAGTCATCCAGACACACTATAAAGCTTAACTCCAATTCAATTCGACAGCACCAGCAACAATGAATATAAAGCTTAAATCTTAAATCAACGAATCATAAACCCTAACTATCTAAATCAGAATGACATAATGACACAATACTACTTTATATGTTGAAATTTCAAAATCACAATACTACTTACCTTCTCAATGATGCAAAATTGATGAACACATCAGTAGTAGGATAAGCAGCACAAGCTACTTCAATGCTGCAACAGAATAAAACTAAAAGAGATAATAAAACAACAAAATTAAAAGAATTTCACTTACCAAACTATAGAAATATGCCCAAAAAAAGTGAAACTAAATAATTAGATAAAAAATCATAATCGAGAACAAATTCAGAAATAATCTTAAGGAAATAACAATCAGAAACACAAAAAATTCAGAAAACTTAAAATAACTAAAGGCTTTCATATGTTTTGAAATTCAACAAAAGAAGGAGGAGCTGGAACTTCAAAACGTGATGGAGATGGCTGAACAGCGACAAAAGGGAGGCTGAACAACAGCAGAACGGATACTGAATAGAGGCTCGAACACGCGACTAAACAGAGGCTGAGCAAAAGATAGAAGACGATGGTTGGAGAAGTGGAAGAAGCATAACAAAATGACGGTGAATGCACGATAAAACAAAGGCAAAAGCTCGGGAAAACAGAGGTGGAAGCCTCGCAAACAAGGGCCGAACAAATGTTTTGCGACAACGACGAAGCGGTGCAGACGCGATGGACCATACGCGGTGGCGCCTTTTCCTCCTTCCTCTTCCTTCACCCTTGTTCACTCACTCTCTCTTCTCTATTTTTTTCTTTCTTCCTAAGTGAGGTGCTGTATGTCGGCTGAGTGAGACATGGTGGGACTGGGTGAATTAGTAAAATTAGGGTTAGCGTTAGTTAAGAGGAATAAGGGTAACAGAAATTTGCATAAAACTAGAGAATAAAATAATAAGTGAAAATTAAATTTAATTTATTAAAATTATTTTTAAAATATTATTTATTTATAAAATTATTAATTAATTTTAAATAAATATTTTAATTTAAAATTATAAATAATTTAATTATTTTTAGTTCATAAAATTAAACTATAAATTCTAATTTTTTAAGTTAAATTATCAAATTTTTATTATTTCTTAATTACTAATATTTTAAATTTTAAATAAGAAAATTCTCAATTATTATAGAATTTATATGAGTCCAAAATAATTTTAAACTCAAAGTATCATTAATTTGACATAAATATTTTAGTAACTAATTTTTTAATATAAAATTTTAAATAAATATAATAAATCATAAATAATTCATTATTTTAATTTTTAAAAATTGAGAGCCTTATATTTAGTATCTTGAAATAAAATTTTTTATTAGTTAAAAAAATCTTTGAATTTTGTGACAAATAAATAACTTGTTACAAAAATATTTTATTTTGTGACATTAATTTTTTGTTACAAAATATTTAGAGTTTTTAAAACATAGATATTTTGTTAGAAAATATTTTAAACTTTTGCAACAAAACAATAATTCGATACGAAAGCCAACATAATATGTAATAAAAAAAATTACGTTGTTATAAAATATTGAAATATTTTGTAATAAATTTTCTTATTATAACAAAATATTCTTATTTTGTAACAATAACAAATTGTTGATGATAAGCGGATATTTTATACGCTTTTTGACATCATTTTCATATAGTTTTTAGTGTGTTTTGTTTAGTTTTTTTATTAAGTTTTTATAGGTTTTAGTGTTAAATTCATATTTTTGGATTCTACTATGAGTTTTTGTATTTTTGTACAATTTCAGGTAATTTCTGGCTGAAATTGAGGAGTTGGAGCAAAAGTCTAATTCAGACACAGAAAAAGCACTACAGATGCTGTCCGGATCTGACCTCCTTGCACTCGGAAGAGCTTTTTTGGAAATACAGAAGTCCAAAGAGACTGTCCTTAATGACTATAGAAAGCTGACTTTTAAAGCTTTTCAGAAATATATAATAGTTGATACTTTGCTTTAGATTAGAAGGCCCAAAATTGGCATCCAACGCCAGCCTCCTACCCCCTTCCAGGCGTCCAGTGCCCAAAGAGCAGAGACCGGCGTCCAAACGCCCAGAGAGGACCCCCTAGCCAGCGTTCAACGCTCTAGAGGCCTTCTAGCACGTGCATTTCATCATAGCTCAGCTCAAACACTCACCAAGTGGGCCCCATAAGTGGATTTTAGCACTAAAAAGACTGTTTTACCGTTACTTGTCAATTGTTTAGTATTTAAGGGATTAGATTTATGTTATTTGAACCATTTTTATCATCTTTTTACAGAATTTACCCGTTTTTACCATTGTATTTTTTTCAGTATGAGTTTCTAAACCTCCTAAGTTGAAGGGAAGAGCCCTACTGAGTCCTATGAATTAATAAAAGTATTACTCTTTCTCTTCGATCCGTGTTTGATCCAATTCTAAGATGTATGCTCGTTCTTCAACATATTGAATAGGATGATCAGTGACAATCAGCTCTACTCATCATACTAGGACCGCATGCCTGACAAATACCTGTGTTTACTTGGGTTTGCGTGAATACGTGGCTGGAAAGCGCGAATCGCCAGCTTGATTATACATCTCTCAGATGGCTAATCCACGACTTCGTTGGGGACTTCTCGAGATACCAATTCAGCCAATTTCCGGAGAGATTAGGGTTTCTATGGTAGAAGCTAGAATCCAAAGGAGCAGCATTCTCTTATCCGGAAGATTCGACCTTATATGTGGCGTTTTGAGTAGGATCGCCAAGAGAATGAACTGCTTGAGCTTTACCCTCGTTCAGATTGGATGACCACGGACAATTGCATTTGATCTGAAATAAAGAAGATCAATGACCACGGGCAATGGAGTTGATCACATACAGCCTTCCATAGAAGAGATCATTCACAAACAAAGAAGATAGTGATACCAGAGTTAATTCAGAAAGAAAAAGCAACTCCAACCCTCAACTATATCCCTATTATTGATTGCCCTTGCATCAATCCAACTAACAACTTTCTGATTTCGCCTAACTAAGACCTGTAAGATAACCATAGCTTGCTTCAAACCACAATCCTCGTGGGATCGACCCTGACTCGCTCAGGTATTACTTGGACAACCTAGTGCATTTGTTGGTACAGCTGTACGGAGTGTGGGGATTCGTGCACCAAGTTTTTGGCGCCGTTGCCGGGGATTGTTCGAGTTTGGGCAAATTGACGAATTATCTTGTTCTCTAGATCAGGTAATTTATTTTATTTTGTTGAGTCTTTTATTTTCATTTTCTTCTCTATTTTTCAAAAAATTTAAAAACTTTTTCAAAAATATTTTTCTTTTCTTTATTTAATCTTTGTTCTTGGTTTGAGTTTTTTTGTTTTTGTTCTTGGTAATTTTCGTTCTCTTTGAGTCTTTCTTTCAAAAAATTTTCAAAATAGTTTCTTTGGTTAAATCTTGTTCTTTAAGTTTGGTGTCTTCTTGTTGTTTTTCTTTTAATTTTCAAAAACCAAACATAAATTTTCTTCTTTGTGTTTTTCTTTAAATTTTCAAAAATTAAGGGTATTTGATCTAAAAATTTTAAGTTTTGTGTTTTTACTTGTTTTTCTATTTCCTCATTAAATTCAAAAATAAAAAATATATTTTCTATTTTTATTCTAACTTAATTTTCGAAAATCATCATTAAAAATTCAAATTTTAATTTCAAAATTTTTATCTTATCTTATCTTAGTTTTCAATTTTCAAAAATCAAATTTTAAAATCAAATTTTTTTCAAATCTTTTTAATTTCTTATCTTATCTTATCTTTTTAATTTCAAATTTTTAAAATTCAAATATTTTCTTATCTTATCTCTTATCTTATTTTATTTTTAAATCTTTTCTTAACCACTTTTCTTCCCTCTCTTCTTTTTCAAAACTTTCTAACTATCTCAATTTTCGAAAACTCTCTTCCTCTCCTTCTTCTATTTTCAAAAATTTAGCATTTAAATTTTAAATATTTTTAATTTATTAACTTAATTCTCGAAAATAATTAATAAATAAAATAAAAACAAAAATATTTTAATTCTTATTTACCTTTTCTATTTCAAATTCATCTCTTTTCTACTTCTATTTATTCGAACTCCTCTTCCCCTATTTTCAAAATATTCTTCTTCTACTTCTTCTATCTTTATTCTATTTTCCTCTACTTTCTTCACATCTCACTGGGAGTTCTCTGTCTTCTGGCATAGAAGCTTCCTTTCTTTTTTTTCTTATTTATGACCAGGAACAGGGATAAAGAACCTTTCTTTGATCTTGATCCTGAAGCTAAAAGGACTCTAAAGAAAAGCATACAACAAGCTAGAGCACAACACTCCAGAAGAAACCTTTCAGAAAACTTTGAACAAGAATTAGGAGACATGGCCGAACTTAAAGGTGATGTGGTGCACGAAATTGTGATCATCAATGGCGCCATCAACATGGTACGCTCATTGCAACCTCAACTCTTCATCACAACTCCGCACAACTAACCAGCAAGTGCACTGGGTCGTCCAAGTAATAAACCTTACGCGAGTAAGGGTCGATCCCACGGAGATTGTTGGTATGAAGCAAGCTATGGTCACCTTGTAAATCTTAGTTAGGCAGACTCAAATGGTTATGAATGATATATGAATGAAACATAAAGATAAAGATAGAGATACTTATGTAATTCATTGGTGGGAATTTCAGATAAGCGCATGAAGATGCTGTGTCCCTTCCGTCTCTCTGCTTTCCTACTATCTTCATCCAATCCTTCTTACTCCTTTCCATGGCAAGCTTATGCAAGGGTTTCACCGTTGTCAGTGGCTACCTCCCATCCTCTCAGTAGAAATTTTCAACGCACCCTGTCACGGCACGGCTATCCATCTGTCGGTTCTCGATCAGGCCGGAATAGAATCCAGTGATTCTTTTGCGTCTGTCACTAACGCCCCGCCTTCAGGAGTTTGAAGCACGTCACAGTCATTCAATCATTGAATCCTACTCAGAATACCACAGACAAGGTTAGACCTTCCGGATTCTCTTGAATGCCGCCATCAGTTCTAGCCTATACCACGAAGACTCTGATCTCACGGAATGGCTGGCTCGGTTGTCAGGCGAGCGCTCGATTGTCAGGCAATCAACCATGCATCGTGTATCAGGAATCCAAGAGATATTCACCCAATCTAAGGTAGAACGGAGGTGGTTGTCAGGCACACGTTCATAGGTGAGAATGATGATGAGTGTCACGGGTCATCACATTCATCAAGTTGAAAAAAAAGTGATATCTTAGAACAAGAACAAGCGGAATTGAATAGAAGAACAATAGTAATTGCATTAATACTCGAGGTACAGCAGAGCTCCACACCTTAATCTATGGTGTGTAGAAACTCCACCGTTGAAAATACATAAGAATAAGGTCTAGGCATGGCCGTGAGGCCAGCATCCCAATGATCTAAGATAGCATAAGAACAAAGATAGCTACCAAGATGAAAATACAATAGTAAAAGGTCCTACTTATAGAAAACTAGTAGCCTAAGGTTTACAAAGATGAGTAAATGACATAAAAATCCACTTCCGGGCCCACTTGGTGTGTGCTTGGGCTGAGCAATGAAGCATTTTCGTGTAGAGACTCTTCTTGGAGTTAAACGCCAGCTTTTATGCCAGTTTGGGCGTTTAACTCCCACTTTGGTGCCAGTTCCGGCGTTTAACGCTGGAATTTCTGAAGGTGACTTTGAACGCCGGTTTGGGCCATCAAATCTTGGGCAAAGTATGGACTATCACATATTGCTGGAAAGCCCAGGATGTCTACTTTCCAACGCCGTTGAGAGCGCGCCAATTGGGCTTCTGTAGCTCTAGAAAATCCACTTCGAGTGCAGGAAGGTCAGAATCCAACAGCATCTACAGTCCTTTTCAGTCTCTGAATCAGATTTTTGCTCAGGTCCCTCAATTTCAGCCAGAAAATACCTGAAATCACAGAAAAACACACAAACTCATAGTAAAGTCCAGAAAAGTGAATTTTAACTAAAAACTAATAAAAATATACTAAAAACTAAACCAAATATACTAAAAACATACTAAAAACAATGCCAAAAAGCGTACAAATTATCCGCTCATCACAACACCAAACTTAAATTGTTGCTTGTCCTCAAGCAACTGAAAATCAAATAAGATAAAAAGAAGAGAATATGCAATGAACTCCAAAAATATCTATGAAGATCAGTATTAATTAGATGAGCGGGGCTTTTAGCTTTTTGTCTCTGAACAGTTTTGGCATCTCACTTTATCCTTTGAAACTCAGAATGATTGGCTTCTTTAGGAACTCAGAATCCAGATAGTGTTATTGATTCTCCTAGCTAAGTATAATGATTCTTGAACACAGCTACTTATTGAGTCTTGGCTGTGGCGCAAAGCACTCTGTCTTCCAGTATTACCACCGGATACATACATGCCACAGACACATAATTGGGTGAACCTTTTCAGATTGTGACTCAGCTTTGCTAAAGTCCCCAATTAGAGGTGTCCAGGGTTCTTAAGCACACTCTTTTTGCCTTGGATCACAACTTTATTTCTTTCTTTTTCTTTTCTTTTTCTTTTTCTTTTCTCTCTTTTTTTTTTCTTTTTTCTTTTTTCGTCTTTCTCTTTCTCTTTTTTTTTTTGTATTCACTGCTTTTTCTTGCTTCAAGAATCATTTTTTTATGATTTTTCAGATCCTCAGTAACATGTCTCCTTTTTCATCATTCTTTCAAGAGCCAACATTCATGAATCACAAATTCAAAAGACATATGCACTGTTTAAGCATGCATTCAGAAAACAAAAGTGTTGCCACCATGGTGCACGAAATTGCAATAACACTTTTGCAATCCCGCACAACTAACCAGCAAGTGCACTGGGTCGTCCAAGTAATACCTTGCGTGAGCAAGGGTCGATCCCACGGAGATTGTCGGCTTGAAGCAAGCTATGGTTATCTTGTAAATCTTAGTCAGGAGATCAGAAATTATCAGGATTGATTGTAAAAAGTAAAAGAACATGAAATGGTTACTTGTTTTGCAGTAATGGAGAATAGGTTGGGGTTTTGGAGATGCTCCATCTTCTGAATCTCTGCTTTCCTACTGTCTTCTTCATCAAACACGCAAGTCTCCTTCCATGGCAAGCTCATGTAGGGTTTCACCGTTGTCAATGGCTACCTCCCATCCTCGCAGTGAAAGCTAATGCACGCACTCTGTCACAGTACTGCCAATCACCGGTTTGGTTCCCTCCCCTACCGGAATAGAATCCCTCTTTTGCGTCTGTCACTAACGCCCAGTAGGTTACAGGTTTGAAGCACGTCACAGTCATTCAATCATTGAATCCTACTCAGAATACCACAGACAAGGTTTAGACCTTCCGGATTCTCTTGAATGCTGCCATCAGGTCCTGCCTATACCACGAAGATTCCGATTAAAGAACCCAAGAGATAACTACTCAATCTAAGATAGAACAGAGGTGGTTGTCAGGCACATGTTCATAGTTGAGAATGATGATGATTGTCACGGATCATCACATTCATCCGGATTAAGAACAAGTGTTATCTTAGAATCGAAGCGAGCATGATTGAATAGGAAACAGTAGTAATTGCATTAATCCATCAAGACACAGCAGAGCTCCTCACCCCCAACCATGGGGTTTAGAGGCTCATACTGTGGAAAGAAACATGTACAAAATGTTATGGGGTCATAAGGTACAGATACAATATCCAAAGATCCTATATGTAGTAAACTAGTGTCCTAAGGTTTACAGAAATGAGTAAATGACAGAAAAATCCACTTCCGGGCCCACTTGGTGTGTGCTTGGGCTGAGCATTGAAGCTTTTATGTGTAGAGACGTTTTCTGGAGTTAAACGCCAGCTTTCATGCCAGTTTGGGCGTTTAACTCCAAATTTTATGCCAGTTCCGGCGTTTAACGCTGGAATTTCTGTAGGTGACTTTGAGCGCCGGTTTGGGCCATCAAATCTTGGGCAAAGTATGGACTATTATATATTGCTGGAAAGCCCAGGATGTCTACTTTCCAACGCCGTTGAGAGCGCGCCAATTGGGCTTCTGTAGCTCCAGAAAATCCACTTCGAGTGCAGGGAGGTCAGAATCCAACAGCATCTGCAGTCCTTTTCAGTCTCTGGATCAGATTTTTGCTCAGGACCCTCAATTTCAGTCAGAAAATACCTGAAATCACAGAAAAACACACAAACTCATAGTAAAGTCCAGAAAAGTGAATTTTAATTAAAAACTAATAAAAATGTACTAAAAACTAACTCAAAAATACTAAAAACATACTAAAAATAATGCCAAAAAGCATACAAATTATCCGCTCATCACAACACCAAACTTAAATTGTTGCTTGTCCCCAAGCAACTGAAAATCAAAATAGGATAAAAAGAAGAGAATATACTATAGACTCCAAAATATCAAAGAAACATAGCTCCAATTAGATGAGCGGGACTAGTAGCTTTTTGCCTCCGAACAGTTTTGGCATCTCACTCTATCCTTTGAAGTTCAGAATGATTGGCATCTATAAGAACTCAGAACTCAGATAGTGTTATTGATTCTCCTAGTTAAGTATATTGATTCTTGAACATAGCTAGTGTATGAGTCTTGGCTGTGGCCCAAAGCACTCTGTCTTCCAGTATTACCACCGGATACATACATGCCACAGACACATAATTGGGTGAACCTTTTTAGATTGTGACTCAGCTTTGCTAAAGTCCCCAATTAGAGGTGTCCAGGGTTCTTAAGCACACTCTTTTTGCCTTGGATCACAACTTTATTTCCTTCTTTTTCTTTCTTTTTCTCTTTTTTTTTTCACTGCTTTTTCTTGCTTCAAGAATCATTTTGATGATTTTTCAGATCCTCAATAACAGTTCTCTTTCTCCTCATTCTTTCAAGAGCCAACAATTTTAACATTCTCAAAGCAACAAATTCAAAAGACATATGCACTGTTCAAGCATTCATTCAGAAAACAAAAAGTATTGTCACCACATCAAACTAATTCAACTAAGTTCAGAGATAAATTTCGAAACCCTGTACTTCTTGTTCTTTTGTGATTAAAGCATTTTTCTTTTAAGAGAGGTGATGGATTCATAGGACATTCATAGCTTTAAGGCATAAACTTAAATTTTATTAATTATGAACTAAGAACAAGACTCAAATATAGATATAAGATGAGACTAAAGAAGTAAAAATAGAAAACAAAACAAGAAAAACGAAAAAAGATAGGCTCCTAATGATAGAGGTTTTCACAGAGTTAGGACTCAACAACCTTGATTTTGAGAAGTGGATGCTCCCTCAGCTTGAGAGGAGAGCTTTTGGCGTTTCAACTCTTGGAGTTCACGCCCCTGCTTCTCTTGTTCCTTCAGCAATTTGCAGAGCATGCAGTTTTGATTCTGCTGTTCTTCCTTCAGTTGCTCCATAGTCTCTTGCAACTTGTTAATAGATGCTTCCAGGTTGGACCAGTAGTCAATTCTTGGGAATTCAGGGAGGAATTCCTGCGACCTCCTCTTGATGGAATTGTCTTGCACTTGTCCTTCCATTGACTTCTTAGTGATTGGGTGTTCAATGGGTATGAACTCATCTACTCCCATCTTCACCCCAGCCTCTTTACAGAGCAAGGAAATCAAGCTTGGATAAGCCAATTTGGCTTCAGTGGAATTCTTATTTGCAATTGTGTAGATCTCACAAGCAATCACATGATGGACCTCCACCTCTTTTCCAAGCATAATGCAATGAATCATCACTGCTCTCTTGATGGTTACCTCAGAACGGTTGCTAGTGGGCAATATGGAACGCCCAATGAAGTCTAGCCAACCTCTTGCAATTGGCTTGAGGTCTCCCCTCTTGAGTTGGTTTGGGACACCCTTAGAATTGGTTATCCATTTAGTTCCAGGGAGGCATATGTCCTCTAGAACTTGATCCAACCCTTTATCTACTCTCACCATCCTCCTATTGAAGGAGTCAGGATCATCTTGTAGTTGGGGCAACTTGAAGATTTCTCTTATTTTGTCCAGATGGAAGTACATAACTTTCCCTCTGACCATGGTTCTGTAGGTATGGTAAGCAGTTCCAGTCAGCCACAGATTTGAGTAGAATTCCTGAACCATGTTCCTTCCAACCTTTGTCTCAGGATTGGTTAGAACTTCCCATCCTCTGTTTCGAATTTGCTCTTGGATCCCCGGATATTCATCTTCTTTCAGATCAAATTTAACTTCCGGGATCACTGACCTCAGACCCATTATTTTGTGATAATGGTCTTCATGTTCTTTAGTTAAGAACTTCTCTTGATTCCAAAGATTCTTTGGATTATTCTCTTTCTTGCCTCTTAAATTGGTTTGTTTTCCCTTAGGAGCCATGATATTGATGAATCTTGGCTTAGTGATCACGGAAAAGCACACCAAACTTAGAGGTTTGCTTGTCCTCAAGCAAAATAAAAGAGAGAAGAGAGGGGGAGGAAGAGAAAATTCGAATGGTGTGGTGGAATGAGGGAGCCAAACGTGTATTTATAAGGTGGGGAGGGGAGTTGTCGAAAAAAAAGAGAGAGGGATTTGAAAAGATATGGAAAGAAATTGAGAAAAGGGTGAGTTTTTGAAGAAGATTTGGGATTAATTTGAAATAGATTTGAAGAATGGTTTTGATTTGTGAAGATTTGAAAGTGAATGATGAAGGGTTGAAGTGCATTTATGTAGAAGAGTATGGTTAAAAAGAGGAAAGTTTGAAAAAAATTGAGTTGAAAACAAAAATGTGGTCCCCCACCTTTCTAGCGTTAAACGCCCAGAATGGCACCCATTCTGGCGTTTAACGCCCATTTGCTACCCTTTTTGGGCGTTTAACGCCCAGCCAGGTGCCCTGGCTAGCGTTAAATGCCAGAAATCCTTTATCACTGGGCGTTTTTCCAAAACGCCCAGGATGCTGCACACCTGGCGTTAAACGCCCAGAATGGTGCCCATTCTGGCGTTTAACGCCCAAAATGGTACCATTACTGGCGTTAAACGCCCAGAATGGTGCCCATTCTGGCGTTTAACGCCCAAAATGCCCCTTACTGGCATTTTTTCGCCAGTAAGCTCATTTTCTCTGCTTTTTGAGCTGAATCCTTCTGTAACTCTGTGAATTCCTTCATTTTTGATACTTGCCTTTGTAAGAACAATTCATACAACCTTCTAATGACTGGGTTGCCTCCCAGCAAGCGCTTCTTTACTGTCTTTAGCTGGACTTTCACTGAGAATCACTCAAGTCTCAGTTTTGAGCATTCCTGCTCAAAATTTCCTTCAAGATAGTGCTTGATTCTCTGTCCATTAACAATGAACTTCTTGTCAGAATCAATATCCTGAAGCTCAACATATCCATATGGTGATACTCCTGTAATCACATACGGACCCCTCCACCGGGATTTGAGTTTTCCTGGAAACAATTTGAGCCTGGAGTTGAAGAGCAGAACTTTTTGTCCTGGCTCAAAGACTCTGGTTGACAATCTCTTGTCATGCCACTTCTTTGCCTTTTCCTTATAAATTTTTGCATTTTCAAAGGCATTGAGTCTGAACTCCTCTAGCTCATTTAGCTGGAGCAGTCTTTTCTCACCAGCTAACTGTGCATCCATGTTTAGGAATCTGGTTGCCCAGTAGGCTTTGTGTTCCAGTTCTACAGGCAAATGACAGGCCTTCCCATACACCAATTGGTATGGAGAGGTTCCTATAGGAGTCTTGAATGCTGTTCTGTATGCCCAAAGAGCATCATCCAAGCTCTTTGCCCAATCCTTTCTTCGGGCTATCACAGTCCGTTCTAGGATTCTTTTTAGCTCTCTGTTAGAGACTTCAGCTTGCCCATTTGTCTGTGGATGATACGGAGTTGCCACTTTATGGCTGATTCCATATCTAACCATAGCAGAGTATAGCTGTTTATTGCAGAAATGAGTGCCCCCATCACTGATTAGTACTCTGGGAACACCAAATCTGCTGAAAATGTTCTTCTGGAGAAATTTCAGTACAGTCTTGGTATCATTAGTGGGTGTAGCAATTGCTTCTACCCACTTAGATACATAGTCTACTGCCACCAGAATGTAAGTGTTTGAGTATGATGGTGGGAATGGCCCCATGAAGTCAATTCCCCATACATCAAACAATTCTATCTCTAATATCCCTTGTTGAGGCATGGCATATCCGTGAGGCAAGTTACCAGCTCTTTGGCAACTGTCACAGTTACGCACAAACTCTCGGGAATCTTTGTAGAGAGTAGGCCAGTAGAAGCCGCACTGGAGGACTTTAGTGGCTGTTCGCTCACTTCCAAAATGTCCTCCATAATGTGATCCATGGCAGTGCCATAGGATCCTTTGCGTTTCTTCTCTGGGTACACACCTGCGGATCACTCCGTCAGCACATCTCTTAAAGAGATATGGTTCATCCCAAAGGTAGTACTTGGCATCTGAAATTAGTTTCTTTCTCTGCACATAACTGTACTCCTTGGGTATGAACCTCACAGCTTTATAGTTTGCAATATCTGCAAACCATGGAGCTTCCTGAATGGCAAAGAGTTGCTCATCTGGGAAAGTCTCAGAGATCTCAGTAGAGGGGAGGGACGTCCCAGCTACTGGTTCTATCCGGGACAGATGATCAGCCACTTGGTTCTCTGTCCCTTTTCTGTCTCTTATTTCTATATCAAACTCTTGCAGAAGCAACACCCATCTTATAAGCCTGGGTTTTGAATCCTGCTTTGTGAGTAAGTATTTAAGAGCAGCATGGTCAGTGTACACAATCACCTTTGATCCCACTAAGTAGGATCTAAACTTGTCAATGGCATAGACCACTGCAAGTAATTCTTTTTCTGTGGTTGTGTAATTCTTCTGTGCATCATTTAGAACACGGCTAGCATAATAAATGACATGCAGAAGTTTGTTATGCCTCTGTCCCAACACTGCACCAATGGCATGATCACTGGCATCACACATTAATTCAAATGGTAATGCCCAATCTGGTGCAGAGATGACTGGTGCTGTGACCAGTTTAGCTTTCAGGGTCTCAAATGCCTGCAAACACTGTGTGTCAAACACAAATGGCGTGTCAGCAGCTAACAGGTTACTCAAAGGTTTAGCAATTTTCGAAAAATCCTTGATAAACCTTCTATAAAATCCTGCATGCCCCAGAAAGCTTCTGATTGCCTTAACATTGGCAGGTGGTGGTAATTTTTCAATCACCTCTACCTTTGCCTTATCCACCTCTATTCCCTTGCTTGAAATTTTGTGTCCAAGGACAATTCCTTCAGTCACCATAAAGTGACATTTCTCCCAGTTTAAAACCAGGTTAGTCTCTTGGCATCTTTTCAGGACAAGTGATAGGTGGTTAAGACAGGAGCTAAATGAGTCTCCATACACTGAAAAGTCATCCATGAAGACTTCCAGAAATTTCTCTACCATATCTAAGAAGATAGAGAGCATGCACCTTTGAAAGGTTGCAAGTGCATTGCACAGACCAAAAGGCATCCTTCTGTAGGCAAACACGCCAGAAGGGCAAGTAAATGCTGTTTTCTCTTGGTCCTGAGGATCTACTGCAATTTGGTTGTAGCCTGAATAGCCATCCAAAAAGCAGTAGTAGTCATGACCAGCTAGTCTTTCTAGCATTTGGTCTATGAATGGTAAAGGAAAATGATCCTTTCTGGTGGCTGTATTGAGTCTTCTGTAGTCAATACACATGCGCCACCCTGTGACTGTTCTTGTAGGAACCAGTTCATTTTTTTCATTATGAACCACTGTCATGCCTCCCTTTTTGGGAACAACTTGGACAGGGCTCACCCAGGGGCTATCAGAAATAGGATAAATAATCCCAGCCTCTAGTAATTTAGTGACCTCTTTCTGCACCACCTCCTTCATGGCAGGATTTAGCCTCCTCTGTGGTTGAACCACTGGTTTGGCATTATCCTCCAATAGGATCTTGTGCATGCATCTAGCTGGGCTAATGCCCTTGAGATCACTGATGGACCACCCAAGAGCTGTCTTGTGTGTCCTTAGCACTTTAATCAGTGCTTCCTCTTCCTGTGGATTTAAAGCTGAGCTTATAATCACTGGAAAAGTGTCACCCTCTCCTAGAAATGCATATTTCAGGGATGATGGTAGTGGTTTGAGTTCAGGCTTAGGAGGCTTATCCTCCTCCTGAGGAATTTTCGAAAATTCCTTTGCCTCCTCTGGCTCTTCCTGATCAGTTTGAGCATCTTTGAAGATGTCCTCAAGCTCTGATTCTAGGCTTTCATCCATATTGATCTCTTCTACCAGAAAGTCAATAATGTCAGCGTCCATACAGTCCTCTGGTGTGTCTGGATGCTGCATAGCTTTTACAGCATTCAACTTGAACTCATCCTCATTGACTCTCAGGGTTACTTCCCCTTTTTGTACATCAATGAGAGTTCGTCCAGTTGCTAGGAAGGGTCTTCCTAGAATGAGAGTTGCACTCTTGTGCTCCTCCATTTCCAGCACCACAAAGTCAGTTGAAAAGGCAAATGGCCCAACCTTTACAATCATGTCCTCTATTATGCCTGATGGGTGTTTAATGGAGCCATCAGCAAGTTGGAGGCATATCCTGGTTGGTTTGACTTCTCCAATCAACCCAAGCTTTCTGATAGTGGATGCAGGTATTAGATTGATGCTTGCTCCAAGATCACATAAAGCTGTCTTGGTGCAAGTGCCTTCTAATGTGCATGGTATCAGAAAGCTTCCAGGATCTTGAAGCTTTTCTGGTAAGCTTTTTAGAATGACTGCACTGCATTCTTCAGTGAGAAACACTTTTTCAGTTTCTCTCCAATCCTTCTTATGACTTAAGATTTCCTTCATGAACTTAGCATAAGAAGGTATTTGCTCAAGTGCCTCTGCAAAAGGAATCTTTATTTCAAGAGTCCTTAAATAATCTGCAAAGCGGGCAAATTGCTTATTCTGTTCCGCCTTGCGGAGTTTCTGAGGATAAGGCATCTTGGCTTGATATTCTTCAACCTTAGATGCTGCAGGTTTATTCCTTACAGAAGTGGTTGAAGAAGCCTTGTTAGAGGGATTACTGTCAGCACTCTCAGGTGTCTGATTTTTCCTTGGCGTTTGGACGCCAGGAATGGGTGGAAAATGGGCGTTTAACGCCAACTTTTCCCCCTTTTCTGGCGTTTGAACGCCAGAACTGGGCAAGGAATGGGCGTTTAACGCCAGCTTTCCTTCCCTTTCTGGCGTTTGAACGCCAATATTCCTCTCTGGGCTCTTACTGTCCTCAGAGGGATTTTGAACAGTGGTTTGGTTGTCCTCTGTCATCTGTTCCTTGTTTGGCTTTTTGCTCTTTTGAGCAGTGTTTTTCAAGGTCTTCCCACTCCTCAATTGAACTGCTTGACACTCCTCTGTTATTTGTTTAGATATTTGCTGTTTTGCTTGATTCAACTGTAGCTCTATGCTCTTATTAGCAACTTTAGTTTCATGGAGCATCTCTTTAAATTCTGCTAACTGTTCTGTCATCAGGAGCAATTGTTGATTAAGCTCATTCATCTGTTCTTGAGGATTAGGATCAGTGACTAATGCCATGACTTCCTCTTTTGGAACGAACTCATTGCTAGAATACAAGTATTGGTTTCTAGCAACAGTGTCTATAAGCTCTTGAGCTTCTTCAATTGTCTTCCTCATGTGTATAGATCCACCAGCTGAGTGGTCTAAAGACATCTGAGCTTTTTCTGTAAGCCCATAGTAGAAAATGTCTAACTGGACCCACTCTGAAAACATTTCAGAGGGACATTTTCTTAGCATACCTCTATACCTCTCCCAGGCATTGTAAAGGGATTCATTATCCTCTTGTTTAAAGCCTTGGATGTCCAGCCTTAGCTGTGTCATCCTCTTTGGAGGGTAAAAATGATTCAGGAATTTGTCTGACAACTGTTTCCATGTCTTTATGCTTGCTGTAGGTTGGTTATTCAACCACCTTTTAGCTTGATCTTTTACAGCAAATGGAAACAGTAATAGTCTGTAGACATCCTGATCTACCTCTTTATCATGCACTGTGTCAGTAATTTGTAAGAACTGTGCCAGAAACTCAGTAGGTTCTTCCTGTGGAAGACCAGAATACTGGCAATTTTGCTGCACTATGATAATGAGTTGAGGGTTTAGCTCAAAGCTGCTTG
Organism: Arachis stenosperma; assembly: GCF_014773155.1. Classification (NCBI taxonomy): domain Eukaryota; kingdom Viridiplantae; phylum Streptophyta; class Magnoliopsida; order Fabales; family Fabaceae; genus Arachis; species Arachis stenosperma. The sequence continues at coordinate 115,773,157 of NC_080382.1, forward strand.
CTTTGATGGGAGGTATACAGATGCTACTCCCATATGCAGTTGTAATGGGGTTAGCATAAGACCCCAGAGTCCTCTTGGACTGATTAATTCCACTTAAGTCCATAATGGACAAAAGGGAAATGAGAATGATTGCAAAGAGATAAATTTTGTTTATTTTTTTTTTTGAAATAACCGAAAAAAAATAAAATACAATAAAATAAAACAAAAGAAAAATAAAATAAAATTCGAAAAAAAAAAAGATCAAAGCAAATTGAGAACTGAATCAATTAGTGAAAAAAAAGATTTTGAAAACAGCAATTAAGAAGATATGATTGAAAAATTTTTATGAAAAAGATTTGATTCTTAAAAAGAGGAAAGAGAAAAACACAAAAAGACACCAAACTAAAAATTTTAGAAAATCAAACACTAATTTTTTTCGAAAATTTTAAGAGAAAAACACAAAGAGGACACCAAACTTAGAACTTTTGTGAATCAAAAAGGGACTAAGAACAAGAAAAATTCGAAAATCAAAAGAAAAACAACAGCATGCAATTGACACCAAACTTAAAATATGAAACTAGACTCAACTAAAAGACTCTAAACCAACAAAAATAAAACAGTCCTAATCTAAGCAACAAGATAAGGCGTCAGTTGTCCAAACTCGAACAATCCCCGGCAACGGCGCCAAAAACTTGGTGCACGAAATTGCAATAACACTTTTGCAATCCCGCACAACTAACCAGCAAGTGCACTGGGTCGTCCAAGTAATACCTTGCGTGAGCAAGGGTCGATCCCACGGAGATTGTTGGCTTGAAGCAAGCTATGGTTATCTTGTAAATCTTAGTCAGGAGATCAGAAATTATCAGGATTGATTGTAAAAAGTAAAAGAACATGAAATGGTTACTTGTTTTGCAGTAATGGAGAATAGGTTGGGGTTTTGGAGATGCTCCATCTTCTGAATCTCTGCTTTCCTACTGTCTTCTTCATCAAACACGCAAGTCTCCTTCCATGGCAAGCTCATGTAGGGTTTCACCGTTGTCAATGGCTACCTCCCATCCTCGCAGTGAAAGCTAATGCACGCACTCTGTCACAGTACTGCCAATCACCGGTTTGGTTCCCTCCCCTACCGGAATAGAATCCCTCTTTTGCGTCTGTCACTAACGCCCAGTAGGTTACAGGTTTGAAGCACGTCACAGTCATTCAATCATTGAATCCTACTCAGAATACCACAGACAAGGTTTAGACCTTCCGGATTCTCTTGAATGCTGCCATCAGGTCCTGCCTATACCACGAAGATTCCGATTAAAGAACCCAAGAGATAACTACTCAATCTAAGATAGAACAGAGGTGGTTGTCAGGCACATGTTCATAGTTGAGAATGATGATGATTGTCACGGATCATCACATTCATCCGGATTAAGAACAAGTGTTATCTTAGAATCGAAGCGAGCATGATTGAATAGGAAACAGTAGTAATTGCATTAATCCATCAAGACACAGCAGAGCTCCTCACCCCCAACCATGGGGTTTAGAGGCTCATACTGTGGAAAGAAACGTGTACAAAATGTTATGGGGTCATAAGGTACAGATACAATGTCCAAAGATCCTATATGTAGTAAACTAGTGTCCTAAGGTTTACAGAAATGAGTAAATGACAGAAAAATCCACTTCCGGGCCCACTTGGTGTGTGCTTGGGCTGAGCATTGAAGCTTTTATGTGTAGAGACGTTTTCTGGAGTTAAACGCCAGCTTTCATGCCAGTTTGGGCGTTTAACTCCAAATTTTATGCCAGTTCCGGCGTTTAACGCTGGAATTTCTGTAGGTGACTTTGAGCGCCGGTTTGGGCCATCAAATCTTGGGCAAAGTATGGACTATTATATATTGCTGGAAAGCCCAGGATGTCTACTTTCCAACGCCGTTGAGAGCGCGCCAATTGGGCTTCTGTAGCTCCAGAAAATCCACTTCGAGTGCAGGGAGGTCAGAATCCAACAGCATCTGCAGTCCTTTTCAGTCTCTGGATCAGATTTTTGCTCAGGACCCTCAATTTCAGTCAGAAAATACCTGAAATCACAGAAAAACACACAAACTCATAGTAAAGTCCAGAAAAGTGAATTTTAATTAAAAACTAATAAAAATATACTAAAAACTAACTCAAAAATACTAAAAACATACTAAAAATAATGCCAAAAAGCATACAAATTATCCGCTCATCACACCACATCAAAATAATTAAACTGTTATAAAATTCAAAATTCATGCAATTCTTTTTCTTTTTCAATTAAGAACAATTTTTTATTCAAGAAAGGTGATGGATTCATAGGACATTCATAACTTTAAGGCATAGACACTAAGACACTAATGATCATAAGACACAAACATGGATAAACATAAAGCATATATTTTCGAAAAAATAGGAAAATAAAGAACAAGGAGATTAAAGAACGGGTCCACCTTAGTGATGGCGGCTTGTTCTTCCTCTTGAAGGTTTTATGGAGTGCTTGAGCTCCTCAATGTCTCTTCCTTGTCTTTGTTGCTCCTCTCTCATGATTCTTTGATCTTCTCTAATTTCATGGAGGAGAATGGAGTGTTCTTGGTGCTCCACCCTTAGTTGTCCCATGTTGGAACTCAATTCTCCTAGGGAGGTGTTCAGTTGCTCCCAATAGTCTTATGGAGGAAAGTGCATCCCTTGAGGCATCTCAGGGATCTCATGATGAGAGGGGTCTCTTGTTTGCTCCATCCTTTTCTTAGTGATGGGCTTATCCTCATCAATGGGGGAGTCTCCTTCTATGTCAACTCCAACTGAATAACAGAGGTGACAAATGAGGTGAGGAAAGGCTAACCTTGCCAAGGTGGAGGACTTGTCCGCCACCTTATAGAGTTCTTGGGCTATAACCTCATGAACTTCCACTTCTTCTCCAATCATGATGCTATGAATCATGATGGCCCGGTCTAGAGTAACTTCGGACCGGTTGCTAGTGGGAATGATTGAGCGTTGGATAAACTCCAACCATCCTCTAGCCACGGGCTTGAGGTCATGCCTTCTTAGTTGAACCGGCTTCCCTCTTGAATCTCTCTTCCATTGGGCGCCCTCTTTACAAATGTCAGTGAGGACTTGGTCCAACCTTTGATCAAAGTTGACCCTTCTAGTGTAAGGATGTTCATCTCCTTGCATCATAGGCAAGTTGAATGCCAACCTTACATTTTCCGGACTAAAATCCAAGTATTTTCCCTGAACCATAGTAAGCCAATTCTTTGGATCCGGGTTCACACTTTGATCATGCTTCTTGGTGATCCATGCATTGGCATAGAACTCTTGAACCATTAAGATTCCGACTTGTTGAATGGGGTTGGTGAGAACTTCCCAACCTCTTCTTCGGATCTCATGTCGGATCTCTGGATATTCACTCTTTTTGAGTGAAAAAGGGACCTCGGGGATCACCTTCTTCAAGGCCACAACTTCATAGAAGTGGTCTTGATGCACCCTTGAGATGAATCTCTCCATCTCCCATGACTCGGAGGTAGAAGCTTTTGCCTTCCCTTTCCTCTTTCTAGAGGTTTCTCCGGCCTTGGATGCCATAAATGGTTATGGAAAAACAAAAAGCAATGCTTTTACCACACCAAACTTAAAAGGTTTGCTCGTCCTCGAGCAAAAGAAGAAAGAAGAGAGTAGAAGAAGAAGAAATGAGGAAGAAGGGAATGGCTTTGTGTTCGGCCAAAGAGGGGGGAGAAGTGGTGTTTAGGGTGTGTGAAAATGAAGGGGTGAGGAAGGGTTTATATAGGAGAGGGGGGTTCATGGTTCGGTCATGTATGGGTGGGTTTGGGAGGGAAAGTGGTTTGAATTTGAAGGGTGAGGTAGGTGGGGTTTTATGAAGGATGGATGTGAGTGGTGAAGAGAAAGATGGGATTTGATAGGTGAAGGGTTTTTGGGGAAGAGGTGTTGAGGTGATTGGTGAATGGGTGAAGAAGAGAGAGAGTGGTGGGGTTGGTGGGGATCCTGTGGGGTCCACAGATCCTAAGGTGTCAAGGAAAAGTCATCCCTGCACCAAATGGCATGCAAAATTGCGTTTTTAGCCAATTCTGGCGTTAAACGCCGGGCTGGTGCCCATTTCTGGCGTTTAACGCCAGGTTCTTGCCCTTTTCTGGTGTTTAACGCCAGTCTGGCGCCCCTTTTTGGCGTTAAACGCCCAGAATGGTGCCAGACTGGGCGTTAAACGCCCAACAGCTAGCCTTACTGGTGTTTAAACGCCAGCATGCTCTCCTCCAGGGTGTGCTGTTTTTCTTTCTGCTTTTCATTCTGTTTTTTCTTTTTCAATTGATTTTGTGACTTCTCATGATCATCAACCTACAAAATAAAATAAAGGAAAATATATAAAATATAACATTGGGTTGCCTCCCAACAAACGCTTCTTTAATATCAGTAGCTTGACAGAGTGCTCTCATGGAGCCTCACAGATGTTCAGAGCAATGTTGGAACCTCCCAACACCAAACTTAGAGTTTGAATGTGGGGGTCTAACACCAAACTTAGAGTTTGGTTGTGGCCTCCCAACACCAAACTTAGAGTTTGACTGTGGGAGCTCTGTTTGACTCTGATTTGAGAGAAGCTCTTCATGCTTCCTCTCCATGGTGACAGAGGGATATCCTTGAGCCTTAAACACAAAGGATTCTTCATTCACTTGAATGATCAATTCTCCTCTATCAACATCAATCACAGCCTTTGCTGTGGCTAGGAAGGGTCTGCCAAGGATGATGGATTCATTCATGCACTTCCCAGTCTCTAGGACTATGAAATCAGCAGGGATGTAATGGTCTTCAATCTTTACCAGAACATCCTCTACAAGTCCATAAGCTTGTTTTCTTGAATTGTCTGTCATCTCTAGTGAGATTCTTGCAGCTTGTACCTCAAAGATCCCTAGCTTCTCCATTACAGAGAGAGGCATGAGGTTTACACTTGACCCTAAGTCACACAGAGCCTTCTTGAAGGTCAATGTGCCTATGGTACAAGGTATGGAGAACTTTCCAGGGTCCTGCCTCTTTTGAGGTAATTTCTGCCTAGACAAGTCATCTAGTTCTTTGGTGAGCAAAGGAGGTTCGTTCTCCCAAGTCTCATTTCCAAATAACTTGTCATTTAACTTCATGATTGCTCCAAGGTATTTAGCAACTTGCTCTTCAGTGACATACTCATCCTCTTCAGAGGAGGAATACTCATCAGAGCTTATGAAAGGCAGAAGTAAGTCCAATGGAATCTTTATGGTCTCATTTTGAGCCTCAGATTCCCATGGTTCCTCATTAGGGAACTCATTGGAGGCTAGTGCACGCCCATTGAGGTCTTCCTCAGTGGCGTTCACTTCCTCTCCTTCCTCTCCAAATTCGGCCATGTTGATGGCCTTGCACTCTCCTTTTGGATTTTCTTCTGTATTGCTTGGAAGAGTACTAGGAGGGAGTTCAGTAATTTTCTTGCTCAGCTGTCCCACTTGTGCCTCCAAATTCCTAATGGAGGACCTTGTTTCAGTCATGAAACTTTGAGTGGTTTTGATTAGATCAGAGACCATGGTTGCTAAGTCAGAGTGGTTCTGCTTAGAATTCTCTGTCTGTTGCTGAGAAGATGATGGAAAAGGCTTGCCAGTGCTAAACCTGTTTCTTCCACCATTATTGTTGTTGAAACCTTGTTGAGGTCTCTGTTGATCCTTCCATGAGAGATTTGGGTGATTTCTCCATGAAGAATTATAGGTGTTTCCATAGGGTTCTCCCATGTAATTCACCTCTTCCATTGAAGGGTTCTCAGGATCATAAGCTTCTTCTTCAGATGAAGCATCCTTAGTACTGCTTGGTGCATTTTGCATTTCAGACAGACTTTGAGAAATCAAATTGACTTGTTGAGTCAGTATCTTGTTCTGAGCCAGAATGGCATTCAGAGTATCAATCTCAAGAACTCCTTTCTTCTGATTAGTCCCATTGTTCACAGGATTCCTTTCAGAAGTGTACATGAATTGGTTATTTGCAACCATTTCAATTAGTTCTTGAGCTTCTGTAGGCGTCTTTTTCAGATGAAGAGATCCTCCAGCAGAGCTATCCAAAGACATCTTGGATAGTTCAGAGAGACCATCATAGAAAATACCTATGATGCTCCATTCAGAAAGCATGTCAGAAGGACATTTTCTGATCAATTGTTTGTATCTTTCCCAAGCTTCATAGAGGGATTCTCCATCCTTCTGTCTGGAGGTTTGGACTTCCACTCTAAGCTTACTCAATTTTTGAGGTGGAAAGAACTTTGCCAAGAAGGCATTGACTAGCTTTTCCCATGAGTCCAGGCTTTCTTAAGGTTGAGAGTCCAACCATGTCCTAGCTTTGTCTCTTACAGCAAAAGGGAATAGCATAAGTTTGTAGACCTCAGGGTTAACCCCATTAGTCTTGACAGTGTCACAAATTTGTAAGAATTCAGCTAAGAACTGATGAGGATCTTCCAGTGGAAGTCCATGGAACTTGCAATTCTGTTGCATTAGAGAAACTAATTGAGGCTTAAGCTCAAAGTTGTTTGCTCCAATGGCAGGGATAGAGATGCTTCTCCCATAGAAGTCAGGAGTAGGTGCAGTAAAGTCACCAAGCACCTTCCTTGCATTGTTGGCATTGTTGTTGTTTTCGGCTGCCATGTGTTCTTCTTCTTTGAAGATTTCTTGTTAGGTCCTCTGCAGAGAGTTGTGCCTTAGCTTCTCTTAGCTTTCGCTTCAGGGTCCTTTCAGGTTCAGGATCAGCTTCAACAAGAATGCCTTTGTCTTTGTTCCTACTCATATGAAAGAGAAGAGAACAAGAAAATGTGGAATCCTCTATGTCACAGTATAGAGATTCCTTGAGGTGTCAGAGAAGAAGAAAAATAGAAGGAAGAGGTAGAAGAATTCGAACTTAATCAGATAGAGTTTGAATTGTGCATTGAGGAGGAGTGGTACTCCATAAATAGAAGGATGTGAGAAGAGAGGAAGAGGTTTTTTTTTTCGAAAATTAATTAAAAAGATTTTAAAAAGCATTTTGAAAAACTTTAATTGATTTTCGAAAACCAAGAGTGGGAAAGAAATCAAGTAATTTTTGAAAAAGATTTTGAAATTAGAATTTAAAAAGATATGATTGAAGATTATTTTGAAAAAGATGTGATTAAAAAGATATGATTGAAAAGTTATGGTTTTAAAAAGATATGATTGAAATGATATGATTTGAAAACAATTTTAAACAAGATTTGATTTTAAAAAAAATTAATGACTTGGCTAACAAGAAAAGATATGATTCAAACATTAAACCTTTCTCAACAGAAAAGGCAACATACTTGAAGTGTTGAATCAAATCATTGATAGCAAGTATCTTTGAAAAAGGAAAGAAATTGATTTTGAAAACATTTGATTGAAAAGATATGATTTGAAAAAGATTTGATTTTGAAAAACTTTGAAAACTTGAAAAAAATTGATTTGAAAACAAAATTCTCCCCCTTGTGCCATCCTGGCGTTAAACGCCCAGAATGGTGTACATTCTGGCGTTTAACGCCCAATGCACTACCTTTTTGGGCGTTAAACGCCCAACCAGGCACCTTGGCTGGCGTTTAAACGCCAGTCTGTCCTTCTTCACTGGGCGTTTTGATCGCCCAGCTTTTTTTGTATAATTCCTCTGCTGCATGTACTGAATCTTCAGTTCCTTGTATTATTGACTTGAAAATAGAACCAAGATCAAATAAACAATGCATGCAAGACACCAAACATAAAATTAGACACTAGACTCAAACAAGAAACATAAAATATTTTTGGTTTTTATGATTTTGTAATTAATTTTTTTTTTTGATTTTTCAAAAATTAAGTGGAAAAAGAAAATAAATGTATCAAAATTCTTAATGAGAATTCCAGGAATCATGCAATGTTAGTCTAAAGCTTTAGTCTAAAGGAATTAGACATGGATAGCCAAGCTTCAGCAGGACATTGCATTCAAGAGCTAAATTGATGAGAATCAATCAGCTTTGGTGATGATAAGATCATCACCTTGAAACACTAGAATTCATTCTTAAGAACTCTGAAAAATACCTAATCTAAGCAACAAGATGAACCGTCAGTTGTCCATACTCGAAATAATCCCCGGCAACGGCGGCAAAAACTTGGTGCACGAAATTGTGATCATCAATGGCGCCATCAACATGGTACGCTCATTGCAATCTCAACTCTTCATCACAACTCCGCACAACTAACCAGCAAGTGCACTGGGTCGTCCAAGTAATAAACCTTACGCGAGTAAGGGTCGATCCCACGGAGATTGTTGGTATGAAGCAAGCTATGGTCACCTTGTAAATCTTAGTTAGGCAGACTCAAATGGTTATGAATGATATATGAATGAAACATAAAGATAAAGATAGAGATACTTATGTAATTCATTGGTGGGAATTTCAGATAAGCGCATGAAGATGCTGTGTCCCTTCCGTCTCTCTGCTTTCCTACTATCTTCATCCAATCCTTCTTACTCCTTTCCATGGCAAGCTTATGCAAGGGTTTCACTGTTGTCAGTGGCTACCTCCCATCCTCTCAGTGGAAATGTTCAACGCACCCTGTCACGGCACGGCTATCCATCTGTCGGTTCTCGATCAGGCCGGAATAGAATCCAGTGATTCTTTTTGCGTCTGTCACTAACGCCCCGCCTTCAGGAGTTTGAAGCACGTCACAGTCATTCAATCATTGAATCCTACTCAGAATACCACAGACAAGGTTAGACCTTCCGGATTCTCTTGAATGCCGCCATCAGTTCTAGCCTATACCACGAAGACTCTGATCTCACGGAATGGCTGGCTCGGTTGTCAGGCGAGCGCTCGGTTGTTAGGCGATCAACCATGCATCGTGTATCAGGAATCCAAGAGATATTCACCCAATCTAAGGTAGAACGGAGGTGGTTGTCAGGCACACGTTCATAGGTGAGAATGATGATGAGTGTCACGGGTCATCACATTCATCAAGTTGAAAAAAAAGTGATATCTTAGAACAAGAACAAGCGGAATTGAATAGAAGAACAATAGTAATTGCATTAATACTCGAGGTACAGCAGAGCTCCACACCTTAATCTATGGTGTGTAGAAACTCCACCGTTGAAAATACATAAGAATAAGGTCTAGGCATGGCCGTGAGGCCAGCCTCCCAATGATCTAAGATAGCATAAGAACAAAGATAGCTACCAAGATGAAAATACAATAGTAAAAGGTCCTACTTATAGAAAACTAGTAGCCTAAGGTTTACAAAGATGAGTAAATGACATAAAAATCCACTTCCGGGCCCACTTGGTGTGTGCTTGGGCTGAGCAATGAAGCATTTTCATGTAGAGACTCTTCTTGGAGTTAAACGCCAGCTTTTGTGCCAGTTTGGGCGTTTAACTCCCACTTTGGTGCCAGTTCCGGCGTTTAACGCTGGAATTTCTGAAGGTGACTTTGAACGCCGGTTTGGGCCATCAAATCTTGGGCAAAGTATGGACTATCACATATTGCTGGAAAGCCTAGGATGTCTACTTTCCAACGCCGTTGAGAGCGCGCCAATTGGGCTTCTGTAGCTCCAGAAAATCCACTTCGAGTGCAGGGAGGTCAGAATCCAACAGCATCTACAGTCCTTTTCAGTCTCTGAATCAGATTTTTGCTCAGGTCCCTCAATTTCAGCCAGAAAATACCTGAAATCACAGAAAAACACACAAACTCATAGTAAAGTCCAGAAAAGTGAATTTTAACTAAAAACTAATAAAAATATACTAAAAACTAAACCAAATATACTAAAAACATACTAAAAACAATGCCAAAAAGCGTACAAATTATCCGCTCATCATGATGCCATAAAGGTTCTTGGTGACTTCACTATGCCTACCTCTAACTTTTATGGCAGAAGTGTCTATATACCTGCCACTAGAGCTAATAATTTAGAGCTTAAGCCTTAGTTAGTCTCTCTTCTGTAACAGAACTGCAAGTTCTATGGACTTCCACGGAAAGATCCACATTAGTTTTTAACTGAATTCTTGCATATCCATGATACTGTAAAGACTAATGGAGTTAATCCTGAAGTCTACAAGCTTATGTTCTTTCTCTTTGCTGTAAGAGACAAAGCTAAGATATGGTTGGATTTCCAACCAAAAGAGAGCTTAGACTCTTGGAAAAAGCTGGTTAATGTTTTTGTGGCTAAATTCTTTCCCCCTCAAAGGATGAGCAAGATTAGAGTGGAAGTTTAAACCTTCAGACAAAGAGAAGGTGAATCCCTCTATTAAGCTTGGAAAAGATACAAGCAACTGATCAGGAGATGTCCTCCTGATATGCTCTCAAACTGGTCTATCATTGGCATGTTCTATGATGGTCTGTTTGAGATGTCCAAAATTTCATTGGACAGCTCTGCAAGTGGATCACCCCACTTGAAGAAAACACCTACACAAGCAAGAGAACTCATTGAGATGGTTGCAAACAACCAATTTATGTACATTTCTAAAAAGAATCCTGTAAACCATGGGACCTCTCAGAGAAAAGGAGTTCTTGAAGTTGATACTCTGAAAGCCATATTGGCTCAAAACAAGATCTTGACCCAACAGGTCAATATAATCTCCCAATATCTTACTGGAATGCAAACTGCATCTGGCAGTACTCAAGAAGCTTCTTCTAAAGTTGAAGCTTATGATCTTGATCAACCCCCATGGAGGAGTTGAATTACATGGGAGAACCCTATGAAAACATCTACAATCCTTCATGGAGGCATCATCCTAAACTCTCATGGAAGGATCAGCAGAAACCTCCGCAAGGTTTCAATAATAATCTAGGTGGAAGGAACCAGAATAGGTTCAACAAGAGACCACCATTCATATCTTCTAAAAGGAATATGGAATCCTTTAAGCAGAGCCTTTCTGACTTAGTTACTCTGGTTTTTATCCTTTCTAAGACCACTCATAGTTTCATAAATGAAACAAGGTCCTCCATTAGAAACTTGGAGGTACAAGTTAGTCAACTGAGCAAGAAGATCCCTGAGACTCCTCCTGGCACTCTTCCAAGTAACACTGAGGTGAACCCAATAGAAGAGTGCAAGGCCATAGCCATGTAGGTAGAGGCCAAATCTGGAGAAATTGGGAAGGCATTGAATGCCAGTGAAGAAGGTTTCGTTGGGCGTTCAACGCCCAATCTGGCAGCAAGCCTAGCGCTGAACGCCAGTGAGGAACCCCTCACTGGGCGTTCAATGCCCAAACACCCAAGAACTCTGGCGTTGAACGCCATCCAGGGAGCATGGTGCATGAAATTGCAATCACACTTTTGCAATTCCGCACAACTAACCAGCAAGTGCACTGGGTCGTCCAAGTAATACCTTACGTGAGTAAGGGTCGATCCCACGGAGATTGTGGCTTGAAGCAAGCTATGGTTATCTTGTAACTCTTAGTCAGGATATCAATAATTATCAGGGTTGATTGTAAAAAGCAAAAGAACATGAAATAAGTACTTGTTTTGCAGTAATGGGGAACATGTTGAGGTTTTGGAGATGCTTTATCTTCTGAATCTCTGCTTTCCTACTGTCTTCTTCTTCAAGCACGCAAGACTCCTTCCATGGCAAGCTGTATGTAGGGTTTCACTGTTGTCAATGGCTACCTCCCATCCTCTCAGTGAAAATGTTCAACGCGCTCTGTCACAGCACGGCTAATCATCTGTCGGTTCTCAATCAGGTTAGAATAGAATCCAGTGATTCTTTTGCGTCTGTCACTAACGTCCAGCCTTCAGGAGTTTGAAGCTCGTCACAATCATTCAATCCCTGAATCCTACTCAGAATACCACAGACAAGGTTTAGACCTTCCGGATTCTCTTGAATGCCGCCATCAATTCTAGCTTATACCACGAAGATTCTGATTAAGGAATCCAAGAGATATCTACTCAATCTAAGGTAGAATGGAGGTGGTTGTCAGGCACACGTTCATAGGTGAGAATGATGATGAGTGTCACAGATCATCACATTCATCAGGTTTAGGAACAAGTGATATCTTAGAATAGAAGCAAGCGTGATTGAATGAAAAACACTAGTAATTGCATTAATCCATCAAGACACAGCAGAGCTCCTCATCCCCAACCATGGGGTTTAGAGACTCATGCTGTAGAATATACAATGAGAAACGTGTAAAGTTTCATGAGGTCAAGATACAATGTCAAAAGATCCTATTAATAGTGAACTAGTAACCTAGGGTATACAGAAATGAGTAAATGACGTAAAAATCTACTTTCGGGGTCCACTTGGTGTGTGCTTGGGCTGAGCATTGAAGCTTTCATATGTAGAGACTTTTTCTGGAGTTAAACGCCAGCTTTTATGCCAGTTTGGGTGTTTAACTCCAATTTTTGTGCCAGTTCCGGCGTTTAACGCCAGGATTTCTGAAGCTGATTTGCAACGCCGGTTTGGTCCATCAAATCTCGGGCAAAGTATGAACTATTATACATTGCTGGAAAGCCCAGGATGTCTACATTCCAACGCAATTGAGAGCGAACCAATTGAGCTTCTGTAACTCCAGAAAATTCACTTCGAGTGAAGGGAGGTCAGAATCCAACAGCATCTGCAGTCCTTTTCAGCCTCTGAATCAGATTTTTGCTCAGGTCCCTCAATTTCAGCCAGAAAATACCTGAAATCACAGAAAAACACACAAACTCATAGTAAAGCCCAGAAAAGTGTATTTTAACTAAAGACTAATAAAAATGTAATAAAAACTAACTAAAATATACTAAAAACATACTAAAAACAATGCCAAAAAGCGTATAAATTATCCGCTCATCACAACACCAAACTTAAATTGTTGCTTGTCCCCAAGCAACTGAAAATCAAAATAGAATAAAAAGAAGAGAATATACTATAGACTCCAAAATATCAAAGAAACTTGGCTCCAATTAGATGAGCAGGACTAGTAGCTTTTTGCTTCTGAACAGTTTTGGCATCTCACTTTATCCTTTGAAGTTTAGAATGATTGGCATCTATAGGAACTCAGAACTCAGATAGTGTTATTGATTCTCCTAGTTAAGTATGATGATTCTTGAACATAGCTACTTTATGAGTCTTGGCTGTGGCCCAAAGCACTCTGTCTTCCAGTATTACCACCGGATACATACATGCCACAGACACATGACTGGGTGAACCTTTTCAGATTGTGACTCAACTTTGCTAGAGTCCCCAATCAGAGGTGTCCAGGGTTCTTAAGCACACTCTTTTTGCCTTGGATCACAACTTGATATATATATATATATATATATATATATATATATATATATATATATATATATATATATATATATATATATATATATATATATATATTTGAATTCACTACTTTTTCTTGCTTCAAGAATCAATTTGATGATTTTTCAGATCCTCAATAACATTTCTCCTTTTTCATCATTCTTTCAAGAGCCAACAATTTTAACATTCTTAAAACAACAAATTCAAAAGACATATGCACTGTTCAAGCATTCATTCAGAAAACAAAAAGTATTGTCACCACATCAAACTAATTCAACTAGTTTCAAAGATGAATTCGAAATCCTGTACTTCTTGTTCTTTTGTGATTAAAGCATTTTTCATTTAAGAGAGGTGATGGATTCATAGGACATGCATAGCTTTAAGACATGAACCTTAAATTTTATTAATCATGAATTAAGAACAAGACTCAAAAATAGATATAAGATAAGACTAATAGTAATAGAAAACAAGAATTTAAATAGACTCCTAATGATAGAGATTATCACAGAGTTAGGACTCAACAACCTTGATTTTGAGAAGTGGATGCTCCCTCAACTTGTGGGGTATTTGACCCTTCAAGGGAGAGCTTTTGGCGCTTCAACTCCTGTAACTCACGCCCCTGCTTCTCTTGTTCCTTCAGCAATTTGCAGAGCATGCAGTTTTGATTCTGCTGTTCTTCCTTAATTTGTTCCATAGCTTCTTGCAGCTTGGCAACAGATGCTTCTAGACGAGTCCAGTAGTCAATTTTAGGAAGTTCAGGGAGGAAGTTCAGGAAGGAACTCCTGCGCCCTCCTTTTGATAGAGTTATCTTGCATTTATCCTTCCATTGACCTCTTGGTGATTGGGTGCTCAATTGGGATGAATTCATCTACTCCCATCCTCACCCCAGCATCTTTACATAGCAAAGAGATTAAGCTTGGGTAAGCCAGTTTGGCTTCAGTGGAGTTCTTGTTTGCAATTGTGTAAATCTCACAAGCAATCAGATGATGAATCTCCACTTCTTTTCCCAGCATAATACAATGAATCATCACTGCTCTCTTGATAGTAACCTCAGAATGGTTACTAATGGGCAAGATAGAACGCCCTATGAAGTCCAACCAGCCTCTTGCAACTGGTTTGAGATCTCCCCTCTTGAGTTGGTTTGGGACACCTTTTGAATTGGTTATTCACTTGGTTCCAGGGAGGCATATGTCCTCTAGAACTTGATCCAACCCCTTATCTACTCTCACCATTCTCCTATTAAAGGATTCAGGATCATCTTGTAGTTGAGGTAATTTGAAGACCTCTCTTATTTTGTCCAGATGGAAGTAAATAATTCTCCCTCTGACCATGGTTCTGTAGGTATAAAAAGCGGTTCCAGTCATTCTCTGCTTATTTGTCAGCCACAGATTTGAGTAGAATTCCTGAACCATATTTCTCCCAACCTTTGTCTCAGGGTTGGTTAGAACTTCCCATCCTCTGTTTCGAATTTGCTCTTGGATCTCCGGATATTCATCTTCTTTCAGATCAAATTTAACTTCTGGGATCACTGACCTTAGACCCATTATTTTGTGGTAATGGTCTGCATGTTCTTTGGTTAAGAACTTCTCTTGACTCCAAAGGTCTTTTGGAGCATTCTCTTTCTTGCCTCTTGAGTTGGTTTGTTTTCCTTTGGGGGCCATGATCTTGATGAGCCTTAACTTAGTGATCACGGAAAAACACACCAAACTTAGAGGTTTGCTTGTCCTCAAGCAAGAGAAAGGAAAGAGGAGAGAGAGGAGGAGAGCAAATTCGAATGGTGGGGAAGGGGAGTGTGGCCGAACATATATTTATAAGGAAGGGAGATAGAGTTCGAAAATTTTGAAGGAGATTTGAGAAGATATGGGAAGAAATTGAGAGATATTTGAGTTTTTTTTTGAAGAAGATTTGGAAAGGATTTGAAAGAGATTTGAAGAATGATTTTAATTTTGAAAAATTGAAGGTGAATGATGAAAGTTTGAAATGTATTAATGTAGGAAATTATGGATCAAAACAAGAAAGTTTGAAAAAATTTGAAGTGGAAAGCAAAATCTCTGTCTCCCACCTTTCTGGAGTTAAACGCCCAGAATGGTATCCATTCTGGCGTTTAACGCCCAAATGTTGGCCAATTTGGGCGTTTAACACCCAGCCAGGTACCCTGGCTGGCGTTAAACGCCAGAAACCCCTTCATCACTGGGCGTTTTGCTAAACGCCCAGGATGCTGCACACCTGGCGTTAAACGCCCAGAATGGTGCCCATTCTGGCGTTTAACGCCCAAAATGGCACCTTTACTGGCGTTAAACGCCCAAAATGGTGCCCATTCTGGCGTTTAACGCCCAAAGTACCCCTTACTAGTGTTTTTTGCCAGCAAGCTCCTTTTCTCTACTTTTTGTACTGAATCCTTCTGTAAATCTGTGAATTCCTTCAATTTTGATGATTGCCCTTTGAGAATGTGTATCAAACTTTGATTAAACAAAACAGATAACCTGCTAATGACTGGGTTGCCTCCCAGCAAGCGCTTCTTTAATGTCTTTAGCTGGACTTTCACTGAGAATCATTCAAGCCTCAGTTTTGAGCATTCTTGCTCAAAATTGCTTTCAAGATAAAGCTTGATCCTCTGTCCATTAACAATGAACTTTTTGTCAGAATCAGTATCCTGAAGCTCAACATATCCATATGGTGACACTCCTGTAATCACATACGGACCCCTCCACCGGGATTTCAGTTTTCCTGGGAACAGCCTGAGCCTAGAGTTGAAGAGCAGAACTTTTTGTCCTGGCTCAAAGACTCTGGATGACAACTTCTTGTCATGCCACTTCTTTGCCTTTTCCTTATAAATTTTTGTATTTTCAAAGGCACTGAGTCTAAATTCATCTAGCTCATTTAGTTGGAGTAATCTTTTTTCACCAGCTAACTTAGCGTCCAGGTTTAGGAATCTGGTTGCCCAGTAGGCTTTATGTTCTAGTTCCACGGGCAGATGACAGGCCTTTCCATACACAAGTTGGTATGGAGAGGTTCCTATCGGAGTCTTGAATGCTGTTCTGTATGCCCACAGAGCATTATCCAAGCTCTTCGATCAATCCTTTCTACGGGCAATTACAGTCCGTTCTAGGATTCTTTTTAGCTCTCTGTTAGAGACTTCAGCTTGCCCATTTGTCCGTGGATGATACGGAGTTGCTACTTTGTGGCTAATTCCATATCATACCATAACAGAGTACAGCTGTTTGTTGCAGAAATGAGTGCCTCCATCACTGATTAGGACTCTGGGAATACCAAATCTGCTGAAGATGTATTTCTGGAGGAATTTCAGCACGGTCTTAGTATCATTAGTGGGTGTAGCAATTGCTTCTACCCATTTAGATACATAGTCTACTGCCACCAGAATGTAAGTGTTTGAGTATGATGGTGGGAACGGACCCATGAAGTCAATACCCCATATATCAAACAATTCAATCTCTAAGATCCCTTGTTGAGGCATGGCGTATCCGTGAGGCAAGTTACCAGCTCTTTGGCAACTGTCACAGTTACGCACAAACTCTCGGGCATCTCTATAGAGAGTAGGCCAGTAGAAGCCACATTGGAGGACCTTAGTGGCTGTTCGCTCACTTCTGAAATGTCCCCCATACTGTGATCCATGGCAGTGCCATAGGATCCTTTGTGCTTCCTCTCTGGGTACACATCTGCAGATCATTCCGTCTGCACATCTCTTAAAGAGATATGGCTCATCCCATAGGTAGTACTTGGCATCTGAAATTAATTTCTTTCTTTGCACCCTACTGTACTCCTGGGGTATGAACCTCACAGCTTTATAATTTGCAATATCTGCAAACCATGGAGCTTCCTGAATGGCAAAGAGTTGCTCATCTGGGAAAGTCTCAGAGATCTCAGTAGAAGGGAGGGACGCCCCAGCTACTGGTTCTATTCGGGACAGATGATCAGCTACTTGGTTCTCTGTCCCTTTTCTGTCTCTTATTTCTATATCAAACTCTTGCAGAAGCAACACCCATCTTATGAGCCTGGGTTTTGAATCCTGCATTGTGAGTAAGTACTTAAGAGCAGCATGGTTAGTGTACACAATCACCTTTGATCCTACTAGATAGGATCTAAACTTGTCAATGGCATAGACCACTGCAAGTAACTCTTTTTCTGTGGTTGTGTAATTCTTCTGTGCATCATTTAGAACACGGCTGGCATAATAAATGACGTGCAGAAGCTTGTTATGTCTCTGTCCCAACACTGCACCAATGGCATGGTCACTGGCATCACACATTAGTTCGAATGGCAATGTCCAGTCTGGTGCAGAGATGACTGGTGCTGTGACCAGCTTGGCTTTCAGGGTCTCAAATGCCTGCAGACACTGTGTGTCAAACACAAATGGTGTGTCAGCAGCTAGCAGGTTGCTCAGAGGTTTTGCAATTTTCAAAAAATCCTTTATAAACCTTCTGTAGAATCCTGCATGCCCCTGAAAGCTTCTGATTGCCTTAACATTGTCGGCTTGAAGCAAGCTATGGTTATCTTGTAACTCTTAGTCAGGATATCAATAATTATCAGGGTTGATTGTAAAAAGCAAAAGAACATGAAATAAGTACTTGTTTTGCAGTAATGGGGAACAGGTTGAGGTTTTGGAGATGCTCTATCTTCTGAATCTATGCTTTCCTACTGTCTTCTTCTTCAAGCACGCAAGACTCCTTCCATGGCAAGCTGTATGTAGGGTTTCACCATTGTCAATGGCTACCTCCCATCCTCTAGTGAAAATGTTCAACGCGCTCTGTCACAGCACCGCTAATCATCTGTCGGTTCTCAATCAGGTTGGAATAGAATCCAGTGATTCTTTTGCGTCTGTCACTAACGCCCAGCCTTCAGGAGTTTGAAGCTCGTCACAGTCATTCAATCCCTGAATCCTACTCAGAATACCACAGACAAGGTTTAGACCTTCCGGATTCTCTTGAATGCCGCCATCAATTCTAGCTTATACCACGAAGATTCTGATTAAGGAATCCAAGAGATATCTACTCAATCTAAGGTAGAACGGAGGTGGTTGTCAGGCACACGTTCATAGGTGAGAATGATGATGAGTGTCACAGATCATCACATTCATCAGGTTTAGGAACAAGTGATATCTTAGAATAGAAGCAAGCGTGATTGAATGAAAAACAGTAGTAATTGCATTAATCCATCAAGACACAGCAGAGCTCCTCACCCCCAACCATGGGGTTTAGAGACTCATGCTGTAGAAGATACAATGAGAAACGTGTAAAGTGTCATGAGGTCAAGATACAATGTCAAAAGATCCTATTAATAGTGAACTAGTAACCTAGGATATACAGAAATGAGTAAATGACGTAAAAATCCACTTCCGGGGTCCACTTGGTGTGCGCTTGGGCTGAGCATTGAAGCTTTCATGTGTAGAGACTTTTTCTGGAGTTAAACGCCAGCTTTTATGCCAGTTTGGGCATTTAACTCTAATTTTTGTGCCAGTTCCGGCGTTTAACACTGGGATTTCTGAAGCTGATTTGCAACGCCGGTTTGGGCCATCAAATCTCAGGCAAAGTATGGACTTATATATTGCTGGAAAGCCCAGGATGTCTACTTTCCAACGTAATTGAAAGCGCACCAATTGGGCTTCTATAGCTCCAGAAAATCCACTTCGAGTGTAGGGAGGTCAGAATCCAACAGCATCTGCAGTCCTTTTCAGCCTCTGAATCAGATTTTTGCTCAGGTCCCTCAATTTCAGCTAGAAAATACCTGAAATCACAGAAAAATACACAAACTCATAGTAAAGCTGAGAAAAGTGAATTTTAACTAAAGACTAATAAAAATGTAATAAAAACTAACTAAAATATACTAAAAACATACTAAAAACAATGCCAAAAAGTGTATAAATTATCCGCTCATCAGAGCACTGGCTAGGCGTTCAACGTCCAAACATGTAGGCACTCTGGCACTGAATGCCAGTGAAGAACCCCTCACTGGGCGTTCAATGCCCAAATGGTGTGCGAAATTGTGATCACTACTTTTCACAACTCAAATAATCCCTAGTAATGGCCCCAAAAACTTGGTGCTCAATACCATGGCATAAACACAACTTTGCACAACTAACCAGCAAGTGCACTGGGTCGTCCAAGTAATAAACCTTACGCGAGTAAGGGTCGATCCCACGGAGATTGTTGGTATGAAGCAAGCTATGGTCACCTTGTAAATCTTAGTCAGGCAGACTCAAATGGGTATAGTGATATACGAATAAAGCATAAAGATAAAGATAGAGGTACTTATGTAATTCATTGGTAGGAACTTCAGATAAGCGTATAAAGATGCCTTCCCTTCCGTCTCTCTGCTTTCCTACTGTCTTCATCCAATCCTTCTTACTCCTTTCCATGGCAAGCTTATGCAAGGGTTTCACCGTTGTCAGTGGCTACCTCCCATCCTCTCAGTGGAAATGTTCAACGCACCCTGTCACGGCACGGCTATCCATCTGTCGGTTCTTGATCAGGCCGGAATAGAATCCAGTGATTCTTTTGCGTCTGTCACTAACGCCCCACCTTCAGGAGTTTGAAGCACGTCACAGTCATTCAATCATTGAATCCTACTTAGAATACCACAGACAAGGTTAGACCTTCCGGATTCTCTTGAATGCCGCCATCAGTTCTTGCCTATACCACGAAGACTCTGATCTCACGGAATGGCTGGCTCATTTGTCAGGCGAGCACTCGGTTGTCAGGCGATCAACCATGCATCGTGTATCAGGAATCCAAGAGATATTCACCCAATCTAAGGTAGAACGGAGGTGGTTGTCAGTGACACGTTCATAGGTGAGAATGATGATGAGTGTCACGGATCATCACATTCATCAAGTTGAAGAACAAGTGATATCTTGGACAAAGAACAAGCGGAATTGAATAGAAGAACAATAGTAATTGCATTAATACTCGAGGTACAGCAGAGCTCCACACCTTAATCTATGGTGTGTAGAAACTCCACCGTTGAAAATACATAAGAACAAGGTCTAGGCATGGCCGAATGGCCAGCCTCCCAATGATCTAAGATAGCATAAAATGAAGATAGCTACCCAGATATCTCAATACAATAGTAAAAGGTCCTACTTATAGAAAACTAGTAACCTAGGGTGTACAGAGATGAGTAAATGACATAAAAATCCACTTCCGGGCCCACTTGGTGTGTGCTTGGGCTGAGCAATGAAGCGATTTCGTGTAGAGACTCTTCTTGGAGTTAAACGCCAGCTTTTATGCCAGTTTGGGCGTTTAACTCCCATTTAGGTGCCAGTTCCGGCGTTTAACGCTGGAATTTCTGAGGGTGACTTTGAACGCCGGTTTGGGCCATCAAATCTTGGGCAAAGTATGGACTATCATATATTTCTGGAAAGCCCAGGATGTCTACTTTCTAACGCCGTTGAGAGCGCGCCAATTGGGCTTCTGTAGCTCCAGAAAATCCACTTCGATTGCAGGGAGGCCAGAATCCAACAGCATCTGCAGTCCTTTTCAGTCTCTGAATCAGATTTTTGCTCAGGTCCCTCAATTTCAGCCAGAAAATACCTGAAATCACAGAAAAACATACAAACTCATAGTAAAGTCCAGAAAAGTGAATTTTAACTAAAAACTAATAAAAATATACTAAAAACTAACTAGATCATACTAAAAACATACTAAAAACAATGCCAAAAAGCGTACAAATTATCCGCTCATCACAACACCAAACTTAAATTGTTGCTTGTCCCCAAGCAACTAAAAATCAAATAAGATAAAAAGAAGAGAATATGCAATGAATTCCAAAAACATCTATGAAGATCAGTATTAATTAGATGAGCGGGGCTTTTAGCTTTTTGCCTCTGAACAGTTTTGGCATCTCACTCTATCCTTTGCAACTCAGAATGATTGGCTTCTTTAGGAACTCAGAATCCAGATAGTGTTATTGATTCTCCTAGTTAAGTGTGATGATTCTTGAACACAGCTACTTTATGAGTCTTGGCCGTGGCCCAAAGCACTCTGTCTTCCAGTATTACCACCGGATACATACATGCCACAGACACATAATTGGGTGAACCTTTTCAGATTGTGACTCAGCTTTGCTAGAGTCCCCAATTAGAGGTGTCCAGGGCTCTTAAGCACACTCTTTTTGCCTTGGATCACAACTTTATTTCTTTCTTTTTCTTTCTTTTTCTCTTTCTTTTTCGTTTTTTTTTTCGCCTCTTTTTTTTTGTATTCACTGCTTTTTCTTGCTTCAAGAATCATTTTTAATGATTTTTCAGATCCTCAGTAACATGTCTCCTTTTTCATCATTCTTTCAAGAGCCAACATTCATGAACCACAAATTCAAAAGTCATATGCACTGTTTAAGCATACATTCAGAAGACAAAAATATTGCCACCACATCAAAATAATTAAACTGTTATAAAATTCAAAATTCATGCAATTCTTTTTCTTTTCAATTAAGCACGTTTTTTTTTTCATTCAAGAAAGGTGATGGATTCATAGGACATTCATAACTTTAAGGCATAGACACTAAGACATTAATGATCACAAGACACAAACATGGACAAACATAAGCATTAAAATTCGAAAAACAGAAAATAAAGAACAAGGAAATTAAAGAACGGGTCCACCTTAGTGATGGCGGCTCTTTCTTCCTCTTGAAGATCCTATGGAGTGCTTGAGCACCTCAATGTCTCTTCCTTGTCTTTGTTGCTCCTCTCTCATGATCCTTTGATCTTCTCTAATTTCATGGAGGATGATGGAGTGTTCTTGATGCTCCACCCTTAGTTGTCCCATGTTGGAACTCAATTCTCCTAGGGAGGTGTTTAGTTGCTCCCAATAGTTTTGTGGAGGAAAGTGCATCCCTTGAGGAATCTCAGGGATCTCATGATGAGTGGGGTCTCTTGTGTGCTCCATCCTCTTCTTAGTGATGGGCTTGTCCTCATCAATAGGGATGTCTCCCTCTATGTCAACTACAACTGAATAACAGAGGTGACAAATGAGATGAGGGAAGGCTAACCTTGCCAAGGTAGAGGACTTGTCCGCCACCTTATAAAGCTCTTGAGCTATAACCTCATGAACTTCTATTCCTTCTCCAATCATGATGCTATGAATCATGATAGCCCGGTCTATGGTAACTTCGGACCGGTTGCTAGTGGGAATGATTGAGCGTTGGATAAACTCCAACCATCCTCTAGCCACGGGTTTGAGGTCATGCCTTCTCAATTGAACCGGCTTCCCTCTTGAATCTCTCTTCCATTGGGCGCCCTCTTCACATATGACTGTGAGGACTTGGTCCAACCTTTGATCAAAGTTGACCCTTCTAGTGTAAGGGTGTTCATCTCCTTGCATCATGGGCAAATTGAATGCCAACCTTACACTTTCCGGACTAAAATCCAAGTATTTCCCCCGAACCATAGTAAGATAATTCTTTGGATTCGGGTTCACACTTTGATCATGGTTCTTGGTGATCCATGCATTAGCATAGAACTCTTGAACCATCAAGATTCCGACTTGTTGAATGGGGTTGGTAAGGACTTCCCAACCTCTTCTTCGGATCTCATGTCGGATCTCCGGATATTCACTCTTTTTGAGTGAAAAAGGGACCTCGGGGATCACCTTCTTCAAGGCCACAACTTCATAGAAGTGGTCTTGATGCACCCTTGAGATGAATCTCTCCATCTCCCATGACTCGGAGGTAGAAGCTTTTGCCTTCCCTTTCCTCTTTCTAGAGGTTTCTCCGGCCTTGGATGCCATAAATGGTTATGGAAAAACGAAAAAGCAACGCTTTTACCACACCAAACTTAAGAGGTTTGCTCGTCCTCGAGCAAAAGAAGAAAGAAGAGAGTAGAAGAAGAAGAAATGAGGAAGAAGGGAATGGCTTTTGTGTTCGGCCAAAGAGGGGGAGAAGTGGTGTTTAGGTTGTGTGAAAATGAAGGGGTGAAGAAGGGTATATATAGGGGAGGGGGAAGGGTAAGGTTCGGTCAAGTGAGGGTGGGTTTGGGAGGGAAAGTGGTTTGAATTTGAATGGTGAGGTAGGTGGGGTTTTATGAAGGATGGATGTGAGTGGTGAAGAGGAAGACGGGATTTGATAGGTGAAGGGTTTTTGGGGGAGAGGTGTTGAGGTGATTGGTGAATGAGTGAAGAAGAGAGGGAGTGGTGGGGTTGATGGGGATCCTGTGGGGTCCACAGATCCTGTGGTGTCAAGGAAAAGTCATCCCTGCACCAAATGGCATGCAAAATCACGTTTTGAGCCAATTCTGGCGTTGAACGCCGGGCTGGTGCCCATTTCTGGCGTTTAACGCCAGGTTCTTGCCCTTTTCTGGCGTTTAATACCAGTCTGGTGCCCGTTTCTGGCGTTAAACACCCAGAATGGTGCCAGACTGGGCGTTAAACGCCCACCTGCTAGCCTTACTGGCGTTTAAACGCCAGTAAGTTCTTCCTCCAGGGTGTGCTATTTTTCTTCCTATTTTTCATTCTGTTTTTGCTTTTTCAATTGATTTTGTGACTTCTCATGATCATCAACCTAAAAAAAAACATAAAATAACAAAAGAAAATAGATAAAAATATAGCATTGGGTTGCCTCCCAACAAGCGCTTCTTTAATGTCAGTAGCTTGACAGAGGGCTCTCATGGAGCCTCACATTTTCTCAGAGCAATGTTGGAACCTCCCAACACCAAACTTAGAGTTTGAATATGGGGGTTCAACACCAAACTTAGAGTTTGGTTGTGGCCTCCCAACACCAAACTTAGAGTTTGACTGTGGGGGCTCTGTTTGACTCTGATTTGAGAGAAGCTCTTCATGCTTCCTCTCCATGGTGACAGAGGGATATCCTTGAGCCTTAAACACAAAGGATTCTTCATTCACTTGAATGATCAGTTCGCCTCTATCAACATCAATCACAGCCTTTGCTGTGGCTAGGAAGGGTCTGCCAAGGATGATGGTTTCATCCATGCACTTCCCAGTCTCTAGGACTATGAAATCAGCAGGGATGTAATGGTTTTCAATCTTCACCAAAACATCCTCTACAGGTCCATGAGCTTGTTTTCTTGAGTTGTCCGCCATCTCTAATGAGATTCTTGCAGCTTGCACCTCAAAGATCCCTAGCTTCTCCATTACAGAGAGAGGCATGAGGTTTACACTTGACCCTAAGTCACACAGAGCCTTCTTGAAGGTCATGGTGCCTATGGTACAAGGTAGTGAAAACTTCCCAGGGTCTTGTCTCTTTTGAGGTAATTTCTGCCTAGACAAGTCATCCAGTTCTTTGGTGAGCAAAGGGGGTTCATTCTCCCAAGTCTCATTTCCAAATAATTTGTCATTTAGCTTCATGATTGCTCCAAGGTATTTAGCAACTTGCTCTTCAGTGACATACTCATCCTCTTCAGAGGAAGAATACTCATCAGAGCTCATGAAAGGCAGAAGTAAATCCAATGGAATCTCTATGGTCTCATTTTGAGCCTCAGATTCCCATGGTTCCTCATTGGAGAACTCAATGGAGGTCAGTGCACGCCCACTGAGGTCTTCCTCAGTGGCGTTCACTTCCTCTCCTTCCTCTCCAAATTCGGCCATGTTGATGGCCTTGCACTCTCCTTTTGGATTTTCTTCTGTGTTGCTTGGGAGAGTACTAGGAGGGAGTTCAGTAACTTTCTTGCTCAGCTGTCCCACTTGTGCCTCCAGATTCCTAATGGAGGATCTTGTTTCAGTCATGAAACTTTGAGTGGTTTTGATTAGATCAAAGACCATGGTTGCTAAGTCAGAGTGGTTCTGCTTAGAATTCTCTGTCTGTTGCTAAGAAGATGATGGAAAAGGCTTGCCATTGCTAAACCTGTTTCTTCCACCATTATTGTTGTTGAAACCTTGTTGAGGTCTCTGTTGATCCTTCCATGAGAAATTTGGATGATTCCTCCATGAAGAATTATAGGTGTTTCCATAGGGTTCTCCTAGGTAATTCACCTCTTCCATTGAAGGGTTCTCAGGATCATACGCTTCTTCTTCAGATGAAGCATCCTTAGTACTGCTTGGTGCATTTTGCATTCCAGACAGACTTTGAGAAATCAAATTGACTTGTTGAGTCAATATTTTATTCTGAGCCAAAATGGCATTCCGAGTATCAATCTCAAGAACTCCTTTCTTCTGACTAGTCCCATTGTTCACAGGATTCCTTTCAGAAGTGTACATGAATTGGTTATTTGCAACCTTTTCAATTAGTTCTTGAGCTTCTGCAGGCGTCTTCTTCAGATGAAGAGATCCTCCAGTAGAGCTATCCAAAGACATCTTGGACAGTTCAGAGAGACCATCATAGAAAATACCTATGATGCTCCATTCAGAAAGCATGTCAGAAGGACATTTTCTGATCAATTGTTTGTATCTTTCCCAAGCTTCATAGAGGGATTCTCCATCCTTCTGTCTGAAGGTTTGGACTTCCACTCTAAGCTTACTCAATTTTTGAGGTGGAAAGAACTTTGCCAAGAAGGCATTGACTAGCTTTTCCCATGAGTCCAGGCTTTCTTTAGGTTGTGAGTCCAACCATGTCCTAGCTCTGTCTCTTACAGCAAAAGGGAATAGCATAAGTCTGTAGACCTCAGGGTCAACCCCATTAGTCTTGACAGTGTCACAGATTTGCAAGAACTCAGCCAAAAACTGATGAGGATCTTCCAATGGAAGTCCATGGAACTTGCAATTCTGTTGCATTAGAGAAACTAATTGAGGCTTAAGCTCAAAGTTGTTTGCTCCAATGGCAGGGATAGAGATGCTTCTCCCATAGAAGTTGGGAGTAGGTGCAGTAAAGTCACCCAGCACCTTCCTTGCATTGTTTGCATTGTTGTTGTTTTCGGCTGTCATGTCTTCTTCTTCTCTGAAGGTTTCTGTTAGGTCCTTGGAGAGTTGTGCCTTAGCTTCTCTTAGCTTTCGCTTCAAGGTCCTTTCAGGTTCAGGGTCAGCTTCAACAAGAATGCCTTTGTCTTTGTTCCTGCTCATATGAAAGAGAATAGAACAAGAAAATGTGGAATCCTCTATGTCACAGTATAGAGATTTCTTGAGGTGTCAGAGGAACAGAAAAATAGAAGAAAGAGGTAGAAGAATTCGAACTTAATCAGATAGAGTTCGAATTGTGCATTGAGAAGGAGTGGTACTCCATAAATAGAAGGATGTGGGAAGAGGGGAAGAGAATTTTCGAAAATTAATTAAAAAGTTTTTAAAAACATTTTGAAAAATTGATTGATAATTTTCGAAAACTCAAAGTGGAAAAAGAATCACGTGATTTTTTTGAAAAAAATTTTGAAATTAGAATTCAAAAAGATTTGATTGAAAACTATTTTGAAAAAGATGAGGTTAAGAAGATATGATTGGTTTTAAAAACATGTGATTGAGAAGATATGATTTGAAAACAATTTTAAAAAGATTTGATTTTAAAAATTAATGACTTGCCTACAAGAAAAGATATGATTCAAACATTAAACCTTTCTCAACAGAAAAGGCAACATACTTGAAATGTTAAATCAAATCATTAATTGTTAGCAAGTATCTTTGAAAAAGGAAAGAAATTGATTTTGAAAACATTTGATTGAAAAGATATGATTTGAAAAAGATTTGATTTTGAAAAACTTTGAAAACTTGAAAAAAAATTTGATTTGAAAACAAAATCCTCCCCCTTCTGCCATCCTGGCGTTAAACACCCAGAATGGTGCACATTCTGGCGTTTAACGCCCAAAACTATACCCTTTTGGGCGTTAAACGCCCAACCAGGTACCCTGGCTGGCGTTTAAACGCCAGTCTGTCCTTCTTCACTGGGCGTTTTAAACGCCCAGCTTTTTCTGTGCAATTCCTCTGCTGTATGTTCTGAATCTTCAATTCTCTGTATTATTGACTTGAGAAGACACAAATTAAAAATATTTTTGGATTTTTAATAATCAAAATGCAACTAAAATCAAATAACAATGCATGCAAGACACCAAACTTAGCAGTTTGTATACTACTGACACTGACAAAATGAGAATGCATATGGAGAACAACAAAACACTCAAGTCAAGAGAATTCAAAGATTAGAGTAAGAAATAATCAAGAATTACTTGAAGATCCTTAAGACACATGAATGAATGCATGCAATTGACACCAAACTTAAGATGAGACACTAGACTCAAACAAGAAACATAAAATATTTTTGGTTTTTATGATTTTGTAATTTTTTTGTGCTTTTTCGAAAATTATATGGAAAAGAAAATAAAGGTATCAAAATTCTTAATGAGAATTCCAGGAATCATGCAATGTTAGTCTAAAGCTTTAGTCTAAAGGAATTAGACATGGCTAGCCAAGCTTCAGCAGGACATTGCATTCAAGAGCTAAATTGATGAGAATCAATCAGCTTTGGTGATGATAAGAACATCACCTTGAAACACTAGAATTCTTTCTTAAGAACTCTGAAGAAAAATACCTAATCTAAGCAACAAGATGAACCGTCAGTTGTCCATACACAAAACAATCCCCGGCAACGGCGCCAAAAACTTGGTGTGCGAAATTGTGATCACTACTTTTCACAACTCAAATAATCCCTAGTAATGGCCCCAAAAACTTGGTGCTCAATACCATGGCATAAACACAACTTTGCACAACTAACCAGCAAGTGCACTGGGTCGTCCAAGTAATAAACCTTACGCGAGTAAGGGTCGATCCCACGGAGATTGTTGGTATGAAGCAAGCTATGGTCACCTTGTAAATCTTAGTCAGGCAGACTCAAATGGGTATAGTGATATACGAATAAAGCATAAAGATAAAGATAGAGGTACTTACGTAATTCATTGGTAGGAACTTCAGATAAGCGTATGAAGATGCCTTCCCTTCCGTCTCTCTGCTTTCCTACTGTCTTCATCCAATCCTTCTTACTCCTTTCCATGGCAAGCTTATGCAAGGGTTTCACCGTTGTCAGTGGCTACCTCCCATCCTCTCAGTGGAAATGTTCAACGCACCCTGTCACGGCATGGCTATCCATCTGTCGGTTCTCGATCAGGCCGGAATAGAATCCAGTGATTCTTTTGCGTCTGTCACTAACGCCCCGTCTTCAGGAGTTTGAAGCACGTCACAGTCATTCAATCATTGAATCCTACTCAGAATACCACAGACAAGGTTAGACCTTCCGGATTCTCTTGAATGCCGCCATCAGTTCTTGCCTATACCACGAAGACTCTGATCTCACGGAATGGCTGGCTCGTTTGTCAGGCGAGCACTCGGTTGTCAGGCGATCAACCATGCATCGTGTATCAGGAATCCAAGAGATATTCACCCAATCTAAGGTAGAACGGAGGTGGTTGTCAGTCACACGTTCATAGGTGAGAATGATGATGAGTGTCACGGATCATCACATTCATCAAGTTGAAGAACAAGTGATATCTTGGACAAAGAACAAGCGGAATTGAATAGAAGAACAATAGTAATTGCATTAATACTCGAGGTACAGCAGAGCTCCACACCTTAATCTATGGTGTGTAGAAACTCCACCGTTGAAAATACATAAGAACAAGGTCTAGGCATGGCCGAATGGCCAGCCTCCCAATGATCTAAGATAGCATAAAATGAAGATAGCTACCCAGATATCTCAATACAATAGTAAAAGGTCCTACTTATAGAAAACTAGTAACCTAGGGTGTACAGAGATGAGTAAATGACATAAAAATCCACTTCCGGGACCACTTGGTGTGTGCTTGGGCTGAGCAATGAAGCAATTTCGTGTA
Organism: Arachis stenosperma; assembly: GCF_014773155.1. NCBI lineage: Eukaryota > Viridiplantae > Streptophyta > Magnoliopsida > Fabales > Fabaceae > Arachis > Arachis stenosperma. The sequence goes on from NC_080382.1 coordinate 115,802,071, forward strand.
GAGACTCTTCTTGGAGTTAAACGCCAGCTTTTATGCCAGTTTGGGCGTTTAACTCCCATTTAGGTGCCAGTTCCGGCGTTTAACGCTGGAATTTCTGAGGGTGACTTTGAACGCCGGTTTGGGCCATCAAATCTTGAGCAAAGTATGGACTATCATATATTGCTGGAAAGCCCAGGATGTCTACTTTCCAATGCCGTTGAGAGCGCGCCAATTGGGCTTCTGTAGCTCCAGAAAATCTACTTCGAGTGCAGGGAGGTCAGAATCTAACAGCATCTGCAGTCCTTTTCAGTCTCTGAATCAAATTTTTGCTCAGGTCCCTCAATTTCAGCCAGAAAATACCTGAAATCACAGAAAAACACACAAACTCATAGTAAAGTCCAGAAAAGTGAATTTTAACTAAAAACTAATAAAAATATACTAAAAACTAACTAGATCATACTAAAAACATACTAAAAACAATGCCAAAAAGCGTACAAATTATCCGCTCATCACCAAACACCCAGGAACTCTGGCATTGAACGCCAGTGAGAAACCCATCACTGGGCATTCAACGCCCAACCAGCCAGGGAAGCTGGCGTTGAACGCCAGCAAGGATATCCCTGCTGGGTGTTCAATGCTCAAAAGCATAGAAGAACTGGCGTTTAACGTCAGTAAGGGTGCACAGCAAGGGCGTTCAACTCCCAAAATGCTAATAGAGCTGGCATTGAACGCCAGTAAAAGCAAACCCTCTGAGTGCTCAATTCCCACTCAAAATAGAGGTTCCTTTGCATGCACTTCAGCAATGCATAAGTTCTGATGAATCCTCATCCTCTGATGAGGATGAAGACACTAGGGAAGAGCAAGTTGCTCGGTACCTAGGAGCTCTCATGAAGCTGAATGCCAAGTTATTTGGTACAAAGCCTATGGAGGAAGAACCTCCATTACTTTCCAAAGAACTCCATGCTTTGGTTCAGCGGATGCTATCTTAGAAGCTTCTAGATCCTAGATGCTTTCTAATTCCTTGTACCATAGGCACCATGACCTTTGAAAAGGCTCTGTGTGACATAGGGTCAAGTATAAACCTCATGCCACTCTCTGTAATGGATAAGCTGGGAATTCTTGAGGTACAAGCTGCAAACATCTCATTAGAGATGGCAGACAAGACAATGAAAAAGCCATATGGCTTAGTAGAGGATATTTTGGTAAAAGTTGAAAACTACTACCTCCCTGCAAACTTCATAGTCTTGGATATTGGAGAGGATGAGGATGACTCTGTCATCCTTGAAAGACCTTTCTTAGCCACTACCAATGCTATCATTGATGTGGCTAAAGGAGAATGACTCTACAACTAGGGGAGAACCATGTCTTGTTCAAGATGCCTCATCCCAATTCTCCCTCAAATAAAAGAGAGATAACTGTGTAACACCTATTGTTCCAACCCTCTCTTTCTGTGCAGAGCTCTACAGAACCCCCAAATATCAATTCTAAGTTTGGTGTTGGGCAGCCATCAACAAGCTCTAAGCACACATGTACCAAGAAGAATGTACCTAAAGGTTGGAAGGTCAAGAAAGTCCCAACTGAAGGCCTCTCACCTGGTATCAGAGTTGTCTTCACTAAGAAGCCAGTCTTACCACATACAGTGAGTCGTGTCCTGTCTTTAGAGCATGTGGAGCTCATTCATAAAAGGACAGGAAGAAAGTTCACTGTAAGGGATGAAAATCTGAGCCCATACTCACCTTCGTAAGGAGCTAACCGTCACGCTAATGACGTTAAAAAAGTGCTTGTTGGGAGGCAATCCAACCTTAATTATTTTTATTTTCTTTTATTTTCTTTTTCTTTCAGTTATTTTTAGAGTCATGATCATGTGAAGTAGTCAGAACAGAGACAGAATTATTCAGCAATGAAAATAGAACACTTTGGATAGAGTGTTGTTAAAGTTGAACGCCAGCCAGGGAGCATACCCTGGGCGTTCAACGCCCCAAATGGGCAGCATTGCTAGCGTTAAACGCCAGCCAGGGAGCAGCTCCTAGGCGTCCAAATGCCAATGCAGAGGGCAGAGATTTTCTAGCCTCTTAGAACCAATGGGTCCTATAGCATCTTCACCTACCCCACTTATTCCTTCTTACTTTCACACTTCCCCATACACAATTCCCTATAAACCCTAACCCAATCACGTCCATATCACTTCCCCAAATCCATCATAACTCCCACTAACACCCACCCAATTCAAAATCAAATTTCCCACCTAAAACCCCACCCATGACCGAACTTAACCTACCCTCATTCTATAAATACCCCTCTTCATAACCCTTCATACACACACCTCTCATACACTCATACACCCCACAAGGTCGAATTGCCTTCTCCCTATATCTTCCTCTATTTTCTTCTTTTTCTTCTCCATTCTTCTCTTTTCTTTATTTTTTGCTCGAGGACGAGCAAAGTTTTAAGTTTGGTGTTGGAAAAGCATAGATTTTTTCTTTTCATTACCATTCATGGCACCCAAGGTTGGAGAACCCTCTAGAAAGAGGAAAGAAAAGGCAGTAGCCACCTTTTCTGAATCTTGGGAGATGGAGAGATTCATCACCAAAGCTCATCAAGACCACTTCTATGAAGCAGTGGCAAAGAAGAAGGTGATCCCTGAGGTCCCTTTCAAGCTCAAGAAGAATGAGTATCCAGAAATGCAATGAGAGATCCGGAGAAGAGGTTGGAAAGTCCTAACCAATTCCATTCATGATATTGGAATTTTAATGCTGCAAGAGTTCTATGTAATGCATGGGTTACAAAAAATCATGACACTAGTATAAACCCAAATCCAAAGAATTGGAGCACCATGGTCTGAGGGAGATTCTTAGATTTCAGCACGAAAAGTGTGAGGTTGGCATTCAACTTGCGTCTAATGCAAGGAGATCCTCATCCTTACACTAGGTGAGTCAACTTTGATCCGATATTGGATCAAGTGCTCTCGGACATCGGTGTGGAAGGAGCACAGTGGAAAAGGGATTCCCAAGGCAAGCCCATTCAACTAAGAAGGCTTAACCTAAAGCCCATAGCTAGAGAATGGTTGGAATTCATCCAATGTCCCATCATCCTTACTAGCAATCGGTCAAAAGTGACTATTGACAGAACCATCATGATCCATTGAATCATGATTGGAAGTGAGGTGGGAGTACATGAGGTGATTCCTCAAGAATTGTACAAGATAGCTGAGAAGCCTTCCACCAATGCAAGGTTGGCATTCCCACACCTCATCTGTCATCTATGCAATTCAGTTGGAATTGTCATAGAAGGAGATATCTCCATTGGGGAGAATAAGTCCCCCAAGAAGAGGGTGGAGCAAACAAGAGAGCATGCACAAGAGCCTGTGCAGCTGCCTGATGTTGGGATTTTTGCCAGTAAAAAATGTCATAAAAACAGTCGCGTTGTAGATATAGTCTCTAAACCGACAGAAATCCCTTCGTACAAACGTTTTGGGTGTCACAAGTAACAAACCCCTTTAAAAATTGTTAACCGAGTATTTAAACCTCGGGTCGTCTTCTCAAGGAACTGCGTGGAAGTATGTTCTTATTATTGGTTATAAAAGTTGTAATCGGGGTTTAGAAGGTGAGAAGCAAGTGATTTAAATGACAAGTGAAGTAAATGGCAATTAAAAATAGATAAATAACTGTAAAACAACTTTTGGCAAGATAAGGGAATTTAGAGGTCCAACTTGGTTATCTCTCCCAACTATAATAAAAGTTGAGTCTAAACTCCACTTGGTCAACCTTTACCAGGGCAAAGGAAAGTCGAGGGACTAATTAAATTGACCTTTGAATCCTAATTATTTCCTAAGAAAAGGTTGGGATTATTTAGGTTCAGCTCAATTAGCAAGATAACGATTATTAATTACGTTGAGTTCAATAACTGTTGAGTTACTAAATTCTAAATCAGAACCAAAAGGGGGAAAAGTAAAATTGCTGGAATAATAAAAATATCTTCAAATCGTGAACAATGACAATCATAAATTAACAAGGGCAATAATAAACTGAAAGTGCCTCAATACCATTAATTCAAATAATTATCTGTAACATGGAATAATTCAGAAATTGAATTATAAAAGTAAATGATCAATTCAAATGCTGGAATAAATAATTATAGAACTAAAATAAAAGAACATTTAAAAACCTGAATCCAGAGTTACTCTTGAAATAAGAAGAAATCCTAAATCCTAAAAGAGAGAGAGAAAACCTCTCTCCAAACTAGATCTAAATCATGGAAAAGTGAATTCTGAGAGCCTCCTCATGAATGGATGCATTCCCCCACTTTATAGCCTCTAATCTGTGTTCTCCGGGCCGAAAACTGGGTCAGAAACAGCCCAGAAGTCACTTCCAGTGCTTTCTGGTCCGTACAGATCGCAGAAAAGTGACGCGGCCGCGTCGTCCACGCGACCGCGCGGATTCGGTGTTGGCTCGGTCACGCGTCCGCGTGACCCACGCGTTCGCATCACCTGGCGTCGAGGCAACTATGGCAAATTATATATCAAATCGAAGCCCCGGACGTTAGCTTTCCAACGCAACTAAAACCGCGTCTTTTGGACCTTTGTAGCTAAAGTTATAGCCATTTGAGTGCGAAGAGGTCAGGCTGGACAGCTTAGCAGTTTCTCCAACTTCTTGCATTCCTTCCACTTTTGCATGCTTCCTTTCCATCCTCCAAGCCATTCATGCCTTATAATATCTGAAAACACTTAACACACATATCAAGGCATCTAATGGTAATAAGAGAGGATTAATAATAAGCAAATATAAGTCCAAAGAAGCATGTTTTCAATCAAAGCACATAATTAGGAAGGGAAATGTAAAATATGCAAATAGTATGAATAAGTGGGTAAAGAGTTGATAAAATCCACTCAATTGAGCACAAGATAAACCATAAAATTGTGGTTTATCAACCTCCCCACACTTAAACAAAAGTATGTCCTCATGCTAAACTCAAAAGAAGCTATAAAGATGAAGAGGAATGGTAAAATGTATGAAATACAACCTATGTATATGAATGCAACTACATGCTGAGATGTTTCTACCTACTTGGTTAAAAATAAATAAATTCTCAAAGACAAAAATAATTCAAATTCCACTAATTCAAATCATATAAAATAAAGACAAGTAAACTTGTAAGAAGATAGCTCATGAAAGCAGAGAACATAGAATCAAGCATTGAACCCTCACTGGTAGTGTATATCACTCTAACTCTCAAGTGTCTAGGGTCAATCTCTCTACTATTCTCTAGTCATGCTTTCTAAACTTTGTTCTTCATCTAACCAATCAACAAATATTTAACATACCAATGCAAACATCATGAGGTCTTTTCAAGGTTGTAATGGGGCCAAGGTAAGGGTGAAGGTATATATATGACTAAGTGAGCTATAAATTGAATCCTTGAGTAGTCTAAGATCTCACCTAACATATACATACTATATAAAAAATTTAAAATTATACTTAGCTTCTCATAATTTTTCCTACTTTTGTATTACATGCTCATGTATCAAATTTAATTTTGAATTTCGTCCCATGTGCATTGATCCTTTTTATTTTGCATTGGGGGTAATATTACTTTTTTTTTTGTTGTATCCCCTTATTTAATATATTTTTTTTTCAATGCACATGGTAATTTAATTATTTTGACTTCACATGAGCATGCTTCCCATAAATTTTATTTTGAATTATTTCATTCTTTTCAACTTCCCACCCTTTGTTTTTATCATCCATGTTCCTAATAGGTTTCCCACACTTAAACAATTACACAACTTCTATCTTAAGCTAACCAAGGATTCAACTTGGGATTTTAAATTTGTTTTTCTGCTTAAGGCTAGTGTTGTGATTTATAGAATAAGAGGGAATTAAAGGCTCAAGGGGGCTAACAAGAGTGATGTAAAAGGTAGGCTAATTTTGGGATAAGTAAGTTAGAATCAAACAATGGCCTCAATCATATGCAATCATGTAGATATATTAAATATGGACATACAGAATGGAACAAAGCAAAGATTGCAATTCTAGAGAAGGAAACACACAAAAATAATTATGGTTAAATAATGTAACCATGTAAATAAGCTCAAAGTCTCACAGGTTGTGTGTTCTTTAGCTATAATTCATGTTCCAATTACAACTTCAAACAAATTTTTAACATAAAAATTTTCAATTTAAATTAGTGAAATTTTTCAAAAATAGGATCTTAAAAGAAATTTATTATTTTAACCAAGTAGTAACTAAATTCACAAAATCATCAAATAAATATGCAATCAAATATGCAGATGCAACAATGAACAAATAAAGAAAATAAGATTATTGGTGTTGAAAAGAAAGTACTAACCCACGGAGATCAGTATCGACCTCCCCACACTTAAAGATTGCACCGTCCTCGGTGCATGCTGAGATGTGCAGGTAGACGGGTTGTTCCAACTGATGCCTTTCTTCAAGATTTTTGCAGATGGACTTGTCTGTCTCCCCATGTAAACGTCTTCCGCTTCCCTTCTGGGTGGCCATCCTGAAAGAAAAAGGAAAGAAAAGTAACCCAAAAATAAAGATAGAAAGTAAATGAAATATGGGTTGAGTAATGCCAAATGATAATGGTCTCATTTACATGGAAGCTTCAACATGTACGTGAGAAAATGATAGAAGCCATGGCATACCAGTGGTATAAAATTTGTAACATAGGGGAGGAGAGTGTAAGACAATATAAATTCATGTCAATGCAAAATTAATACAAATAACATAAAAGATTAACATTGACTTAAATAGTATTGCCCAACAGTGTAGAACAAGTTACCAAAATAAATTCAAGAAAAGATGTAACAGTTGAATAAGAAGGGATATTTAACACCAATGGAAAAATAAAAAAAAATAAAATAAAAAAAATCAGAAAAAAAAATAAAAATATGCACAAATTTAAAATGTAATGAATGAGATATGCAAATAAATTAAAATAAAATAGAAAGAAAAATAAGAAGAATGAGAAGGGAAAGAAGGGAAGAGGAAGTAAATAAGAAAGGAGAAGAAAAATTAGGATTTGGAGGAGAGAAAGATAAGATATGTGGCAATTTTAGGGTGAGCTATGCGGCGCATGCGACGCGGCCGCGGAAGGCACGCGTTCGCGTGGGTGCGCGTCAGGTAAGACGACGCGATCGCGTCAGTCACGCGGTCGCGTGACCCGTGTTGCGCTGCTGGCGCGAGTGCAGCCTCGCTCCAGCACAACTCTCTGTTCGATTCAATTTAATTGCTAAAATTGGGGGACGCGATCGCGTGGGTCGCGCGATCGCGTGAGTGTGCGTCAAAAAATAATTGACGCGGCCGCGTCGGCAACGCGGTCGCGTGACAAGGATTGTGCTTCCAGCACCAATCCAGCACCACTCTCGCATAATATGGCATTGTGCACCCTTTTACGTCGAAAATGCAGGGCACGTGGCCGCGTGGGGCACGCGGTCGTGTGGGAGGCCATACTTTCCATTCGACGCGGACGCGTCAGCGACGCGGTCGCGTGGGTCGATATGTGCCATTAGCACGCCTCCAGCCACGCTCCAGCGTGACTCTCTGTTCACTTTTAATTTTCCTTTCTCTCCAAGCGACGCGGACGCGTCGCTGATGCGATCGCGTCGCATTGCGAAGAAATTTTTTTTTATATATATGCATGAATAATGCAGAATGCAGTGATTAATATGAGTGCTATGCATGATTCCAGGTTTACTAAAGTAAAATGAAAAGGAAATAAAAATAAAAACAAATAATGATGAAATAAACTGAAAAAGAAACGACCATACCATGGTGGGTTGTCTCCCACCTAGCACTTTTAGTTAGAGTCCTTAAATTGGACATTGGAGGAGCTTCCGGTTAGGGTGGCTTATGTTTAAATTCGTCCAAAAATCTCCACCAGTGCTTGGAATGCCAATAGCCTCCGGGGTCCCAAACTAGGCATGTGAAGCTTCTGAACAGCTTCAAACAGATTTTTAGGTTCCCGGGGTGATAAATGTCAGAATAAACTCCAGGATTCCAAGCCTTGCTTTTAAATCCGCTTCCGTCTTGATCTACTTGTTTCCATCCGGCGATTTAAAGAGTAGAATCTCACCATGGTAACCAAACGTTCTGCGTGATCCATGCAATTGAGCATGATACCAATCCGTGTACTTCGAGGTGAAGCGTGGAACCTTATTGAGCCTTGTGCACCAGCTCTGAGTACGAGCCATTTCTCTCTTACTCTTAAAGCCGCAGAGAGCTCTAAGTTGGCCATCTGTTTCAAGCAAACCATATTCAAGTGAATAAGTGAAGGTATAAGTTAAGGATTGTACCCACTTGAAGCTTGTATTAGGTGATAGTGGCCTTGGGATATGTGTTTTTGGTGGTTCTGCAAGTTCTGTTTCCTTGTGCTCTTCTGTGAATTCCTCCACTTCCTTGCAAAGATCTTCAATTGTACCTGTATCCTGGTCAAAGTCTTCTATGTCTTCCTCATCACTCAAGTCATAGATTGGAGGTTGAGAGAAATCCACCTCTGCATCATCTTCATATTCACTTGGGGAAGATTCTTCGATTTCAGAGAATTCACTTGCGGATGCAAGTTCATCACCAAGAGAGCTAGACTTGTGAATATCATCATCAAGGGAATTTGCTTCTTGGATTATTCCGTCTAATTCCTTATAAACGACTTGCCTTGGAGATTGCACAGTATCTTCCTTAGCATCAACTATAGTATCTTGGACGGAGTTTTCCTCAATTCTGGATTCCCAAGGAAGTTCAGCATCGCCTAGATCTTCAACCAACTCTTCTTCTTGAACAATGACAGCTTCTTCTAATTGTTCTAGTACAAATTTATTCTCTGCCTTGTCCACTAGAGTCTCTAGTATTTCTTTCATGCTACGCTCTTCATCGGGTTGTCCACATGGAGCTGTGGTTGATCCTTGTATATTTGAGCGTTTAGTGGCCCATTGGATTAGTGCGTGCTCCAGTTGTTGAATGGTTGTTTGAAATTTAGTTAATGTTTCTTTTAAGCGATCCTCTGCTTCGTGGTTTGCTGGACTTAGACATGATACATAGGGAAGTGGTGATGACTGGGAGCGATTGGATTGGTATTGGGGTAAGGAAGGATCATATGATGGCGAATGGTGAAGAGAAGCTTGTGAGTGTGGTGGTTCGAGGTTATGTTGAAAGGAAGGTTCATATGCACGGGGTGGGGATTGTTGGTAGTTACAAGGTTGTCCACCATGTCTTTCAGCTGGGTATGCGCGGTGGAATGGTCTTTGTCCAGGATATCTCGGAGGGTGTTTCTGCCAAAAGGGTTGATTAGATCCTCTTGGTTCCATCCATCCTTGATTGGTCTGACCTTGATGCACATTCCTGCTGTAACTTCTATTTCCCTTAACAATATTAGAACCAAACTCAAAGCGAGAGGGGTGAGAGTTCATAGTAGCAAATAAAGATAAAAAAGGAAAAACAAAAATAAATAAACAAGCAAAAGAAAAATATTTACAATAACCAATAATAAGGCACACGTTAGCAGTTCCCCGGCAATGGCGCCATTTTGACGTTGGGATTTTTGCCAGTAAAGAATGTCAAAAAAACAGTCGCGTTGTAGATATAGTCTCTAAACCGACAGAAATCCCTTCGTACAAACGTTTTGGGTGTCACAAGTAACAAACCCCTTTAAAAATTGTTAACCGAGTATTTAAACCTCGGGTCATCTTCTCAAGGAACTGCGTGGAAGTATGTTCTTATTATTGGTTATAAAAGTTGTAATCGGAGTTTAGAAGGTGAGAAGCAAGTGATTTAAATGACAAGTGAAGTAAATGGCAATTAAAAATAGATAAATAACTATAAAACAACTTTTGGCAAGATAAGGGAATTTAGAGGTCCAACTTGGTTATCTCTCTCAACTATAATAAAAGTTGAGTCTAAACTCCACTTGGTCAACCTTTACCAGGGCAAAGGAAAGTCGAGGGACTAATTAAATTGACCTTTGAATCCTAATTATTTCCTAAGAAAAGGTTGGGATTATTTAGGTTCAACTCAATTAGCAAGATAACGATTATTAATTACGTTGAGTTCAATAACTGTTGAGTTACTAAATTCTAAATCAGGACCAAAAGGGGGAAAAGTAAAATTGCTTGAATAATAAAAATATCTTCAAATCGTGAACAATGACAATCATAAATTAACAAGGGCAATAATAAACTGAAAATGCCTCAATACCATTAATTCAAATAATTATCTGTAACATGGAATAATTCAGAAATTGAATTATAAAAGTAAATGATCAATTCAAATGCTGGAATAAATAATTATAGAACTAAAATAAAAGAACATTTAAAAACCTGGATCCAGAGTTACTCTTGAAACAAGAAGAAATCCTAAATCCTAAAAGAGAGAGAGAAAACCTCTCTCCAAACTAGATCTAAATCATGGAAAAGTGAATTCTGAGAGCCTCCTCATGAATGGATGCATTCCCCCACTTTATAGCCTCTAATCTGTGTTCTCCGGGCCGAAAACTGGGTCAGAAATAGCCTAGAAGTCACTTCCAGCGCTTTCTGGTCCGTACAGATCGCGGAAAAGTGACGCGGCGTCGTCCACGCGACCGCGCGGATTGGGTGTTGGCTAGGTCACGCGTCCGCGTGACCCACGCGTTCGCGTCGCCTGGCGTTGAGGCAACTATGACAAATTATATATCAAATCGAAGCCCCGGACGTTAGCTTTCCAACGCAACTGGAACCGCGTCGTTTGGACCTCTGTAGCTAAAGTTATAGCCGTTTGAGTGCGAAGAGGTCAGGCTGGACAGCTTAGCAGTTTCTCCAACTTCTTGCATTCCTTCCACTTTTGCATGCTTCCTTTCCATCCTCCAAGCCATTCCTGCCTTATAATATCTGAAAACACTTAACACACATATCAAGGCATCTAATGGTAATAAGAGAGGATTAATAATAAGCAAATATAAGTCCAAAGAAGCATGTTTTCAATCAAAGCACATAATTAGGAAGGGAAATGTAAAACATGCAAATAGTATGAATAAGTGGGTAAAGAGTTGATAAAATCCACTCAATTGAGCACAAGATAAACCATAAAATAGTGGTTTATCACTGCCTCAACATGAGATCTCTGAGATGCCTCAAGGGATGTATTTTCCTCCCTAAAGCTATTGGGATCAATGGCAAACTTCTCTTAAAGAACTAAGCACTAACATGGAGCAATTGAGGGTGGAGCATCAAGAGCACTCCATCACCCTCAATGAAATAAGGGAAGACCAAAGATCCATTAGAGAATATCAAAGGGCTATGAGGGAAGAACAACAAAGGCAAATGAGTGACATAGAAGAGATCAAGCATCACATTGGATCCTCAAGCAGGAGCACTAGCTACCACAATTAAAGGTGGATTCGTTCTCTTTTACTTCCTTTCCCTTTTATTATTTTTCTGTTTTCTGTTATGTTATGTCTGTCCTCTTGTTCTTGTTGTATGATCATTTGCATTGATGTCTTAAAGTTGTAAAATGTTCCATATATCTCTCACCTTGCTTAAAAGAAAATTTTATTTGAAAAGAATTGAGAGATGCATGAATTTTCAAGTTTAAAATAATAATAGTTTAATTATTTTGATGTGGTGGCATTGCTTTTGTTTTCTGAATGTATGATTAAACAATGCATATTGAAGTTAAAATTTTAGAATGTTGGCTCTTGAAAGAATAAAGAAAAAGGAAAAGTATTATTGGTGATCTGAAAAATTCAAAAATTGATTCTTGAAGCAAGAAAAAGTAGCAAAAGAAAAAGAAAAATCATGTTGCAAAGAAAAAAATTTTAATGCATGCGAAAAAGAAAAAAAGTAGCGAAAAAAATAAAAAGCAAAAAAATCCATTATTGCCCAAAAATGCAGAAAAAGGAGGGCAGATTGAAAAAGCCAATAACTCTTTAAACCAAAAGGCAAGGGTAAAAGGATCAAAGGCTTTAAGCATCAGTGGATAGGAGGGCCTAAAGGAATAAAATCCTGGTCCAAGCTGTCCCTAACCATGTGCTTGTGGCGTGAAGGTGTCAAGTGAAAAGCTTGAGATTGAGCGGTTAAAGTCGTGATCCAAAGCAAAAAGAGTGTGTTTAAGAACTCTGGACACCTCTATCTGGGGATTCTAGCAAAGTTGAATCACAATCCAAAAGGGTTCACCCAGTTAAAGTGTCTGTGGCATTTATGTATCCGTTGGTAATACTGGAAAACAAAGTGCTTAGGGTCACGGCCAAGACTCTAAAAAGCTGTGTTCAAGAATAAAAAAGAACTGAACTAGGAGAGTCAATAATATCATCTGGATTCTAAGTTCTTAAAGATGCCAACCATTCTAAGTTTCAATGGATAGTGAGATGCCAAAACTATTCAGAAGCAAAAAGCTACTAAGTCCCGCTCATCTAATTGTAGCTGAACTTCATTGAAAACTCAGAGATTTACTGTATCTTAATTTTCTTTTTATCCTACTATATTTTTAGTTTCTTGGAGACAAGCAATAGTTTAAGTTTGGTTTTGTGATGAGCGGATATTTTATACGCTTTTTGACATCATTTTCATATAGTTTTTGGTGTGTTTTGTTTAGTTTTTATTAATTTTTTATAAGTTTTAGTGTTAAATTCACATTTTTAGATTCTAGTATGAGTTTTTGTGTTTTTGTACAATTTCAGGTAATTTCTTGCTAAAATTGAGGAGCTGGAGCAGAAGTCTGATTCAGAGACAGAGAAAGCACTACAGATGCTGTTCGGATCTGACCTTCTTGCACTCGGAAGAGCTTTTCTGGAGCTAGAGAAGTCCCAATGGAGCATCCTCAATGGCTATGGAAAGCTGACTTCCAGATTTTTTCAGCAATGTATAATAGTCTATACTTTACTTCAGATTAGAAGGCCCAAAAGTGGCGTCCAATGCCAGCTTCCTGCCCCCTTCCAGGCGTCCAGCACCCAAAGAGCAGAGACAAGCGTTCAAACGCCCGGAGAGGATCCCCTAGCTAGCGTTAAACGCCTTAGAGGCCTCCTAGCACATGGATCTCATTAAATCTCAGCCCAAACATTCACCAATTAGGCCCAGAAGTAGATTTTAGCACTAAAAGACTATTTTACCCTTACTAGTCAATTGTTTAGTATTTAAGGGATTAGATTTATGTTATTCGAACCTTTTTTAACAGATTTTTATAGAATTTACACATTTTTACCATTGTATTTCCTTTCAGTATGAGTTTCTAAACCTACTAGGTTGAGGGGAGAAGCCCTGCTGAGTCCTATGAATTAATAAAAGTGTTACTGTTTCGCTTCGATCCGTGTTTGATCCAATTCTAAGATGTATACTCGTTCTTCAACATAGTGAATAGGATGATTAGTGACAATCAGCTCTACTCATCATACTAGAACTGCGTGCCTGACAAACACCCGTGTCTACTCGGGTTTGTATGAATACGTGGCTAGAAAGCGCGAACCGCCAGCTTGATTATACATCTCTCAGATGGATAATCCACGACTTCGTTTGTAACACCCTAACTACCAAAGCTCACGCTTCCGGCTGTGCAACTCTGATAGCTCGGACATTACGACGACACTTATACTATTTAATACTAAAATATGAGCCTGTTTAAAAACTTTAAACCGCAATACCATTCCCAAAAATACTTTCGCCATACAACGTACGTCCATACATACCATACAACTTACAGAAACTCATAAAGAGTACATCCATATATATATATGCATAGATATATATCTAAATAACATTACAAACATTATCCAGTACAATTCCTATCCCTCTCACAGAATATATCAAGATAAAGACGAGGGTACCAAATAATAATCTAAAACAATACAGAGCATCTCAATAGCAAATAATTAAAACTCTTCATAACTTCTGCGCCCAAATCCTGAAAGGGGAAAAATGTAAGGGGTGAGAACATCATCCTCGAAAGGGTTTTCAGTAGAGGGTTTTTGGGAATTACTGTAATAGGATACATGAAGATAAACCGTACCAGTGATTAATAACCATCTTATGCCTCTTTTCAAAAACAACAGTTCACAATGAAAGTAAAGTCAGAAATCTTTTCTGAAAGAGGAACTGTTCAATCCTCAAAACATCAAAGCATTTCAAAAAGGTTTATCTATACTGAACCAAAATAACCTTTCATATCTTATTCCAAACCAGAACCACAAAACCGAAATCAACCATCGGTCCATCTCATTCAACCACGGCCCTAGGCCCAAACAATCCAACCACAACCAATCCACCACAATCCAACATAGTTCCAGAAGCAAACACAAGTAGGAAGATGCAAACACAAACAAACAGTTATTGCAAGTAGAACAATTAGCAGTTAATCACATAGGCAAACCAAGTACAATATGCATACCCAAACAATGTCACATAGATGCATATGATGCATGCCTGTCCCTAGTGGCTGATGATATCATCTGTCGGTTATAGAGCCAACCCGACAAGTCCTGGTAGCTAACCATTGGACTGTCCCTCTGTCGCGCATCCCCAACTCGAGTTATACTCATCATAAATTTGATCATAAACATGATCCATATCCATCACCCTCACTGGTGAATATTTCGGGGGCGAGCTCATCCGGGGCTTTCACAGTGCCCGGCCACACTTACGACATAGGGTCAACAGAGTATCAAGTCTCAACCTGGAGCACATGGTGGCTAGCCACTGCTACTACCCAGGGAAACCCGTATCTCAGATAGTGGAAGTGCAACATTCACATTTATCAATGATTCAGCATAAACATGCATTCAATCTCATCCATGGATCACCATCCATCTCAGCCATCCGGCTCACGGTTCATTCCAGAACCAGCCAATATTCATATCATACACAGCCATTCCGGCTCACGGTTCAATCCAGAACCAATCAATATGTATAAACATACACAGCGAACCCGGCTCTCAACAAAATAGCACTTCCACATTCAAAATCATCAAATTCATGAAATTGGCATTTAAGCCATAAATCATTTTCTCTATTCATTTCACTTTGAAATCAAGTTTCAACTCTTTTCAGCCTTGGCTTTAGAAATCTCGTTTCTCAAATCATCTCAGGCTCATAAGCCAAATTTACTCAAAGTGAGTTCCCTTTTTAAAACAGAGCCATCTCGGCATTCTCTTTCCAAACTTCCAAACCATGGCAAGTTAAAGATTATTTCAAAGCATTCGAAATCACCCATCCAACAATGGGATTTTATAACAAAAGTTTCTTGGCAGAGTCCCAAGTCTTTAGGGAAGGTCAACCTATATCAATTCCTTAAAATTCATTGAAACTTTTAAAATCATAGATTTCTCGGTTCAAGTAAATAAAACTGAATTTACTATAAAATCGGCCATACAAAATCACAAGTTCCAACCCGGTCCAAAAATCAACTCATTTGAAACGGAACCGGTTCATTTGAATCAAACCACTTTCAGGTTTCTTTTTGGAACCCATTTTTCCAACTCTTCCAAAATGCCTCAAACTTGATTACTCAATCAAAAGTCTAGGTTTCTTTAAAAATCACTAAAAACTCCTTTTTATATTGAAATCAATATTAAAGCATCATTCTTTCCTTCAGTGATTCAAACGGTAAAAATAGTTCAGTTCTAAATAAGCCGAACTCAATGTATAAGGTTCATCAAATAAATTAAGCTTGAAAACATAAATATCCTTTTTAATAAATCAAATAATACAATTTTTCAAATCCAACCCTTTTTAAATAACCTTACAAACAAGTGTAGGATTTTGTAGAAATTTCGGCAGCACCTCCCCTAAAACTTGGACTTTTGCCACCCGGTTCGGGTCCCAACTAAACCATTTCTCATTCCTTTTCAACAGCTCAAAACCAGAAATCAATTTAAAGCAAGCTAAATCCAACAATCGCCTCAGTGGCGTATCTCAAGGATACCATTTCAAAATCAACTCAATATCAATCGATATAACTCATTTCCAAAGCTTTAAAGAAACGGTTCAATAACAAATCACTTGTCCAAAACCAAATCAATTAAAATGAACCAGGCTAAATTCAAAGGTACATTCGACTTTTCAAATCATCAAAATAATTTACTCAAATCAAATCAATCCTCAATGAATTAAACTCGGATTCAAATCTTTAAAGAATCAACTTCAAACATTACATTTCACAAGCCGCACAACAATTCAGCCAAACCAACATCCATAATCATTCGAGTCAATCAAATAATACATAAGGCGGATACAATCACTAAATACACAATATCTCACATCAGTATCCATATGTAATAATTCCAATACATAAAATATAGTTTTTGGAAAGCGCCCCTACCTCAAAACGCAAATTTCATAACCCAAACGCTTCACCGAGTCCTTTTCGCCTCCACCCGAAATCAAAGGCAGCTTCAAAGCACAGCCCACACATTTTTGCAGCAGCATAAACAGCTCTAATTTACAACAAGCAACCTCGGTTACTAAACCCTAAGAACATTTATTTCGTAAAATGCATTAATACACGTACAGAACAATAACGCGAGGATTTTCGAAACATAAATACCTACTCGGATAACAAAACGAGGCGGCTACAACTCCGAGCACAGAATACAAGCACGAATCCACAACCCTATGATGGACAACACCGCAATGCCTCAGCATAAGCTTACAGAGCAGCGACAAAAGGCCTTTCGACTCAGAAATTCTTACCAAAACAGAGGACTCGGTGGCTGTTTCCGGTGACAGAGGCGACGAAGGCCAGGTGCGGTGACCCCCAGTGGCTCTTTCTCCCTCTACGCGACTCAAATGACCGCTGCAGCAACAAGTCGTGACTATGGTATTCTCAGAATTCAAAAGAAATAGAATCCATTAACAAGACCTTACCAACAGTGTTCTTCCGGCGACAAAAATGGTGTTCCCCGGCAGCCAGGCAAGGCGGCGCAGTTCCAGACAGCGGAGGTGATAGGGAGCACTGTGGGTATAGCAAACAGCAGCGGTGGCTCCCCAGCTTGCCCTCTGTTCGCGTTCTCTCTCTCACTCAGACCAAATCGGCAGCGGTTGGGCTCACCAGCAACGACGGCGAGGCGACGCTTCTCCTCGCGACGGCGTCCTCCATCAATGGCGTCAGGGCTCGACAGCAATGCCGGCGACGTGAAAAGGGCTCCGACGCGGTGGCTGGACCTTAGCTCGGCCTCAAATCCGCTCTCTCCTTCGTGCGTCTCTCCTTCCCGCGCGGTTTCCTCGGTGCTGGTGCAGACGGCGATGCAATGTGATGGCTGTCCTGGGCGGCACAGCGGCGACTAGGGACTGGATGCGACTCCAGTGGTGACGGCGAGGTAGAACGGAGACCAGCAGTGGCTACCCCGTCTCGCGTGCCCTGGCTCGTGCTCTTCCTCTCTTCGTGAAGCGGCGGCAATAGTGGCTCCTTACCGGCGCCGTTCCTCCCATCTCCCCTCTCCTTCTTCCCGTTTCCTCCTAACCCCCTTTCTTTCTTTTGCTTCATTTTACAGCCGTTGCTGCATTTTGGTTTGGGAAAGGGAAGGCGTTTGTTTGCTGCTGGGTTGGGTGAGAGAAACCGGTTCGGGTAACGGGTCGTTGGGTTAGGGTTTCATTTTCAAAAATTAGGGTTAAGGGCATTTTAGTAATTTTACTTAAAATTGGGAATAATATAGTAATTGAAACCCAAATTAAATCCAACACTATTTGTACATTGAAAATACTATTTGCTAATCAATTTCACAAATTATTTTCAATAAAATGCCCAAATCCAAAAATTAGAAATAATATACTTAATTTCTTCATTTTCCAAAATAGCAGTAATAATATTTAAAATATTACTTATCTAATCCAAATCATATAAAATCCTTATTATTTCATAACTATCAACTTTATACTTTAAATATAGAAAATAATCCAATAATTATAAAATTGGATAATAATCATAACTTATCTCAAATCTAATAAATCAAAACTTGCCTTAATTATCTATAATAAAATAATCTCTGAAATTAAGGCTATAAATAACTGTAGGATTTGAGACTTGCTCATAATAAGACTTTTCAAAGATTCTGGGTCTTACATTCTACCCACCTTATAAAAATTTTCGCCCTCGAAAATTGATACAAAATGAAAGAAATTCCATAACAGTTCACCCTTGAACACATTTAAGGAAGAAGCAAAAATATCTCAAAATATAATCTTACATACGATTTTCAAATACTTTGATTATCATAAGCATAAGGATGTAAAGGTAGGAGTGTGATTGCAAAGCAGACGTTACAAGGTAGGCTCAATGCAAAAGTTAACATGGGTCAACCATGTGATAGAAGGGCAAGGCATCAAAGGCTATAAAACAAGATGGAGTTAAAACGACGTGCTTAACCTCCGCACACTAATCTCATATCAACCTCAAAGTTTCAACTTTCCAATTCCATCAAGCACTTTACAAACCCCAAATTCGATCATTAGCCTAACAATCACAATTCCGTTTGCAAGGAACAAAACGCCCACAACGCATCATAACGTTACACACCTACCGCTTCACCTTCCATATACACATCACGTCTTAAAGAACTAACATATTGCGTTACTACGTCTACAAATCGCACGTGATATCAAAACAATTCTCGAGTCTACTCAGAAGGATACAAGATTCAAAAAGGAGAGTCAAATGTCAAGGATAGTACTCAAAGATTCGAGAGAATATATCCAATTCCAAATAAACAAGGACACTCAAGCAATGAAGTTTGCTAGACTCAATTCAATTGACAACTTCAAGATAACCCTTGGATCAAGAAAATTCAATAGGATCAATAGGAAGGAGAATCAGCGCATTAGTTTGAAACAATTTCAAGATGAGTCGAAGAAATAAGAGGTTACAGAAAAGAATATCTCAATTCCAAGACAAAACTCACAGAACTTAAGAGCATGATTAAAAATACTTCCAAATATATTGTTCACAAAAGAATCGAAAACTTGCGAAAAATCACTTCACAATTTATAAGAAAAGTTAAGTAACAAACATTCTCCAAGAGAATAACAAAAGCAATAACGTGGCTTTGCTGTAATACAATTTTTATGTTGAAACAGATCATGCAAAAAATAAAAAAATAAAAAAAACAAGGTGCACACAAGTTTGGCTAAAAGGCTAAAATATCTCTTCAAATATTTTAGAAAGATAATTAGGTGCACAACTTAACTAAAAGCAAATCATAAAAACTCGGAAGTAATCAAATGCTCGTTCATAATTTTCAAAATTTCATATTCAAACAAGCGTGTATAACATTTATAGCAAGTACAAAGGAGGAAGTTAAACTCTTTTTAGAAAAGAAACTCCAAAGTAAAAATTTGTTTACAATTTGGTAAATGAAATAAGTGATGCGTTACAAACGAATCGGTTTCCACTAAACAAGGAAACTTTTCAAAACCTCATTTAAAATAGCGCATGCCAACTTTAAGAACAATTTCGTCAAAATCGAATAATGGTTTCACTCTCAATCAAGTAACAGGGAATAGATTCAGCTTAGAATTTCTTCAAAGAGAATTCAAAACTTCTTTAAAAATTCAAAACAAGACTCCAAAAGTATAGTTGAAATCACCATTTCAAAAGGATATTCAAGGATATTAGGATTTACTTGAAAATGAGTCAAGCCATACAAGAAAGGATCTTAAACCAAAATAGTTCTAACAAGATTCACTAGGCATGAGTCATCAAACAAGCTTTCAATTGATCCAAAAGAATACAAAAGTCATAAGGAAAAGACAACTCAATCATTAGTAATTTCTCAAGGATAAATCTTTGACTAAAAACTTTTGTAAAGATAATCAGAGGATATATAAATGATGCACTATTTTGAAACGAATCAAACTAACTCACATAAGAATGAGATTCACAAGATTGGAGAAACCAAGATCAATGGTAATGTTCACAAATTGTAAAAGATTAGTTAAAAATAAGGTCAAGTATGATATTCATGTAGATGGAAGGTTTAGTAGAGAATTTAGTCCGTTCATAGGGAGAAAGCTATGAGTCCAACACTCTCAAAAGAACAACAATGGCATAAATCATATAGCATGCTAAATCAAACTCAATTCAAAATAAGTTAAGTAAAGCTTATCAAATGAGACTCAACTGGGATAAAAGTGAAAAAGCTTTCCTTTCCAAAATTTTGAAAAATATCCAAATACCTAATCAAATGAAGATGTGCGTTGGAACCATAGTAAAATTACTAGAAAGTCAAATTGTATTTTAAAGTAAATATAGTTCCGTAAACCAGTAAACGCACAGGCGATGTATTAGAAATAAATAATCATTAAACTGTATGAGAAATCTTCAAGTTCCACATGTGTAGATAAGTATATATCAAATCAACAGCAACTTTTGTGAAAATCTCAAAATTAGCTGTAATAACTGTCAAATAAGAGGAAAACTGAATCAACAAGTTCTTTAAGAATGAATTCGGAACCCGGAGTTAAAAGTCACAGCACGTCAAGACAAGTTCAAAGCCATATCGAAGAATACATGAATCAAGAAGAATTCTAACAGAGGAAGATAGATGCAACAAGGATTTTAAGCAAGCATATTGGTGCACGAAATTGCAATAACACTTTTGCAATCCCGCACAACTAACCAGCAAGTGCACTGGGTCGTCCAAGTAATACCTTGCGTGAGCAAGGGTCGATCCCACGGAGATTGTCGGCTTGAATCAAGCTATGGTTATCTTGTAAATCTTAGTCAGGAGATCAGAAATTATCAGGATTGATTGTAAAAAGCAAAAGAACATGTAATGGTTACTTGTACTGCAGTAATGGAGAATAGGTTGAGGTTTGGAGATGCTCCATCTTCTGAATCTCTGCTTTCCTACTGTCTTCTTCATCAAACACGCAAGTCTCCTTCCATGGCAAGCTCGTGTAAGGTCTCACTGTTGTCAGCAGCTACCTCCCATCCGCGCAGTGAAAGCTAATGCACACACTCTGTCACAGTGCTGCCAATCACCGGTTTGGTTCCCTCCTCTACCGGAATAGAATCACTCTTTTGCGTCTGTCACTAACGCCCAGTAGATTACAGGTTTGAAGCACATCACAGTCATTCAATCATTGAATCCTACTCAGAATACCACAGACAAGGTTTAGACCTTCCGGATTCTCTTGAATGCTGCCATCAGGTCCTGCCTATACCACGAAGATTCCGATTAAAGAACCCAAGAGATAACTACTCAATCTAAGATAGAACAGAGGTGGTTGTCAGGCACGTGTTCATAGTTGAGAATGATGATGATTGTCACGGATCATCACATTCATCCAGATTAAGAACAAGTGTTATCTTAGAATGGAAGCAAGCATGATTGAATAAGAAACAGTAGTAATTGCATTAATCCATCAAGACACAGCAGAGCTCCTCACCCCCAACCATGGGGTTTAGAGACTCATGCTGTGGAAGAAAACGTGTAAAATGTCATAAGGTTGCATAAGGTACTGATTACAAAGTCAAAAGGTCCTATATGTAGTAAACTAGTATCCTAAGGTTTACAGAAATGAGTAAATGACAGAAAAATCCACTTCCGGGCCCACTTGGTGTGTGCTTGGGCTGAGCATTGAAGCTTTTATGTGTAGAGACGTTTTCAGGAGTTAAACGCCAGTTCTCATGCCAGTTTGGGCGTTTAACTCCAAGTTTTATGCCAGTTCCGGCGTTTAACGCTGGAATTTCTGTAGGTGACTTTGAGCGCCGGTTTGGGCCATCAAATCTTGGGCAAAGTATGGACTATTATATATTGCTGGAAAGCCCAGGATGTCTACTTTCCAACGCCGTTGAGAGCGCGCCAATTGGGCTTCTGTAGCTCCAGAAAATCCGCTTCGAGTGCAGGGAGGTCAGAATCCAACAGCATCTGCAGTCCATTTTGGTCTCTGGATCAGATTTTTGCTCAGGACCCTCAATTTCAGTCAGAAAATACCTGAAATCACAGAAAAATACACAAACTCATAGTAAAGTCCAGAAAAGTGAATTTTAATTAAAAACTAATAAAAATATACTAAAAACTAACTAAAAGATGCTAAAAACATACTAAAAACAATGCCAAAAAGCATACAAATTATCCGCTCATTACAACACCAAACTTAAATTGTTGCTTGTCCCCAAGCAACTGAAAATCAAAATAGGATAAAAAGAAGAGAATATACTATAGACTCCAAAATATCAAAGAAACATAGCTCCAATTAGATGAGCGGGACTAGTAGCTTTTTGCCTCCGAACAGTTTTGGCATCTCACTCTATCCTTTGAAGTTCAGAATGATTGGCATCTATAAGAACTCAGAACTCAGATAATGTTATTGATTCTCTTAGTTAAGTATATTGATTCTTGAACATAGCCAGTGTATGAGTCTTGGCTGTGGCCCAAAGCACTCTGTCTTCCAGTATTACCACCGGATACATACATGCCACAGACACATAATTGGGTGAACCTTTTTAGATTGTGACTCAGCTTTGCTAAAGTCCCCAATTAGAGGTGTCCAGGGTTCTTAAGCACACTCTTTTGCCTTGGATCACAACTTTATTTCTTTTCTTTTTCTTTTCTTTCTTTTCTCTTTTTTTTTTTTGAAAATTCTCTCTTTTTTTTTTTTCACTGCTTTTTTTTCTTGCTTCAAGAATCAATTTGATGATTTTTCAGATCCTCAATAACAGTTCTCTTTCTCATCATTCTTTCAAGAGCCAACAATTTTAACATTCTTAAAACAACAAATTCAAAAGACATATGCACTGTTCAAGCATCATTCAGAAAACAAAAAGTATTGTCACCACATCAAGCTAATTCAACTAGTTTCAGAGATAAATTTCGAAATCCTGTACTTCTTGTTCTTTTGTGATTAAAGCATTTTTCTTTTAAGAGAGGTGATGGATTCATAGGACATTCATAGCTTTAAGGCATAAACTCAAATTTTATTAATTATTAACTAAGAACAAGACTCAAATATAGATATAAGATGAGACTAAAAAAAATATATAAAATAAGACAAGAAAAACGAAAAAAATAGGCTCCTAATGATAGAGGTTTTCACAGAGTTAGGACTCAACAACCTTGATTTTGAGAAGTGGATGCTCCCTCAGCTTGAGAGGAGAGCTTTTGGCGTTTCATCTCTTGGATTTCACGCCCCTGCTTCTCTTGTTCCTTCAGCAATTTGCAGAGCATGAAGTTCTGATTCTGCTGTTCTTCCTTCAGTTGCTCCATAGTCTCTTGCAACTTGTTAATAGATGCTTCTAGGCTGGACCAGTAGTCAATTCTTGGGAATTCAGGGAGGAATTCATGCGCCCTCCTCTTGATGGAGTTGTCTTGCACTTGTCCTTCCATTGACTTCTTGGTGATTGGGTGTTCAATGGGTATGAACTCATCTACTCCCATCTTCACCCCAGCCTCTTTACAGAGCAAGGAAATCAAGCTTGGGTAAGCCAGTTTGGCCTCAGTGGAATTCTTATTTCCAATGGTGTAGATCTCACAAGCAATCACATGATGAACCTCCACTTCTTTTCCAAGCATAATGCAATGAATCATCACTGCTCTCTTGATGGTGACCTCAGAACGGTTGCTAGTGGGCAATATGGAACGCCCAATAAAGTCTAGCCAACCTCTTGCAATTGGCTTGAGGTCTCCCCTCTTGAGTTGGTTTGGGACACCCTTTGAATTGGTTATCCACTTAGTCCCAGGGAGGCAGATGTCCTCTAGAACTTGATCCAAACCTTTATCTACTCTCACCATCCTCCTATTGAAGGAATCAGGATCATCTTGTAGTTGAGGTAGTTTGAAGATTTCTCTTATTTTGTCCAGATGGAAGTACATAACTTTCCCTCTGACCATGGTTCTGTGGGTATGGTAAGCGGTTCCAGTCATTCTTTGCTTATCTGTTAGCCACAGATTTGAGTAGAATTCCTGAACCATGTTCCTTCCAACCTTTGTCTCAGGATTGGTCAGAACTTCCCAACCTCTGTTTCGAATTTGCTCTTGGATCTCCGGATATTCATCTTCTTTCAGATCAAATTTAACTTCCGGGATCACTGACCTCAGACCCATTATTTTGTGATAATGGTCTTCATGTTCTTTGGTTAAGAACTTCTCTTCATTCCAAAGATTCTTTGGATTAGTCTCTTTCTTTCCTCTTGAGTTGGTTTGTTTTCCCTTGGGAGCCATGATCTTGATAGATCTTAGCTTAGTGATCACGAAAAAGCACACCAAACTTAGAGGTTTTGCTTGTCCTCAAGCAAAAAGAAAAGAAAGAAGAGAAGAGAGAGAGAGAGAGAGGAAATTCGAATGGTGTGAGGAAGGAGGGGTGAGGAACGTTCATTTATAGAGTGGGGGGAGGAGAATTTCGAAAACAAAAGAGAGATTTGAAAGGAAATTTGAAAAGATTTTGAAAAAATTTGAGAAAAGGGTGAGTTTTTGAAGAAGATTTGAGATTATTTTGAAATAGATTTGAAGAATGGTTTTGATTTGTGAAGATTTGAAAGTGATTGATGAAAGGTTGAAGTGCATTTATGTAGAGGATTATGGGTAAAAAGAGGAAAGTTTGAAGAAATTTGAGTTAAAAACAAAAATGTGGTCCCCCCACCTTTCTGGCGTTAAACGCCCAGAATGGCACCCATTCTGGCGTTTAACGCCCACTTGGCACCCCTTTTGGGCGTTTAACGCCCAGCCAGGTACCCTGGCTGGCGTTAAACGCCAGAAAACCTTCCTCACTGGGCGTTTTTCTGAACGCCCAGTGATGCTGCACACCTGGCGTTAAACGCCCAGAATGGTGCCCATTCTGGCGTTTAACGCCCAGAATGGTACCATTACTGGCGTTAAACGCCCAGAATGGTGCCCATTCTGGCGTTTAACGCCCAAAATGCCCCTTACTGGTGTTTTTTCGCCAGTAAGCTCATTTTCTCTGCTTTTTGAGCTGAATCCTTCTGTAACTCTGTGAATTCCTTCATTTTTGATACTTGCCTCTGTAAGAACAAATCATACAACCTACTAATGACTGGGTTGCCTCCCAGTAAGCGCTTCTTTACTGTCTTTAGCTGGACTTTCACTGAGAATCACTCAAGCCTCAGTTTTGAGCATTCCTGCTCAAAATTTCCTTCAAGATAATGCTTGATCCTCTGTCCATTAACAATGAACTTCTTGTCAGAATCAATATCCTGAAGCTCAACATATCCATATGGGGAGACTTCTGTAATCACATACGGACCCCTCCATCGGGATTTGAGTTTTCCTGGAAACAGCTTGAGCCTGGAGTTGAAGAGCAGAACTTTTTGTCCTGGCTCAAAGACTCTGGTTGACAATCTCTTGTCATGCCATTTCTTTGCCTTTTCCTTATAAATTTTTGCATTCTCAAAGGCATTGAGTCTGAACTCTTCTAGCTCATTTAGCTGGAGCAGTCTTTTCTCACCAGCTAACTGTGCATCCATGTTTAGGAATCTGGTTGCCCAGTAGGCTTTGTGTTCCAGTTCCACAGGCAAATGACAGGCCTTCCCATACACCAATTGGTATGGAGAGGTTCCTATAGGAGTCTTGAATGCTGTTCTGTATGCCCACAGAGCATCATCCAAGCTTTTTGCCCAATCCTTTCTTCGGGCTATCACAGTCCGTTCTAGGATTCTTTTTAGCTCTCTGTTAGAGACTTCAGCTTGCCCATTTGTCTGTGGATGATACGGAGTTGCCACTTTATGGCTGATTCCATATCTAACCATAGCAGAGTATAGCTGTTTATTGCAGAAATGAGTGCCCCCATCACTGATTAGCACTCTGGGGACGCCAAACCTGCTGAAAATGTTTTTCTGGAGGAATTTCAGTACGGTCTTGGTATCATTAGTGGGTGTAGCAATTGCCTCTACCCACTTAGATACATAGTCCACTGCCACCAGAATATAAGTGTTTGAGTATGATGGTGGGAAAGGCCCCATGAAGTCAATTCCCCATACATCAAATAATTCTATCTCTAATATTCCTTGTTGAGGCATGGCATATCCGTGAGGCAGGTTACCAGCTCTTTGGCAACTGTCACAGTTACGCACAAACTCTCGGGAATCTTTATAGAGAGTAGGCCAGTAGAAGCCGCATTGGAGGACTTTAGTGGCTGTTCGCTCACTTCCAAAATGCCCTCCATACTATGATCCATGGCAGTGCCATAGGATCCTCTGTGCTTCTTCTCTGGGTACACACCTGCGGATCACTCTGTCAGCACATCTCTTAAAGAGATATGGTTCATCCCAAAGGTAGTACTTGGCATCTGAAATTAATTTCTTTCTCTGCATGTAACTGTACTCTTTGGGTATGAACCTCACAGCTTTATAGTTTGCAATGTCTGCAAACCATGGAGCTTCTTGAATGGCAAATAATTGCTCATCTGGGAAAGTCTCAGAGATCTCAGTAGAAGGGAGGGACGCCCCAACTACTGGCTCTATTCTGGACAGATGATCAGCTACCTGATTCTCTGTCCCTTTTCTGTCTCTTATTTCTATATCAAACTCTTGCAGAAGCAACACCCATCTGATAAGCCTGGGTTTTTAATCCTGCTTTGTGAGTAAGTATTTAAGAGCAGCATGGTCAGTGTACACAATCACCTTTGATCCCACTAAGTAGGATCTAAACTTGTCAATGGCATATACCACTGCAAGTAACTCTTTTTCTGTGGTTGTGTAATTCTTCTGTGCATCCTTTAGAACACGGCTGGCATAGTAAATGACATGCAGAAGTTTGTTATGCCTCTGTCCCAACACTGCACCAATGGCATGATCACTGGCATCACACATTAATTCAAATGGTAATGCCCAATCTGGTGCAGAGATGACTGGTGCTGTGACCAGCTTAGCTTTCAGGGTCTCAAATGCCTGCAGACACTGTGTGTCAAACACAAATGGTGTGTCAGCAGCTAACAGGTTACTCAGAGGTTTGGCAATTTTCGAAAAATCCTTAATAAACCTTCTGTAGAATCCTGCATGTCCCAGAAAGCTTCTGATTGCCTTAACATTGGCAGGTGGTGGTAATTTTTCAATTACCTCTACCTTTGCCTTATCCACCTCTATTCCCTTGCTTGAAATTTTGTGCCCAAGGACAATTCCTTCAGTCACCATAAAGTGACATTTCTCCCAGTTTAAAACCAGGTTGGTCTCTTGGCATCTTTTCAGGACAAGTGATAGGTGGTTAAGACAGGAGCTAAATGAGTCTCCATATACTGAGAAGTCATCCATGAAGACTTCCAGAAATTTCTCTACCATATCTGAGAAGATAGAGAGCATGCACCTTTGGAAGGTTGCAGGTGCATTGCATAGACCAAAAGGCATTCTCCTATAGGCAAACACGCCTGAAGGGCAGGTGAATGCTGTTTTCTCTTGGTCTTGAGGGTCTACTGCAATTTGGTTGTAGCCTGAATAGCCATCCAAAAAGCAGTAATAATCATGGCCAGCTAGTCTTTCTAGCATTTGGTCTATGAATGGTAAAGGAAAATGATCCTTTCTGGTGGCTGTATTGAGCCTTCTGTAGTCAATACACATGCGCCACCCTGTGACTGTCCTTGTGGGAACCAGTTCATTTTTTTCATTATGAACCACTGTCATGCCTCCCTTTTTGGGAACAACTTGGACAGGGCTCACCCAGGGGCTATCAGAAATAGGATAAATGATCCCAGCCTCTAGTAATTTAGTGACCTCTTTCTGCACCACCTCCTTCATGGCTGGATTTAGCCTCCTCTGTGGTTGAACCACTGGTTTGGCATTATCCTCCAACAGGATCTTGTGCATGCATCTAGCTGTGCTAATGCCCTTAAGATCACTTATGGACCACCCAAGAGCTGTCTTGTGTGTCCTTAGCACTTGAATTAGTGCTTCCTCTTCCTGTGGATTTAAAGCAGAGCTTATAATCACTGGAAAAGTGTCACCCTCTCCCAGAAATGCGTATTTCAAGGATGATGGTAATGGTTTGAGTTCAGGCTTGGGAGGCTTATCCTCCTCCTGAGGAATTTTCGAAAATTCCTTTACTTCCTCTAGTTCTTCTTGATCAGGTTGAGCATCTTTGAAGATGTCCTCAAGCTCTGATTCTAGGCTCTCAGCCATATTGATCTCTTCTACCAGAGAATTAATAATGTCAACGTCCATGCAGTCTTCTGGTGTGTCTGGATGCTGCATAGCTTTCACAGCATTCAACTTGAACTCATCCTCATTGACTCTCAGGGTTACTTCCCCTTTATGTACATCAATGAGAGTTCGTCCAGTTGCTAGGAAAGGTCTTCCTAGAATGAGAGTTGCACTTTTGTGCTCCTCCATTTCCAGCACCACAAAGTCAGTTGGAAAGGCAAATGGCCCAACCTTGACAATCATGTCCTCTATTATGCCTGATGGGTGTTTAATGGAACCATCAGCAAGTTGGAGGCATATCCTGGTTGGTTTGACTTCTCCAGTCAACCCAAGCTTTCTGATAGTGGATGCAGGTATTAGATTGATGCTTGCTCCAAGATCACATAAAGCTATCTTGGTGCAAATGCCTTCTAATGTGCATGGTATCAGAAAGCTTCCAGGATCTTGAAGCTTTTCTGGTAAGCTTTTCAAAATGACTGCACTGCATTCTTCAGTGAGGAACACTTTTTCAGTTTCTCTCCAATTCTTCTTATGGCTTAAGATCTCTTTCATGAACTTAGCATAAGAGGGTATTTGCTCAAGTGCCTCTGCAAACGGAATCTTTATTTCAAGAGTCCTTAGATAGTCTGCAAAGCGGGCAAATTGCTTATCCTGTTCCGCTTTGCGGAGTTTCTGAGGATAAGGCATCTTGGCTTGAAATTCTTCAACCTTAGATGCTGCAGGTTTATTCCTTATAGAAATGGTTGAAGAGGCCTTGTTAGGGGGATAATCATCAGAACTCTCAGGTGCCTGATTCTCCTTGGGCGTTTGAACGCCAGGAGTGGATGAAGTTTGGGCGTTAAACGCCAACTTCTCCCCCTTTTCTGGCGTTTGAACGCCAGAACTGGGCAGGGAATGGGCGTTTAACGCCAGCTTTCCTCCCTGTTCTGGCATTTGAACGCCAGTATTGGGCAAGGAATGGGCGTTTAACGCCAACTTTCCTTCCCTTTCTGGCGTTTGAACGCCAATAATATTCCTCTCTGGGCTCTTACTGTCCTCAGAGGAATTTTGAACAGTGGCTTGGTCATCCTCTGTCAACTGTTCCTTAATTGACTTCTTGCTCTTTTGAGCAGTGGCATTCAGTGTTTTCCCACTCCTCAGTTGAACTGCTTGACATTCTTCTGTTATTTGTTT
Organism: Arachis stenosperma; assembly: GCF_014773155.1. Lineage (NCBI taxonomy): Eukaryota > Viridiplantae > Streptophyta > Magnoliopsida > Fabales > Fabaceae > Arachis > Arachis stenosperma. The sequence continues at coordinate 115,831,275 of NC_080382.1, forward strand.
AGATATTTGCTGTTTTGCTTGATTCAACTGCAGTTCTATGCTCTTGTTAGCAACCTTAGTATCATGGAGCATTTCTTTAAATTCTGCTAACTGTTCTGTCATCAGGAGCAATTGTTGATTAAGCTCATTCATCTGTTCTTGAGGATCAGGATCATTGACTACTGCCATGACCTCCTCCTTTGGAACGAACTCATTGCTAGAATACAAGTATTGATTTCTAGCAACAGTGTCTATGAGCTCTTGAGCTTCTTCAATTGTCTTTCTCATGTGTATAGATCCACCAGCTGAGTGGTCTAAAGACATCTGAGCTTTTTCTGTAAGCCCATAGTAGAAAATGTCTAACTGTACCCACTCTGAAAACATTTCAGAGGGACATTTTCTTAGCATACCTCTATACCTCTCCCATGCATTATAAAGGGATTCATTATCCTCTTGTTTAAAGCCTTGGATGTCCAGCCTTAGCTGTGTCATCCTTTTTGGAGGGTAAAAATGATTCAGGAATTTTTCTGATAACTGTTTCCATGTCTTTATGCTTGCTGTAGGTTGGTTATTCAACCACCTTTTTGCTTGATCTTTTACAGCAAATGGAAACAGTAATAGTCTGTAGACATCCTGATCTACCTCTTTATCATGCACTGTGTCAGCAATTTGTAAGAACTGTGCCAGAAACTCAGTAGGTTCTTCCTCTGGAAGACCGGAATACTGGCAATTTTGCTGCACTATGATAATGAGTTGAGGGTTTAGCTCAAAGCTGCTTGCTTTGATGGGAGGTACACAGATGCTACTCCTATATGCAGCTGTACTGGGGTTGGCATAAGACCCCAGAGTCCTCTTGGACTGATTAATTCCACTTAAGTCCATAATGGACAAAAGGGAAATGAGAATAATTGCAAAGAGATAAATTTTTGTTTATTTTTATTTTTTTTTTTGAAATAACCGAAAAAAAAAGAAAATTTAAAATAAAATAAAATAAGATAAAAGAAAAATAGAATAATGTTCGAAAATTTAAAAATAAAATAAGATCAAAGCAAATTGAGAACTGAATCAATTAGTCAAAAAAAAAGATTTTGAAAACAGCAATTAAAAAGATATGATTGAAAAATTTTTATGAAAAAGATTTGATTCTTAAAAAGAGGAAAGAGAAAAACACAAAAAGACACCAAACTTAAAATTTTAGAAAATCAAACACTAATTTTTTTCGAAAATTTTAAAGGAAAAACACAAAGAGGACACCAAACTTAGAACTTTTATGAATCAAAAAGGGACTAAGAACAAGAAAAATTCGAAAATCAAAAGAAAAACAACAGCATGCAATTGACACCAAACTTAAAATATGAACTAGACTCAATTAAAAGACTCTAAACCAACAAAAATAAAACAGTCCTAATCTAAGCAACAAGATAAGCCGTCAGTTGTCCAAACTCGAACAATCCCCGGCAACGGCGCCAAAAACTTGGTGCACGAAATTGCAATAACACTTTTGCAATCCCGCACAACTAACCAGCAAGTGCACTGGGTCGTCCAAGTAATACCTTGCGTGAGCAAGGGTCGATCCCATGGAGATTGTCGGCTTGAATCAAGCTATGGTTATCTTGTAAATCTTAGTCAGGAGATCAGAAATTATCAGGATTGATTGTAAAAAGCAAAAGAACATGTAATGGTTACTTGTACTGCAGTAATGGAGAATAGGTTGAGGTTTGGAGATGCTCCATCTTCTGAATCTCTGCTTTCCTACTGTCTTCTTCATCAAACACGCAAGTCTCCTTCCATGGCAAGCTCGTGTAAGGTCTCACTGTTGTCAGCAGCTACCTCCCATCCGCGCAGTGAAAGCTAATGCACACACTCTGTCACAGTGCTGCCAATCACCGGTTTGGTTCCCTCCTCTACCGGAATAGAATCACTCTTTTGCGTCTGTCACTAATGCCCAGTAGATTACAGGTTTGAAGCACATCACAGTCATTCAATCATTGAATCCTACTCAGAATACCACAGACAAGGTTTAGACCTTCCGGATTCTCTTGAATGCTGCCATCAGGTCCTGCCTATACCACGAAGATTCCGATTAAAGAACCCAAGAGATAACTACTCAATCTAAGATAGAACAGAGGTGGTTGTCAGGCACGTGTTCATAGTTGAGAATGATGATGATTGTCACGGATCATCACATTCATCCGGATTAAGAACAAGTGTTATCTTAGAATGGAAGCAAGCATGATTGAATAAGAAACAGTAGTAATTGCATTAATCCATCAAGACACAGCAGAGCTCCTCACCCCCAACCATGGGGTTTAGAGACTCATGCTGTGGAAGAAAACGTGTAAAATGTCATAAGGTTGCATAAGGTACTGATTACAAAGTCAAAAGGTCCTATATGTAGTAAACTAGTATCCTAAGGTTTACAGAAATGAGTAAATGACAGAAAAATCCACTTCCGGGCCCACTTGGTGTGTGCTTGGGCTGAGCATTGAAGCTTTTATGTGTAGAGACGTTTTCTGGAGTTAAACGCCAGTTCTCATGCCAGTTTGGGCGTTTAACTCCAAGTTTTATGCCAGTTCCGGCGTTTAACGCTGGAATTTCTGTAGGTGACTTTGAGCGCCGGTTTGGGCCATCAAATCTTGGGCAAAGTATGGACTATTATATATTGCTGGAAAGCCCAGGATGTCTACTTTCCAACGCCGTTGAGAGCGCGCCAATTGGGCTTCTGTAGCTCCAGAAAATCCGCTTCGAGTGCAGGGAGGTCAGAATCCAACAGCATCTGCAGTCCATTTTGGTCTCTGGATCAGATTTTTGCTCAGGACCCTCAATTTCAGTCAGAAAATACCTGAAATCACAGAAAAACACACAAACTCATAGTAAAGTCCAGAAAAGTGAATTTTAATTAAAAACTAATAAAAATATACTAAAAACTAACTAAAAGATGCTAAAAACATACTAAAAACAATGCCAAAAAGCATACAAATTATCCGCTCATCACATATGCACTTAAGATCAAACAAGATTGCATATGAATAGAGAAACAAAGCGGAAACATCAAATTACTTTTCAAAAGGAGTAGCAACAAGGACTTTAAGCTAGGATATGAAGGAACAGGTCGACTCGAACAAAATCCAAGACACATAACTGAGCAGCCTCGAGAAATAGGTTCTAACGTTCCCAAAACCCGCGATTCCTTAACTCAAAACTCGTATTTCATCTATGATAACCCATTAGTGCTTTCATTTACACAAGTCACTAGTATTAAGCCGGCCAAACTTAATATTAGGCGTTATGCATTGCAAGACTAACAGCGTTAAATCAATAGATCGTCATGTGCATAAAGCTCTAATTCTCGTCATTCGACAAGACCTAATACATGACAAACACTCAGAGTATGCAACTGAAGCATAGTCAGTCCATTCCTCAGGCTCTATAGGAAGAACTGCTCTGATACCATAATGTAACACCCTAACTACCAAAGCTCACGCTTCCGGCTGCGCAACTCTGATAGCTCGGACATTACGACGACACTTATACTATTTAATACTAAAATATGAGCCTGTTTAAAAACTTTAAACCGCAATACCATTCCCAAAAATACTTTCGCCATACAACGTACGTCCATACATACCATACAACTTACAGAAACTCATAAAGAGTACATCCATATATATATGCATAGATATATATCTAAATAACATTACAAACATTATCCAGTACAATTCCTATCCCTCTCACAGAATATATCAAGATAAAGACGAGGGTACCAAATAATAATCTAAAACAATACAGAGCATCTCAATAGCAAATAATTAAAACTCTTCATAACTTCTGCGCCCAAATCCTGAAAGGGGAAAAATGTAAGGGGTGAGAACATCATCCTCGAAAGGGTTCTCAGTAGAGGGTTTTTGGGAATTACTGTAATAGGATACATGAAGATAAACCGTACCAGTGATTAATAACCATCTTCTGCCTCTTTTCAAAAACAACAGTTCACAATGAAAGTAAAGTCATAAATCTTTTCTGAAAGAGGAACTGTTCAATCCTCAAAACATCAAAGCATTTCAAAAAGGTTTATCTATACTGAACCAAAATAACCTTTCATATCTTATTCCAAACCAGAACCACAAAACCGAAATCAACCATCGGTCCATCTCATTCAACCACGGCCCTAGGCCCAAACAATCCAACCACAACCAATCCACCACAATCCAACATAGTTCCAGAAGCAAACACAAGTAGGAAGATGCAAACACAAACAAACAGTTATTGCAAGTAGAACAATTAGCAGTTAATCACATAGGCAAACCAAGTACAATATGCATACCCAAACAATGTCACATAGATGCATATGATGCATGCCTGTCCCTAGTGGCTGATGATATCATCTGTCGGTTATAGAGCCAACCCGACAAGTCCTGGTAGCTAACCATTGGACTGTCCCTCTGTCGCGCATCCCCAACTCGAGTTATACTCATCATAAATTTGATCATAAACATGATCCATATCCATCACCCTCACTGGTGAATATTTCGGGGGCGAGCTCATCCGGGGCTTTCACAGTGCCCGGCCACACTTACGACATAGGGTTAACAGAGTATCAAGTCTCAACCTGGAGCACATGGTGGCTAGCCACTGCTACTACCCAGGGAAACCCGTATCTCAGATAGTGGAAGTGCAACATTCACATTTATCAATGATTCAGCATAAACATGCATTCAATCTCATCCATGGATCACCATCCATCTCAGCCATCCGGCTCACGGTTCATCCCAGAACCAGCCAATATTCATATCATACACAGCCATTCCGGCTCACGGTTCAATCCAGAACCAATCAATATGTATAAACATACACAGCGAACCCGGCTCTCAACAAAATAGCACTTCCACATTCAAAATCATCAAATTCATGAAATTGGCATTTAAGCCATAAATCATTTTCTCTATTCATTTCACTTTGAAATCAAGTTTCAACTCTTTTTAGCCTTGGCTTTAGAAATCTCGTTTCTCAAATCATCTCAGGCTCATAAGCCAAATTTACTCAAAGTGAGTTCCCTTTTTAAAACAGAGCCATCTCGGCATTCTCTTTCCAAACTTCCAAACCATGGCAAGTTAAAGATTATTTCAAAGCATTCGAAATCACCCATCCAACAATGGGATTTTATAACAAAAGTTTCTTGGCAGAGTCCCAAGTCTTTAGGGAAGGTCAACCTATATCAATTCCTTAAAATTCATTGAAACTTTTAAAATCATAGATTTCTCGGTTCAAGTAAATAAAACTGAATTTACTATAAAATCGGCCATACAAAATCACAAGTTCCAACCCGGTCCAAAAATCAACTCATTTGAAACGGAACCGGTTCATTTGAATCAAACCACTTTCAGGTTTCTTTTTGGAACCCATTTTTCCAACTCTTCCAAAATGCCTCAAACTTGATTACTCAATCAAAAGTCTAGGTTTCTTTAAAAATCACTAAAAACTCCTTTTTATATTGAAATCAATATTAAAGCATCATTCTTTCCTTCAGTGATTCAAACGGTAAAAATAGTTCAGTTCTAAATAAGCCGAACTCAATGTATAAGGTTCATCAAATAAATTAAGCTTGAAAACATAAATATCCTTTTTAATAAATCAAATAATACAATTTCTCAAATCCAACCCTTTTTAAATAACCTTACAAACAAGTGTAGGATTTTGTAGAAATTTCGGCAGCACCTCCCCTAAAACTTGGACTTTTGCCACCCGGTTCGGGTCCCAACTAAACCATTTCTCATTCCTTTTCAACAGTTCAAAACCAGAAATCAATTTAAAGCAAGCTAAATCCAACAATCGCCTCAGTGGCGTATCTCAAGGATACCATTTCAAAATCAACTCAATATCAATCGATATAACTCATTTCCAAAGCTTTAAAGAAACGGTTCAATAACAAATCACTTGTCCAAAACCAAATCAATTAAAATGAACCAGGCTAAATTCAAAGGTACATTCGACTTTTCAAATCATCAAAATAATTTACTCAAATCAAATCAATCCTCAATGAATTAAACTCGGATTCAAATCTTTAAAGAATCAACTTCAAACATTACATTTCACAAGCCGCACAACAATTCAGCCAAACCAACATCCATAATCATTCGAGTCAATCAAATAATACATAAGGCGGATACAATCACTAAATACACAATATCTCACATCAGTATCCATATGTAATAATTCCAATACATAAAATATAGTTTTTGGAAAGCGCCCCTACCTCAAAACGCAAATTTCATAACCCAAACGCTTCACCGAGTCCTTTTCACCTCCACCCGAAATCAAAGGCAGCTTCAAAGCACAGCCCACACATTTTTGCAGCAGCATAAACAGCTCTAATTTACAACAAGCAACCTCGGTTACTAAACCCTAAGAACATTTATTTCGTAAAATGCATTAATACACGTACAGAACAATAACGCGAGGATTTTCGAAACATAAATACCTACTCGGATAACAAAACGAGGCGGCTACAACTCCGAACACAGAATACAAGCACGAATCCACAACCCTATGATGGACAACACCGCAATGCCTCAGCATAAGCTTACAGAGCAGCGACAAAAGGCCTTTCGACTCAGAAATTCTTACCAAAACAGAGGACTCGGTGGCTGTTTCCGGTGACAGAGGCGACGAAGGCCAGGTGCGGTGACCCCCAGTGGCTCTTTCTCCCTCTACGTGACTCAAATGACCGCTGCAGCAACAAGTCGTGACTATGGTATTCTCAGAATTCAAAAGAAATAGAATCCATTAACAAGACCTTACCAACAGTGTTCTTCCGGCGACGAAAATGGTGTTCCCCGGCAGCCAGGCAAGGCGGCGCAGTTCCAGACAGCGGAGGTGATAGGGAGCACTATGGGTATAGCAAACAGCAGCGGTGGCTCCCCAGCTTGCCCTCTGTTCGCGTTCTCTCTCTCGCTCAGACCAAATCGGCAGCGGTTGGGCTCACCAGCAACGACGGCGAGGCGACGCTTCTCCTCGCGACGGCGTCCTCCATCAATGGCGTCAGGGCTTGACAGCAATGCCGGCGACGTGAAAAGGGCTCCGACGCGGTGGCTGGACCTTAGCTCGGCCTCAAATCCGCTCTCTCCTTCGTGCGTCTCTCCTTCCCGCGCGGTTTCCTCGGCGCTGGTGCAGACGGCGATGCAACGTGATGGCTGTCCTGGGCGGCACAGCGGCGACTAGGGACTGGATGCGACTCCAGTGGTGATGGCGAGGTAGAACGGAGACCAGCAGTGGCTACCCCGTCTCGCGTGCCCTGGCTCGTGCTCTTCCTCTCTTCGTGAAGCGGCGGCAATAGTGACTCCTTACCGGCGCCGTTCCTCCTATCTCCCCTCTCCTTCTTCCCGTTTCCTCCTAACCCCCTTTCTTTCTTTTGCTTCATTTTACAGCCGTTGCTGCATTTTGGTTTGGGAAAGGGAAGGCGTTTGTTTGCTGCTGGGTTGGGTGAGAGAAACCGGGTCGGGTAACGGGTCGTTGGGTTAGGGTTTCATTTTCAAAAATTAGGATTAAGGGCATTTTAGTAATTTCACTTAAAATTGGGAATAATATAGTAATTGAAACCCAAATTAAATCCAACACTATTTGTACATTGAAAATACTATTTGCTAATCAATTTCACAAATTATTTTCAATAAAATGCCCAAATCCAAAAATTAGAAATAATATACTTAATTTCTTCATTTTCCAAAATAGCAGTAATAATATTTAAAATATTACTTATCTAATCCAAATCATATAAAATCCTTATTATTTCATAACTATCAACTTTATACTTTAAATATAGAAAATAATCCAATAATTATAAAATTGGATAATAATCATAACTTATCTCAAATCCAATAAATCAAAACTTGCCTTAATTATCTATAATAAAATAATCTCTGAAATTAAGGCTATAAATAACTGTAGGATTTGAGACTTGCTCATAATAAGACTTTTCAAAGATTCTGGGTCTTACATCGTTCAGAACTTCTCGAGACACCAGTTCAGCCGATTTTCGGGGAGATTAGGGTCTCTGTGGTAGAGGCTAGAATCCAAAGAAGCAGCATTCTCTGATCCAGAAGATTGTCTGTGGCGTTTTGAGTAGGATCGCCAAGAGAATGAACTTCTTGAGCTTCACCCTCGTTTAGACTGGATGACCATGGACAATGGCGTTTGATCTGAAATAGAGGAGATCAATGACCCCGGGCAATGGCGTTGATCACATACAGCCTGCCATAGAAGAAATCATTCACAAGCAAAGAAGACAGTAATACCAGAGTTAATTCAGAAAGACAAAGCAACTCCAATCATCAACTATATCCGTATTACTGATTACCCTTGCATCAATCCAACTAACAACTTTTTGATTTCGCCTGACTAAGACCTGCAAGATAACCATAGCTTGCTTCAAACCACAATCTTCGTGGGATCAACCTTGACTCGCTCAGGTATTACTTGGATGACCTAGTGCACTTGCTGGTACAGCTGTACGGAGTGTGAGGATTCGTGCACCAAGTTTTTGGCGCCGTTGTCGGGATTGTTTGAGTTTGAACAAACTGACGAATTATCTTGTTCCCTAGATCAGGTAATTTATTTTATTTTGTTGAGTCTTTTATTTTTATTTTCTTCTTCTCTATTTTTCAAAAAATTTAAAAACTTTTTAAAAAATATTTTTCTTTTCTTTGTTCTTTGTTTGAGTCTTTTTGTTTTTGTTCTTGGTAATTTTCGTTCTCTTTGAGTCTTTCTTTCAAAAAATTTTCAAAAATAGTTTCTTTGGTTAAATCTTGTGTCAAATCTTTAAGTTTGGTGTTTTCTTGTTGATTTTCTTTTAATTTTCGAAAACCAAACATAAATTTTCTTCTTTGTTTTCTAAAAATTTTAACTTTGATGTCTTTTATATGTTCTTGTATTTGAGTTTTTTAGTCTTATTCTTAGTGTTCTTGTTAATCTTCGAGGTGTTCTTGTGTTTTCTTTGTGGTTTGATCTTAAAATTTTGAAGTTTAGTGTCCCCTTGTGTTTTTCTTTAAATTTTCAAAAATTAGGGGCATTAGATCTAAAAAAATTTTAAGTTTTGTGTCTTTTACTTATTTTTCTCTTCCTTCATTAAATTCAAAAATAAAAAATATATTTTCTATTTTTATTTTAACTTAATTTACGAAAATCATCATTAAAAATTCAAATTTTAATTTCAAAATTTTTATCTTATCTTATCTTAGTTTTCAATTTTCAAAAATCAAATTTTAAAATCAAATTTTTTCAAATATTTTTAATTTCTTATCTTATCTTTTTAATTTCAAATTTTTAAAATTCAAATCTTTTTCTTATCTTATCTCTTATTTTATTTTATTTTCAAATCTTTTCTTAACCACTTCTCTTCCTTTTCAAAACTTCCTAACTAATTCTTCCCTTTCAATTTTTGAAAAATCTCTTCCTCTCTCTCTTCTATTTTCGAAAATTTAGCATTTAAATTTTAAATCTTTTTAATTTATTAACTTAATTCTCAAAAATAATTAATAAATAAAATAAAAATAAAAATATTTTAATTCTTATTTACCTTTTCTATTTCAAATCTTCTCTTCTCTACTTCTATTTATTCGAACTCTTCTTCCCCTATTTTCAAAATGGATTAATCTCCACATACAAGCCTTTTACGATACAAGTCATACAAGTTCTGAAAATCCCTAATCCCTAAAACGCGCCTCTTATGGCATGTATGTTTCACGCACCTCCTTAACAGATTTTTCAATCAATCAATGCGCAAATATATAACTTCTTTGTTTCGAAAGGATTTCGTTTCCTTTTTGAATTCATTCTGTGTTTTCTTTTCTTCTCTCATCGATCTCTTTCGTGCGTTTTTCTCTCCCTTCTCCTTCGCCGTTTACATAAGTTTCTCTCTCTATTCTCTTTGTTTTTCTCGTTTTTCATTGTTTCTGAAATTAAGCTCTGAAATCATTTTAAAGATAATGGATGATTCAACTTCAGATTATCAGCTGAACCAGAGCGAAGTGGATTTTGAATTTGAATCCAATGAAGTTCCTGAGGTGTGGTTTAATTCCAATTAATAACTGAATTTGAATTTGAATCCAGTTAGTAGTTTATAATTGTGTAGTTGAATAATGCGTGAACCTTGTTTGTGAAATTTGTTGTTCATTATTCCTTGTTTGAATTGAATCTAATGTACTAGTTCTGATGAATTTTCTGCATTTTATATCAAATAATGTTCGGGTGTAAATCAGGAATATTTAGGTGTATTTTTAGAAAATTTGGGTGTATTTACAATTTATGACTTTTCATCTCACTGAGGGTGAATTGTCTTATTCTTTTAGTTGAATTGTTTTAGTTTCTGTTTAATGATGATTCATGAATTTGATTTTTGTTATTTTTTATGATGATTTATAGTTCTATTTACATTCTATAGTTTATGCTTGTTTGAATATGGTGTATTGTGGGTGTATTTTGTAGCCCCTCTATGGTATTGATGAGTAGTTTGTTCTCCACATACAAGCATTTTTCTCATACAAGTCTTTACAAGTCTTCTCCTCCTTTTATTGTTTTGAATCCAATCAAGTGGCTGAGGTGTGGTTTAATTCAGAAGAAAAAATGTAGCGTTAGAAAAAATATTTTTCTGTACAAAAATGCTATTTGTACACTAAAATCAGCTACTAAAATCAGCCACCAATGTATTTGTGTATAAATATATGTGTGGTTTAATTTACTTTCAATGTATATTTGTATTCCAGTATATATTTTATACTGGTGGCTGACTTTGGTGGCTAATTTTAGTGTACACGTAGCACAACTCATTTCTGTATTTGTAGCAAATTTGGGTGTAAAACAAAGATATTTTGATATAACATGAAGATATTTGGGTGTACTTTAAGGAATTTTAGATGTAGTTTTATTCTGATAAGTTCTGCATAATTTAGAACTCTTTCTCTTCCTCCTCCTCATCTTCTACTGCTTCTTTTTTTTCATCATCATCACAATATTCTTCTTCTTTTTTTCTTATTCATCTTTTTCTTTTTGTTTTACCTTCTCAAGTTTTTTCTTGTTTTACTCTCTTAACAAGAATAAAAACAAAAAATCAAACAAAGAAGAAGAAGAAACATATAATGCTCCAAAATTATTTGAAAAAGGATGAACTTACATTCATTTAATTAAAAGAAAGAAAGAAATAAGGAAAAGAAGAAGAAAAAAATACAGCATTAGAGGAAATATTTTTTTGTACAAAAATGCTATTTATACACTTAAATCAACCACTAAAATTAGCCACCAATGTATTTGTATATAAATACATGTGTGATTTAATTATTTTCAATGTATAATTGTATTCCAGTATATATTTTATAATAATGGCTGACTTTAGTGCCTGATTTTAGTGTACACGTAGCATAACTCATTTCTATATTTGTAGCAAATTTGGGTGTAAAACGAAGATATTTGGGTGTAACACAAAGATATTTGAGTGTATTTTAAGAAATTTTGGGTGTATTTTTATTCTGATAAGTTCTGCATAATTCAGAACTCTTCTTCTTCCTCCTCCTCATCTTCTGCTGGTTCTTTTTTTGCATCATTATCACCATCTTCTTCTTCTTTTTTTTTCTTATTCATCTTTTTTTTGTTTTACCTTATCAAGTTTCTTCTTGTTTTACTCTCTTAACAAGAATAAAAACAAAAAAATCAAACAAAGAAGAAGAAGAAACACATAATGCTGCAAAATTACTTGGAAGAGGATGAACTTACATTCATTTAACTAAAAGAAAAAAAGAAATAAGGAAAATGTCACGGCCCAAAATGAGCCATGATCGGCGCTCAGGAAATAATCCCCAAGCAAGCCTAATCGACTCAAATATAAGTTGAATAAGAAAATTACAAATATTTTAAATAAATTTACAATGTCTAAAAAAAATAATTACATATTTTTAACCAACAAAAAATAAAATAAATATGGGTGGATCCTGCCTGTAACATATGGAGCAGATGACGTCTAAGAACTCAACAACGAATAGATACCCATTGCAGATCATTACTCTTGAATATAAAGACTCACATAATCAAATATTTATTCCTGAAAAATATTTTTAGAAAAACGGAGTGAATTTTGCTACCCATTGACTAGACAGTACATCTATAATTCACATGAGACCTTATAAATATAATTTTAGTTAGAAGATAATAATTTATATAAATAAGTGAATCAATAAGGGAGTTCTCATACAGAAATCAAATAAAAAATCTACACTTGGGCGGCTCCACCTCTATGGGTAGCTCTTTCCTCTTGTGTGTCCTAACGGAATATCAGATCTAACGTGTGGCCTACACGTTAGGCTAACAACACCCCTGCTAGCTGGAGTCTGAGTTAGATGCATCTAAGTTAACGTCATAACCGTCGTTAACTACGGTTTTCTAATACAAGCCTCCCAAACCAATTCAAAACATATAAATTCAAATATAATAAATCTTTGATCTTTCAAATACATATGGTATTGAATCAAATCAAATAATACTTTCTCATAAGAAATCTTTTCTAATTATAACTTCTTCAATCATAAGTAATTTCAAACACATTTCACAATTTCAAAGTCAATAAGTACTAACAAATACTTCAATGCTTCAAAAGTAAATATTCGAGTAAAATCAAATGTTCTAAAATAATATAAAACTTCATCAAATATATATATAGTCTCATGTAAAATTTCTAAGATATAAACTTCATAAAAATATTTTTTTCAATTATAATAAATTAATTATTCTAATCAAATCAAAGTTCTTCAACAATAGTTTTATAAATGTAATTAGAAACACAGAATAGCATAAAAAAATTAACGGTTATAAATGTAAAGCCTACTCACAAATTGGTCCCAAGAGACCGAAGAAACCAAACCAGAGTGCCAAGGAAGGTTGAAGTAGAACGGAATGAAAGAGCACGAAATTTGGACCGAGGTAGTAGCAACAACTTCGATTTCTCACTGCAGCAACCTCAACAACAGCTCTAGTATCAATAACATAGACCAACCACAATAACAATGGCAGCGAATCTAATAGCCTACGGTGCTTTAAAACTAAGCAAAGACAAAAGGGACAGCAAATATGATAGGACAGAGTCAATAATAGAGCTTTATGGCAAGACAAGGTAGAACAAGTTTAGTCTTACCAAAGGAAATAAGAGGATGGAGCATCAGCAGCTCTGGTGACCCCCCACCGGCAAGGACAGAACAGGCAGAAGCAAAGCTGAGCTAGGGCAAACTTGCAGAGGTTCTAACAGCGACTTCCGGTGACGTCAGCGCGATCCCCGGTGACCAGAGGCACGGTGGCACAACTTGCGACAACGGCGGAGGCGTACCAGCTCCCCCTCCTCGCGAGACTATCTTATCTCTAGCCATTGTGTTTCTCTCTCTCTGAGAGCTCCTCTCTTTCTCTTCGAAGCCCCATACCTGCAGCCGCAACAGCAACAACGAAGCTCCCATTCCAGCGGCAGGGACGGTATCCAGGGACAGCACCTCCTCTCTCGCACCTCTTCCTTTCCCCTTCCCCCATTCCCTGTTTCAAACTCATTCTCCCTCTCCCTACCTAATCCGCGGCAACGACGGCGACGTCCAGCCTCACCGGTGTCACCCCCTTCTCCCCCTCTTCTTCTTTTCTTCTCCCTCTCTGTTTTCTCTCGCTATTTTTCTTTCTTTCATTCTCAGCAGGGTATGTGTGTGTGTGTTAGGAGAGGGTTAGGGTTTAGAAAAGGGGTAAAGGGTAGTTTAGGTATTTTAATAAAATTAAATGGTATATGTAAAATGTTTCAAAACAGCTTGAGATGTTACATTCTACCCCCCTTAAAAAAAATTTTCGCCCTCAAAAATTGATACCGTATGAAAAATGTTAAATGGTTTTAGCCCTTTTACCAAACATGAGAAAGAAGTATAATCGGGTGCAAAAATTACAGCATAGGTGTGTGTTAAAATGATGCGGTTGACATTTACGCCCTCTTGTTCTCTTGATAAGTCAAACACACATGGTGCTTTTCACTTTGTCCATCACTCCCAAAGTACATTTGAAAGTCAAACGTCAACACTAACTTTTCAACTTGTACCAAATTCTCCTTAACTTCCTCCTCGAAATACTCTTAATTCATAATCTTCTTGACGTCGCCATGTCCTAAAACTAACGTATTGCTCGTTGTATCTAGAGATTACACGTTAACCAATAGAATCTCAAGTTTACTCAAAGGAATACAAAACTTAGGAAGAGAAGAATAAGCATCTCAGATGCTGTTCGCAAGAATTCGAAAGGATGTGTAAGATCGCAATTAAACAAGGATGTACAGAAACAATGAAATATGCCAAAAGGGAGTTAAGCCACATATTAACAAGGAAATTTGAATCGAGGGGATTCGATGGAAGCAATAAAAGGGAAGATGGAGTATTAGGTCGGAACAAGTTCAAAATGAATAAAAGAAGTACAAAGCTCACAAGAGATGGCCACTAAAGTCGATGACAATGTTCACAAGGATTTAAAAGAAAGACTAGAAACACAATCAAATAAGACATCCATCAATAATGAATAAAACTAAGAGAATTATTTCACATCCTCAAGGAAAAATATGAGACAAACATTTCAAAAGAAATAATAAAAGCATAAAGTTATCACGTCACACAAAATTCAAGTTGAAACAAAAAGATGCAAGGTTTATGAATTTAAGATTAATAGCAATCAATGGCAAAGGTTTTTTTTTTCAAGAACCTTGGGGGATACTAGATGCACAATCAAGTGAGAATATGCATTAGTAAAAAGACAAAATCAACAACAGAGAAAGCAAGCAAAATATAAATTAAAATAAAACAACACATTCTGGAATAGACAACTTAACAGTCATAAAATAAAAAAAATAGTAACTATCACAAAATCGGCATGCTTCTTTTCCCTTTCTATAGAAACCTTCGACTAAGTACCTTTGAGATTATTAGTTTATTACCATGACTTTGGACCTTAAATAATTACATCAATATAAAATTTGATATCTCCTAACTTAAAATAGTAGAAAATTATGTAATACATGGCAAGAAATGTAATTGATCTCCTTGTTGTTCCTTAAGCAAGAATTTACATATACATTTAGGTATTTAACTCCTTATGGTCGCTGTTGGTAAAATACAGTTATGTGATTTCTTATAATCATGCTGCTAGACTTAGTATGAAGTTCTAAATAAATTCACAAAGAAAATACTGATAATAATAAAACTAAACTTTGAAGTACTGCCAATTAATATACTAAAATCAGTTAAAATAACTATTTTTTTAAATATAACCCAACACATAGTAAAAGAATTTTAGAAAATTGGTATGAGGTCATATTTTTTATAAAGATAAAACACCAAAAAGAAAATTCACCTTCATAAATAGTCAAGTGAACTTAGAGCTCAGGACAAACTCAAATACATATATTAAATCTAAATATTTGAAAATATATCTCCCAAATCCTTGTCGTATCTTGAAAAATATATAAAGAAAAAAAATATTTTTGTTGGTATATACGGAGCCTTTCACAAATTTCCAACCCAGAAGTGAGACTAAGAAACCCAAAAATAACCATTACATACAAATCAAGAAACTCAACAGTCCAATCACCAAAGAAATTGACTTGCTTGTTACTTAGAAAATCTCAATGATCTCTATTAATATTAGTCATATAACCACATTTTGAGTTCAATCATAGTAGAAATCCATTTATCACTCTTTTCTTCATATATATTATTGTCTTGAGTGCACATATATACAAATTGTAAGCTTGTAGCTTTCTAGAAAACATTTAGCTCATGTTATATTTTATTATCTTATTATCAAAATATAAGAAAAATCAATCAAAATTGCAAAATTAATATTTAGTATACTATAATAAAATTAATGTAAAATATCAGTTAGATTATCAAAAACGAAGTACAAGATCTGGCAAGACAAACTGAAAAGTATGCAATTTCAGTGTATTAGAAAGTATAAAAGATTTATTGGCAACTCTCTATTTCAAGTCAAACATTCTTATATTTTCTGTCACAAGAATAGCATTTAAGTATATACACAAAATACAAAAACCAAAAAGCAACTATATCACATGAATGGCAAGAGAAATGACAAGTGTGGTACGTGTCAATGTCTTTGTTGTAAGAATTAATAAGAAAAGAATTTTTTTTTTTGGAAAAGATTACACCAATTAATTCATGGTGATAAAAAAAATCATAAAAAGTAGTATTGTCCCATGCACTCCATTAACATAGCACTTAACAATAGAACTCCCAACATATGCAACAATTTAAGGTTCAAACTAGAACATGATTAACTTGCACAAGGTAAAGTAACTTGAAGCAAAATGCTTTTTTTTTTGGATCATAAATTTAAAACAAGAAACAACTGAAAATCAGTAAACAGATTAGGAACTTGTAAGTAAAGGGTCTTCAATGAAAATCCAAACAAGCAAAGCATTGCAGAAGTGCGAGGGTAAAACTTGCATTGATTAAAAGTTTAAAACAAAGATCTATAAAGGATGGAATCTTGAACATTCAAAGCAATTTCCCATAAAATAAATAATGTTACAGAATTTAAAAAGCAAACAAATAAAATACATAAAAAGAGAGAACTAACTAACAAGTATAAGTTCAAAACTTTTGAAAGGTATTGAAAACAATGCTCAATTTGGGTGTTGAAAAACAACAAAGAATTTTAGATTTCAGAACATGATTGAAAAACAAATGAAGGAGGAAAGAAAGACCTTCTTCAAAATTCAATGCAATATTCAATACAATATTCAATACATAATAAACAACTAGTTTGAGTTATTTTTCACAGCAAGATAAGAGTATTAATCCAAAGCAGCATCAACCAGTAGAAAAACGAAAAAGAAAAAGAAAAAGAAAGCACAGGTTTTAAAGTGATTACTACACAGAAATTTCTATACACAAAATTCATGCCCCATAATTTGCATGCTATTTTGAGTTTTCTTACCATGAAAAATATGAAGCGCTGTCAGTATAGAGCAGAAGCAAAATGAGTCAAAGTTGAAATCCAAAAATTTTAGAATTAAAGGAATCCTAACATTGAAAAGGGAAGAACTTGATGGTTCCCAGAAAAAATAGTGCCCTTGAAAGAAAAGTCACGTTCAACAAACAAAACCATAGCAGAACAAATTATCAAACAAAAAGCTCAATCAAACTTTCAGATAGAAAAAGATCTTCAAATCAGCTAACACATCATAAAAAAAATTTACCACACCTAAACAGAGAAAATTATAATTCCAATCTAGCAAACAAGAATAACACTCCATGCATATGTTTGTCACGTAGTTCTTCTACCTGAGCAACCGAATAACAGTTATTAAATTTATTGATTCGAAAGAAATAATCACAAGTAGTTCAAAATTCTGTTAACTTCAAAGATCATCAACATAAGAAGAACAAACTTGTTTTATCGAAATTCAAAACAAAGCATCTAATCAGCAGCTAAGTAAATCCACAATCCATAAATCTAAATACAATTCTATAACAGGAATAAGATAAAAAATTCACAACAAAAAAATATCGAATCTTCTAGATAATTGATGAAATCTTGAAATCAAAAACCATAGAAAACAACATGAACATGAAGAATATTAAGGAAAATATTCACAAAAACGAGGAAGATTGGAACTAGCTATAAGGTAGAAATCGCGAACCACAACCAAAACTAAAGTCATTGCAAAAGCTAGTTCAAGAAAAGCTACTAAATAATAACTCAAGGTTGGGTACAAAGAAGAGGAAATAGGTGTCAAGAATCGACAGATGACTCATGATGACAAGAACCAGAAGCCAAGAATGACAGAAAGACAAAGATGACATCCCTATAGGCCTCTGATAGTACCACAATTTGTACAAATAGGTGTGCTTCTATTTATACAATTGTGATCCTACCATAAAACACTTGCTCCATATTACACAGATTAAACCTCAGCTCTGATACCACTTTGTCACGGCCCAAAATGAGCCATGATCGGTGCTCAGGAAATAATCCCCAAGCAAGCCTAACCGACTCAAATATAAGTTGAATAAGAAAATTACAAATATTTTAAATAAATTTACAATGTCTAAAATAAATAATTACATATTTTTAACCAACAAAAAATAAAATAAATATGGGTGGATCCTGCCTGTGACATATGGAGCAGATGATGTCTAAGAACTCAACAACGAATAGATACCCATTGCAGATCATTACTCTTGAATATAAAGACTCACATAATCAAATATTTATTCCTGAAAAATATTTTTAGAAAAACGGAGTGAATTTTGCAACCCAGTGACTAGACAGTACATCCATAATTCACATGAGACCATATAAATATAATTTTAGTTAGAAGATAATAATTTATATAAATAAGTGAATCAATAAGGGAGTTCTCATACAGAAATCAAATCAAAAATCTACACTTGGGCGGCTCCACCTCTATTGGTAGCTCTTTCCTCTTGTGTGTCCTAACGGAATATCAGATATAACGTGTGGCCTACACGTTAGGCTAGCAACACCCCTGCTAGCTGGAGTCTGAGTTAGATGCATCTAAGTTAACGTCATAACCGCCGTTAACTACGGTTTTCTAATACAAGCCTCCCAAACCAATTCAAAACATATAAATTCAAATATAATAAATCTTTGATCTTTCAAATACATACGGTATTGAATCAAATCAAATAATACTTTCTCATAAGAAATCTTTTCTAATTATAACTTCTTCAATCATAAGTAATTTCAAACACATTTCACAATTTCAAAGTCAATAAGTACTAACAAATACTTCAATGCTTCAAAAGTAAATATTCGAGTAAAATCAAATGTTCTAAAATAATATAAAACTTCATCAAATATATATATAGTCTCATGTAAAATTTCTACGATATAAACTTCATAAAAATATTTTTTTCAATTATAATAAATTAATTATTCTAATCAAATCAAAGTTCTTCAACAATAGTTTTATAAATGTAATTAGAAACTCAGAATAGCATAAACAAAAAAAATTAACGGTTATAAATGTAAAGCCTACTCACAAATTGGTCCCAAAGGATCGAAGAAACCAAACCAGAGTGCCAAGGAAGGTTGAAGTAGAACGGAATGAAAGAGCACGAAATTCGGACCGAGGTAGTAGCAACAACTTCGATTTCTCACTGCAGCAACCTCAACAACAGCCCTAGTATCAATAATATAGAGCAACCACAATAACAATGGCAGCGAATCTAATAGCCTACGGTGCTTTAAAACTAAGCAAAGACAAAAGGGACAGCAAACATGATAGGACAGAGTCAATAATAGAGCTTTATGGCAAGACAAGGTAGAACAAGTTTAGTCTTACCAAAGGAAATAAGAGGATGGAGCATCAGTAGCTCCGGTGACCCCCCACCGACAAGGACAGAACAGGCAAAAGCAAAGCTGAGCTAGGGCAAACTTGCAGAGGTTCCAACAGCGACTTCCAGTGACGTCAGCGCGATCCCCGGTGACCAGAGGCACGGTGGCGCAACTTGCGACAACGGCGGAGGCGTACCAGCTCCCCCTCCTCGCGAGACTCTCCTCTCTAGCCATTGTGTTTCTCTCTCTTTGAGAGCTCCTCTCTTTCTCTTCGAAGCCCCATACCTGCAGCCGCGACAGCAACAACGAAGCTCCCCTTCCAGCAGTAGGGACGGTCTCCAGGGACAGCACCTCCTCTCTCGCGCCTCTTCCTTTCCCCTTCCCCCATTCCCTGTTTCAAACTCCTTTTCCCTCTCCCTACCTGATCTGCGGCAACGACGGCGACGTCCAACCTCACCGGTGTCACCCCCTTCTCCCCCACTTCTTCCTTTCTTCTCCCTCTCTGTTTTCTCTCGCTATTTTTCTTTCTTTCATTCTCAGCAGGGTAAGTGTGTGTGTGTTAGGAGAGGGTTAGGGTTTAGAAAATGGGTAAAAGGTAGTTTAGGTATTTTAATAAAATTAAAGGGTATATGTAAAATGTTTCAAAACAACTTGAGATATTACAGAAAAGAAGAAGAAGAAAAAAATGTAGCATTAGAGGAAATATTTTTCTGTACAAAAATACTATTTGTACACTAAAATCAGCTACTAAAATCAACCACCAATATATTTGTGTAAAAATATGTGTGCTTTAATTGATTTTCAATGTATTATTTGTATTTCAGTATGTATTTTATACTGGTGGCTGACTTTAGTGGTTGATTTTAGTGTACATAAAACATAACTCATTTCTGTATTTGCAGCAAATTTGGGTGTAAAACGAATATATTTGGGTGTATTTTTATTCTGATAAGTTCTGCATAATTCAGAACTCTTCATATTCCTCCTCTTCATCTTCTGTTGTTCTTCTTCATCTTCTTATTTCATGTTCTCATCATTCTTTTTGGGAGGAAAAAATCAAACAAAGAAGAAAAAATCCATAATGTTGCAAATCAAAAGAAGAAGGAGGAGAAACACGATGATGAAGATGAAACACGAGAAGAAAAAGGAGGAGAAACACAAAGAAAAAGGAGAAGAAGAAGGAAGAAGAGGAGGAGGAGGAGGAGAAATGTAAAGAAAAAATGACAGTTATGATTTTCATCGAGGAAGAAAAAGAAGAGTTGTTCTTAATGGTAAAGGAGCGCTTTGGAAACATGATGCACATGTTAACACGCTTTTGTGGGTGAGTGTAGCTTCTGTTGGGTTTGGCCCAACTTGTAAGACTTGTAAACCAAAAAGACTTGTATGTGTAGCATGACTATTTCAAAATATTCTTCTTCTTCTACTTCTTCTATCTTTATTATCTTCCTCTACTTTTTTCACATCTCACTGGGAGTTCTCTGCCTTCTGGCATAGAAGCTTCCTTTCTTTTTTCTTTTTCTTCTTTTCTTGTTTATGACCAGGAATAGAGATTAAAAAAACCCCTCTTTGATTTTGATCCTGAACCTGAAAGGACTCTGAAGAAAAGCTTACAACAAGTTAGAGTACAACACTCCAGAAGAAACCTTTCAGAAAATTTTGAACAAGAATTAGGAGACATGGTCGAAACTGAAGGTGATGCCAAAAAGGTTCTTGGTGACTTCACCATGCCTACCTCTGACTTTTATGGCAGAAGTACCTCTGTACCTGACATTGGAGCTAACAATTTTGACCTTAAGCCTCAGTTAGTCTCTCTTTTGCAATAGAACTGCAAGTTTCATGGATTTTCACTAGAAGATCCACATCAGTTTTTAGCTTAATTCTTGCAGATCTGTGATACTATAAAGACTAATGGAGTTAATCCTGAAGTCTACAAGCTTATGCTCTTTCCCTTTGCTGTAAGAGACAAAGCTAAGATATGGTTGGATTCCCAACCAAAAGAGAGCTTAGACTCTTGGAAAAAGCTGGTTAATGCTTTTCTGGCTAAATTCTTTCCCCCTCAAAGGATGAGCAAGATTAGAGTGGAAGTTCAAACCTTCAGACAAAGAGAAGGTGAATACCTCTATGAAACTTGAGAAAGATACAAGCAACTGATCAGGAGATGTCTTCCTGATATGCTCTCAGAGTGGTCTATCATTGGCGTGTTCTATGATGGT
This sequence comes from Arachis stenosperma, assembly GCF_014773155.1. Lineage (NCBI taxonomy): Eukaryota > Viridiplantae > Streptophyta > Magnoliopsida > Fabales > Fabaceae > Arachis > Arachis stenosperma. The sequence continues at coordinate 115,852,835 of NC_080382.1, forward strand.
CTGTCTGAGATGTTCAAAATTTTATTGGACAGCACTGCAGGTGGATCATTCCACTTAAAGTAAACACCTGCAGAAGCAAGAGAACTCATTGAGATGGTTGCAAACAACCAATTCATGTACACTTCTAAAAGATATCCTGTAAACTGTGGGACCTCTCAGAAGACAGGAGTTCTTGATGTTGATACTCTGAATGTCATATTGGCTCAGAACAAGATCTTGACCCAACATGTCAATATGATCTCCCAGCATCTGACTGGAATGCAAACTGTAGCTGGCAGTACTCAGGAAGCTTCTTCTGAAGTTCATGGAAGAATCTTAACTCTATACATCATGGAGTCGTATGTTGAGTTCGATGAGATTGGTGGCAATAGAGTTGACCCTTCTACTTCCATAGCATTATATGTTGAGTTCGACGAGATTGGTGACAATTGAGTTGGCCCTTCTACTTCCACAGCCTTGGATCCATCAATAGCAGCATTTTTTTTGCATTACGCTATACCAAGCAAACATATGGAGAAAAACTTTGAGTCAGATGAAGAATACATCATCGAGACCAATGTATCCTTTGGCAACTCTGAGAAGGATGAAATTTTTGCAAAAATGCCATTGGGGTGTCAGTTTCTATTACCTGCACTACTTTCTATTCCAGACTTATTCACTGTTCTTAATCACATGCTCTTAATCATATACTGGACCTTGAAGCGATGGAGGTATTCTAAAAAAATAACAACTTAAAGTATGATGGGAAGACAGATCCCCAAAAGCATATTGATGTTTTTGAGGAAAGAATGAATCTGGAAGGAATAGGGAATGCGATCTAATGTAAAACCTTTTCGATAATCTTGTTGGGACCGACGATGGCGTGGTTTAATACGCTCCCTTCCGGCTCAATTTCTTCATTGATGTCAACATTAAATTCTTAGTCCATGTCACCACAAGGAGGACCCAGGTTAAGCACCCGATTTCCTTGTTTGGAGTAGAATAAAGGGTGGGTGAAAGCATCTGAGACTATCTAGACTACTTCAATAAAGCACTACTAGAAGTAAACATGCAGACCCATGAAGTCGCATCCTTATGATTGATTGCTGGCTTGTTGGAAGGGGACTTCTGAAGACATCTAACTTTTAAGGAGGTGAAATCCATTGATGAAATTCACCATATCGCACTAGAGTATATGCGCGATAATGAGGATGTATCCAAGGTGTTTCAATAAAAAGGAAAAATACGACACCGTCACCTAACAAGGTCGGTAGCACAGGTCAAACCTCATCTGCAAAGCCACCAACTTCACAGGTCGGGAAGTTCTTCACATACACACCTATGGTTACCTCACTTGCTGAAGTGTACCAATAAGTCTCTCATAGGGACATCCTCCCAAAGACAAGGCAGATTCGGTCTAGGACCTCATTAAACAAATATGAATTTGTGACTACCATAAATTCTATGGTCACAAAACTGAGAATTGTATTAACTTAAAAGATGATTTGGAACAAGCAATCCAGGATGGTAAGCTCCCCTAATTTGTTCAGCATGTATGGCAGCCCCGACGGCATAATGATGATGAAGATCGGGAAATCAGAAATCCCAGAAATAGAAGACCGTCGAAAAACCCAGAAGATACTGCTCAGGTTGTGGTCAACGTAGTTGTAGAAAGGAATGAATTGCCCAAATCCAACAATGCAGTAAAGAGGAATGTCAAAGCCATAACTTTGAAAGTTCTCAAGGTAACTAGCATTCTAGTAGTACAATTTATAGTAGAAGATTTTCAGGTTGTCACATCCGAAGATGATGAGTCCCTGGTGATTACTGCCAAGTTAGATAATGGAATCGTGAAAAGGATTTTGATTGATACAGGCGTAGACTCAAACCTGCTCTTCAGAAATGCATTTGACGCTCTGAGTTTAAAGGATCAACATTTGAAGCCCCATCTTCCTAGAGTTGTTGGGCTCGAGGATCATTATATCAAGCCTGGTAGAGCTGTTGACCTCCTCTTGATAGTAGAAGATGGTGTCAATATGAGAGTAGTTCAGGTCGAGTTTATTATCATCCAAGATTCCATAGCTTACAATGTGATCTTGGGAAGAAAAACAATAAATGATTTGTGTGCATTCCTCTCAACACATTTTTTAGTCATGAAGTTCCTAACCTCAAAAGGTTAGATTGCAATTATTCGAGGAGATCAGGTATCTTCCGTCAAATACAACAAGGCCAACCTGACGCTCCAAGATAAGGTTAAGGAATTACAGGATTATTCCTCCTTGATCTAGATTCCCGAATTCAGGAGAAGTCGAGGCCAGAGCACAATGAAAATTTGGAGAAATTCCAGATTGGCGACGTGTTAGAAAAGTACACCCTAATTAATAAGGAACTATCCTTCCCCTTGAAGTCGGAGCTTCAAAATTTCTTAAAAGCTAACATAGAATTATTTTCTTGGGAACCTTTTGACATGCCTGGGATTGATCCAACATTCATGTCCTATCATCTGGCTATTAACCCCAAGTTTAAGCCGGTCACACAGTGACGTTGGAAGATATCGCCTGACCGAGCTGCCGAGGTTAAGAAGCAAGTCCAGGGTTAATGGATACTGGGTTTATCCGAGAATTAACTTACTTAACATGGTTGTCCAATGTGGTCATGGTGGAAAAGTCTAATGAAAAATAGCGAATGTCTGTAGATTACACAAATTTAAACAAAACTTACCTAAAAGACTATTTTTTCCTATCTAACATTGACAACATGATTGATTCATCCTCGGAATGTTAGATATTAAGTTTTCTAGATGCCTATAGTGGTTATAATCAGATTGCGATGCATAAAGCTAATGAAGATAAGACAACTTTTATCACCCTTGAGGGGATTTATTGCTACTCTAAAATGTCTTTTAGTCTGAAAAATTCCAGAGCAACTTATCAAAGGTTGATGGCTAAAGTCTTGAAGCGGCAGATATAGAGGAATACGGAAGTCTGTATTGACGACATGTTGATAAAGACTAAGGATGACTCCGATTTGATTGCCGACTTGCAGGAAGTTTTTGACTGCCTCTGACTTCACCGGATGAGGTTGAATCTAACAAAGCGTGCATTTGGAGTCTGGAGAGATAATTTCTTGGTGTTTATGATAACTTAAAGATGTATAGAAGTTAATCCAGAGAAATGCTAGGCCATTTTAGACATGTTGAGTCCTCGGAATCTCAAAGAGATTCAAAGGCTTATAGGTCGGTTGGCCACATTGTCAAGGTTTCTGGGAGCTTCAGTAGTAAAAGCCAAACCATTATTTAAATTAATGAGAAAAGATCTGAAATTTGTATGGACAGAAGAATGTGAAGCAGCTTTTCAACATTTTAAGAACTTGTTTTCATCTCCTCCCGTCTTAGCAACATTTTGGGGGTGGGGTGGGAGGAAGAGACGAAGAGATGCTGGGGAGTGTGGTGGGATGGGATTTTGTTTTTATTATTATTATTATTATTATTATTATTATTATTATTATTATTATTAATAGTTAAGGATAATTTGGTAAAAAAAATATAATTGAAGTAGAAAATGATTTTATAACGTTTTGTAATGTCAAGAATGATTTTAATAACAAAAAAAAGATCGAAGACGATTTTGATTTTTTCCCTAAATATTAAAGGACGAAAAAATAACGAAGACAACAATAATACATCAATCTTATATTTTCTAATTCAACACATAAAAAAAATATTTAAAAAAATAACATAAAAATATCTTTTCAAGCAAATCTTCCAGGTCTCTTTTTTATACCTTCGGCATAGCTATTAGCACTAATTAAATATTAGATAAATTATTTTTTCCTTCTTTTATGTCTTGGTTACATATATTTTTTTTTTAATTACGTGCAAATGAAAGATATAAATATAGATGGGCTTGGCAGTTGGCACTAATCAACTTACTAAAATCATCAAGTATCTAGCTAAAAATTAACCAACTAAAATACTTACATATAAATTAATTTTCACATTTTTTAAAAAATATGTATGTATTTAAGCAACTATTCAATAATTTCAATATTATGTGCTTTTATCCAACACACTCTAGAACTGGCCAACTTTATTTGGCACAACAAAACGCAAAAGGAACTAAGCCAACGACTATAGAATTGATATGTCTCGAGTATAGATAATGACGCTCTGGTCCCATATCAATCAACGATGGTGTGGTTTTGCAAAATTCCAAATATCTACAACGGGTGATCATATAGTTTAACCTTAGGCTACTTGCTTTGTCCATGAGTCCGTCATATAAAATAGACATAATCAACTATTGCTACAAGTAGAAAGCAACATTACAGTACTAAATTATTTAAAAGATGTCACTATGGTTGGCCAGTCAAACCAATGTACCCCCAAATCTCTTCCTTGGCCACTAGGACTTCGTATAAAAATTTGTGCTGTTTTTCCAAATGGCAAACCAGGCCACCTTGAACTGATTTCCCAAAATCATATATAAAGATATATATAATCTAATTCTCAGTGTGACTTTCCCATAAACATATAGAAAATAAGGAAAGAAGAAAGAAAAATGCATCACCGACTGTCATGATTCTTTAAAATTAAGAAATATAATATATCTTGTAAAGAAAAAGTGTGGAATAGTATGTCAACTTGCAGCTATATACTAAGTAAGTAACTATTATAAATAAGACAATTCATTTAAATGAGATCTACTTGCATCCAATAAAATAAAGTGTAGATCGTCATTATATCTCATACATTATATTAAACATAACAAAACCCTTTAAACAAAAGCAATTTGACAACAACATTGGCCCTTCACAGTGATCGTGATGTGCAAAAGAACAACACAAAAATAGGCGACAAACCCCCGCTTTATTTTATACAACTCTGTTTTCACTTAGTTATCAAGTTCAAACACCGACCGAATAGATAGAACAAGTCACCATTGTTTTCTACATCCCACAATCTTAGAAGAGCCGGCCCATATAACCATCCATTGCCTTTCTCACCTTAAAATTGAAGCACACAACCATCAAATCTTCTTCTTCGGTTCCTTAAAACAGAACCATGGACAGGCTCATAAAATTAGACCCATCAAACACAATCTCAATAAGAATTGAACCAAATCAAAAGTGCCATGGCCATGTCACCCTATGCAACGTCATGCACACCATGCCAGTGGCTTTCAACCTCCAACCACAAATAAAATGTCGCTACACAGTGAAGCCACATTCAGGAATCATATCTCCATTAACTACACTCACCGTGGAAATATCCTACAATCTCCCACAAGGATCGACGCTGCCGGACTCTTTCCCTCGCTCCAAAGACACTTTCCTCCTCCACAGTTGTGTGGTCCCTGGCGCAGCCATCAATGAACCTTCCTCCATGGTTGATTGTGTCCCAAGCGAGTGGTTCTCGGCGAAAAAGAAGCAAGTCTTCGTGGATACCGGCATCAAGATCGTGTTTCTTGGATCCACAATTCTGGTTAAGCTCATTGGAGATGATCATGGTTCCATGGATGACACAAGAGAAGTTCTAGAACGGAGCGATCCCTCGTGGAAAGCGGTTGATTCGATCGACTCGAACGGCGAAACGTTGCTCCATTTGGCGATTTCGCGGAAGAGAGCGGATGTTGTTCAGTTGCTACTAGAATTTGAGGCTAACTTAGAGGCGCGAAACGGTTCTGGATCAACGCCACTAGAGGCTGCAGCATCTTCAGGTGCAGCCTTAATAGCTGAGCTTCTATTAGCTCACAAGGCCAACATAGAAAGACAAGAAACTTCGACATTTGGACCCATCCACGTCGCTGCTAAACAAGGACACTGCGAAGTTTTGAGGCTCTTGTTACTCAAAGGTGAAGATCGTGTTTCACAGATAATGTTTAAATTTCTTATTTTAAAGTTTAAACTGCTAAATACGTGTGTTCACCGTCGTGTTTGTCCAAGGTAAGAACGGAACTAATTGAATTATAATTGATTTGGATTTATGTGTTTTTTTTTTTTATTCTAACCAAACCAAATCGATTAAGAACACATTGATTTAGTTTGAGTAATTGAATATCTGATAAAACAAAAATTTATAAAAAAAAATTAAAAAAAAAATTTTAAGCTGAAAAGGTTAGTTTTTTCAAATTTTAAAGCTGCAAAACAAATAATAAAATGATGAATGGAGAAAATCAAAGGGTTTAGGGTGTGAGTGGGGTTTGGGAGGCTGTAATAAATTTAGAGTTAGATTAATAATCAGTAAAAGTTATATATATTTTTTTTAAATTTATATATTTTTTAATTTAATTAATAAAGGTTTATAGATTAGTTTGAGTCTCATACCTTTAAAACTATTACTCAAATCAATTAATAGAATGTGTCATTGGTTCAGTTCGAATTATATTCAATTATCTATTGATTTTAAAATCAATAATTTAATTGATTCGATTCGTATTTAAACTAGTAATTGGATACCCAATACTCATAAACACCCCTAATACTAAACATAAGAGTTAAGCCCAAAATATCTTTCTATCGTAGTTTGTATCAATTTTATCTTCGAGATTTTAATTACAATATTTTAGTTTTTATATTTAACAAAAGAAAAATTTTATAAACTATCACAATATTTTTTGTCATCACTTAATTATTAACTCAATTTTTTATTCTAATTTGTCTAATTTATGTAATCTAATAACATATTTTATCCCATATTTTTAAATATTAATGACTAAAAATAATAAATTTTGATAATTCTCTAATATTCTTCTTCACAAAATATATCAAGTTAGTCCCAACTTTTCCTTTCTTTAAATGTGATTTAACACTGAACTAATTTGGTATATTATTTTTTAAAATTTGAGAAATAAAAATAATATAATTAAAATTTCAGAAATTAAATTATTGCAAATTGTCAATATCTAAAATCACTTTATGACTTAACTCGCTAAAATATCAGGATAATTGCGTTTTTATTTTCTAATTTGTTAATATGCTCCATTAAAATTTTATAATAAAAAAGAGTAAATAGTAAAAAAATTGTTTTTTATTTTCATCTTAAGTAGTGTTAGAAAAGTAACAATCAATTAGTCAATTTTAGCTGACATACAAATAAAAAATTCTTTCGTCTATATTTTTTAAAATTACACTCTTTTATAATTTTACTCTTTTTTTTTGTTCAGCACCATAATTTTATCATCATTGTCAGCCAACTGCCACTGTGGTCAGACTGCTTTCACCGGATCACCATATATTTTAAATATTAAATTCTAAATTATAAATCTTACCTCATAAATTCCAAATTTACATTATAAATTTTAAATTCTAAATCTAAAATTATACGCTTTAAATTGGCTTTAAGTCGTATGACTTTCAATTTTTTTTATTTAAATTTTAGATGTTTTAATTGTTTTTAGTTTTTTATGTTTATTGCTAATTAATGTTCAATTCTAAATTATGAAAGTCCTTGTACTTTTTCTTCCATTTTCAGTTTTTTTTTTAATTCTGATAAAAAAATATTAAAAATAAAAAGCAGATACAAATCAAATACATTTTTAGTTTCCTAGTATTTTCTTTCTAAAATTATGATAACCTTTTTTAATAAAATTAGAAATTTATTTAAACACATAACAATTTTCTAGTAGCTCCCTTACTACTCTACATAAGGATACGGTGATTATATACAGGTGGAAATTCAGGTGTAGTCGACTTCACATAAAGTTGATACCTGAGAATTATTAGATGATTTAACTAATTTAACTAAATTTTTATCCGAGATATCAACTTCACGTGAAGTCGACTTCCACCTTTTATATATAAGGTATGATAGTAATTCTCTTCAAATTATTGTATTTAATGTATCGTTTAGGTGCAAGAGTGGACTCGCTCACAAAAGATGGCAACACAGCGTTACACCTTGCGGTTGAAGAAAATAAAATAGAATGCGTTAAGCTCTTACTAGCAAACGGTGCCAGAACCGACATTCGCAACGCCGGCAAAGGCGACACCGTCTTACACATAGCAGCATCCACCGGGGATCATAACATGGTCGAACTCTTGCTACGAAACGGTGTGAACAAGTATGTTAGAAATGATTCATCAAAAGCTGCATATGATGTTGCAGCAGAGAAAGGACACTCTAGAATCTTCGATGCGCTGAGGCTCGGCGACGATTTGTGCATTGCTGCAAGGAAAGGAGAAGTGAGATCAATACAAAAGTTGCTTGAGAAGGGTGCGTTTGTCAATGGTAGGGACCAGAATGGGTGGACTCCGTTGCACAGGGCTTGTTTCAAAGGGAGGATCGACGCAGTGCACGTGCTTTTGGAGAAAGGGATTGATTTGAATGCAGAGGATGAAGAAGGGTATGCTAATATCATGCACAAATACATGAAAAATTCATTGAGAAGTGATATTTAATTTGCATCAAACCATACATGAAATACAGTATGTGATAGTCATATGTAAAATATTTTATATGAAAAATTTACATATAACGTTCTGATATGAATTGGTATCTGATATTTATAAATTGGTATGCAATATATTACCTAATTGATTAATTCATGTAATTATGTATCAAAGTATAATTTTTCTTAAGACTACACATATAGGATATATGATATATATTCTATCTATTACGGTGTCTCTCTTTTTCTTAAACTAACAATAACATGTAGAAGAGAAAGAGATATTTATATTTGATTTTTTATCATATTCACATGTAATAATTATATTCTGTGTAGGTACACTGCTTTGCACTGTGCTGTTGAATGTGGAAATGCTGATGTGGCAGAGGTTTTGGTGAAGAAAGGTGCTGATGTTGAAGCCAGGAGTAAGAAGGGTATCACTGCTTTGCAGGTGGCCAAGGCGCTTCGCTACGTTGGGATCACAAGAATTCTTGTCAATGGTGGTGCTAGTACTTTGGATCATCAAATGGTGGTGCCAGATTCCGGTGCAGTGGTTCCAATTAAGAGTAAAATTGATGCTAAGTGGAAAATGATGAAGAACAAGAAGAAGAAGAAGAAGAAGAAGGAGGACGGTGGCGGTGGCTTTGATCGTGGTTCAACTACTCCGGCTATACCTGTGGTTGGTTCATGAATTCAGTATTCAAATTGAAATATGATTTTTTTTTTTTAGTATAATTCGTGGAAGAAAATTGTAAATTTGTCGAACTTGTTCTTCCCAATGAGATCCAAGACTTTTTTAAGTTAAATGTCAGGGATGGATGGCATTCCAACTAATATATTACAATTCAAAATATTAGGTGTAAGTAATTTTTTATTTTATTTTGTATTCAACAATAGTTAACTGTTGATTCCATTTTTTTTACTATGGATATTAACCTCTAATATTTTTCGTTACTAACAGATATTGAACTTTAATTTGGACAATGATTTTACTTTTCTTTCTCTTTTCTCCATTGAGTAAACATGATATATATATATAAGAAATATTCATCAAGTATCACTTACACTCTTAAAAACATAAATCATATTAATTTCAACGATCAGGTGTAATTATGTATGATATAAATGATGTTTCTATTTTGCACTACAAAATATGACTTTTATTGAATTTATCTTGAATACTTGTTAATTTTAGTTCCTCGTTATTTATCCGAGAAATAAAACATATAGTCCCTAACCATATTTTATAAATGGGCTAAAAAAAATATGATGAAGAAGAAAATATTCAAAAATTAAAAATTATACTTTACGCTCTCAATTAAAAGAAAAAATAATGGAGAGAATCAATTCCCTGTTGAGACATCTCTGCAAGTGAGTTTTACTTTCCCTCTTTCTTTCCCTGTTTTGGTATAGTGAGTTCCAATTAAAACGTTTTGATTAGAGTTTGAAGTTCAAAATGATGGTGATCTTCAATGCATAACGTAATATGCTTATTCTTCGTATACATTTAAATGATGCAGTGGATCTCGAACAATATTTGTAGGGTTAATTATGGCTAAAAATTCATGGAAACCATTTTGAATGAGCATTTGTTTATTAATGTTGAAATTTCAGTTAATTAGTCCAATTTGAAAAGATCTTGTATCTTTTCTTTCAAAATCATCCATTTTGTTGTTATTTATTTTGGAATATGTTTAATTGAAGTATTTAAAAATGCTACAAATAATTTGTATTTGTTATCTCGTCTTTCATCATATGGTGGCAAATTTGAGAGAGGCCAATGGATTGCTATGCTACTTAGATGAAAAAAAAAAGTGTATGAATTTCCTTCTATAGATGTGGATTTTGTGAATAAGACAGAATTGGAAAAACTTTTCAACGGGCTGGGTTACTTAGAGTACAAGACATTATACTTAAATGAATTCTACATCTACTTTGATCACCCTATCATTACCAGTCATTTTATCATTAATGAAGATCCTTGACGGAATCATCATCTTCAGATGATAAATATGAAGTGCTATGGTGAAGCTTAAAACCCTCTTCCACCTAGTTATTAGAGTGATAGTAGCGATGAAGACACTCAAAAATTTTAAGGAAAAAGGTAAAAAAAAAAAAAAAAAAGATCCATGGAAGTTATGATTCCCTTGCAGGTTGCCAATAACTTTGTTCCCTATCTTACCTTTTGTCATCATCATCTCTTAGGATTCGAACCTTTCTTCCATTTTTTTTTTTTTTTTGAATGGATCTGCCACTTTATGTTGGTTAGCCTCATCTTTAACATGAAAAGAAACAACATATATACTCATCTAGCGAAGTAAAGTGAGAAATTAAACATATTTAAATATTAAAATTATTTAAGTGATAATAAAAAATCAGTTTAAAATAGTTTAAAGTTATCTTATTTTATTTTAATTTTTTAATTTTATATTTCTTAATTACTGCTAAAAAATTTGAATAATTTTAAATATAATAAGTATACAAATATTTTGAAAAAAGGTGATATTTTAATAATAAATTTTAGAAATAATAGCATATTGTTTAAAAAGCCATTTTAAGAGGCAACTAATTTGTCATTAATTTAAGCTATCAATCTTGAACCGAGTTTTTCTTCTTTCTTTTTTTCTTAATTAAAGTATTATTTTTGTCCCAAACCTTTGAGATAAGTTCGATTTGTATTGCTAACGTTTAAATCGTCCTATTTATTTCTCTAACGTTTATAAAAGTGATTCAATGTTATCTTGCCGTCAATGTGTAATTGATGATAAAATAATATTGAATCACCTTTATAAACGTTAGAGATACAAATAAAACGATTTAAACGTTAGAGATACAAATATAACTTACCCAAAACCTTGAGAAGAAGAACAACGAAACTTTATTTTATTTTTTTTTAGCACTCTTTTTGAGTTTTTGTACTTACAAAAGCGAACTCTTCTTTTACGCTTTCTTGTTTAGAAAAGTCTTTTTTTTTTTTTCGGTAAATTAGAAAAGTCTTTTACTATATTAATACAAACAAAAGTGAACGAGCCCAGGAGCAACATCCAATACAGTGCCTAAGCCCAAAAAAATTAGATCCTGCAAATAATTGAATACCGTTTTCGGAAACAATAGCCCAAAGAAAAATGCACTGATTGCCTTTTGGTGGTGAAGGATGACCTCTGCAAAAGCAATTCGGGATTACTCGTATGAAAAAATAGTAGGGATTAGACTTTGCAGAAGTATGTTCTATGTTATAGTGGTATAATTTTAGGGTCAACAAAACCTTATGGATACCCTTATTATATTATTCTATGTGAATAAAATAATAAATTTTATTTTCATATACTGTCACCGTAAAAAAAATTTATATTAATAATTAGTTATATATTAGTAAAAATAAATAATTTTTAAATTTATTATTTAAAAATATATAAAATAAATAAATAATTAAATATAATTAAATATTCGTATAAAATTTTTTATTAACGCATCAAAATCAAACTCTAAAATATAGTAAAAGTTAAACAATAACCATAAATAATAAAATGTATTAATTAAGAAGACCATGAACAAACAAATAAAAAATAGCATTTTATCTATGTTATTAAAGTTTATGCCGTTTTGTAAAAAGTCCCCCTCATTTATATTTGTTACGGATCCGACCCACGGATCCTATGCACCCGGCTTATCGGGAGGAACCCGTTTCGACCTGAAGGCCCAAAACCGGCCCTTCAGAGCTCCTAACCAACTTTCGAATTCAAACACCTCCTATCTTGGCCAAACAAGATAAAGATAAGATAACTATTATCACCTATAAATAAGAGGACCCAGGTCCCCCCAGGTATTCATTCATTCCACACACTTTCTACCTGTTAGATCCATTCTGACTTGAGCGTCGGAGTGTCTTTGCAGGTACCTCCCCTCCACTCCACTTGAATAAGCCCGACATCCACCTCAACCCGCAGGTTCCCGATCCTTCTCTCAACCCGTACCAGAGACATCTTGTACATTGGCGCCGTCTGTGGGGACTTGCGACAGTTGAACCGGATGGAGGGCATCCTGGAGGAAAACCCTTCAAGCCAGGATGACTCCCAACCGCGTCGTCCGACCTCAGAACACCCGGAAGTCACAAACCAAGCAAAAATAGCAAGTACTATCCACCACACGAACGAACACGCCACGGACCCGCGACATCCTGAGAAAGCCAGGGACAAAGCGGCACAGATCATCCAGGATCTCTGCCTCCGGGTCCAGGAACTTGAAGGCAAACTGACCAACAGAGAAAAACACAACAACGAACACGGAAGCCAGGCGACTTCCAGGTCAAGATCCCACCGCGGCAGGTCGCCAACTCGACAACACGATAGGAGAGATGGTCGCAGCATCTCACGCAACCACCGACACGAGAAATCGTCGGAACGGCGATACAACAAGAAACACCACCGCAGCGCTTCCCGTGATCTAAGTCGTCAACACGATTCGGACGAGGATCGGAGACACCGAAATACCAAACGCACGAGAAACGACCACACCATAATGGGAGCTACACCCTTCACAGAAAGAATTTTAAGAGCGAAACTCCCCAAAGGTTTCGGCAAACCCACCGACATGAAGTATGATGGAACCAAGGACCCTCAGGAACATCTAACGGCTTTCGAAGCCAGAATGAACTTAGAAGGAGCGGCCGACGCAGTCCGATGCAGAGCCTTCCCGGTAACCCTTGCCGGACCGGCAATCAAATGGTTCAACGCTCTCCCGAACGGATCCATAGCCAGCTTCCATGACATAGCACGAAAATTCATGGCCCAGTTCACGACCAGAATCACCAAGGCCAAACATCCCATCAGCTTGTTAGGGGTCACACAAAAGCAAGAAGAATCCACACGGAAATACCTGACCGCTTCAACGATGAATGCCTAACGGTCGACGGACTCACGGATTCCGTTGCAAGCCTTTGCCTGACTAACGGGCTCATGAATGAAGATTTCCGCAAGCACCTCACTACTAAACCAGTATGGACCATGCACGAAATCCAGAACGTCGCCAAAGACTACATCAACGACGAAGAGGTCAGCCAGGTCGTCGCTGCCAACAAGCGGCAGCACGCCACCACCCAACATGGCAATTCGGCTCCCCGTCATAATCCAACACCCAAAGAGAATCAACGGGACCACCCCAGGCCGGCCAACCGGCCACCGAGAATAGGCAAATTCTCTAATTACATGCCCCTAACAGCACCAATTACAGAGATATACCATCAAATAGCAGATTGAGGCATCATCCCCAGAGCCCGACAACTCAAAGAAAGGACAGGAGGCAACAAAACCCTCTACTGTGACTACCACCGAGGTTATGGCCACAAAACACAAAACTGTTTCGACCTTAAAGACGCTCTTGAACAGGCCATACGAGACGGCAAACTCCCGGAATTTGCCAAAATCATCAGAGAACCGAGACGCGCAGAAAAAGACAAGTCGCCGGAAAGAGAAGGGCGTAACCCGAGAACTCAAAAGCTACCTCCCAGGGAGAGCCCAGAGGAAGACCCGACCATCATAGTGAACGTCATCACGGGCAAGGACGTACCGAGCAAGTTAAAACTAACAATGAAGAAAGATCTCAAGGTAATGACCGTCAGAAACCAAGCCCCAATCACCACAGCCGACAATACGATAACGATCTTACCGGAGGACTGCCAACACGGCACCTCGGCCGAAGATGCCCCTTTCGTCATCTCCGCCAGAATCGGAACAGGACTAGTACGAAGAATACTGGTAGACACCGGCGCAGACTCCAACATCCTTTTCCGAGGAGCCTTCGACAAACTTGGGCTCCGCAACAACAACCTCCAAACACACCGCCACGGCGTCACGGGACTCGGAGACAACTTTCTCAAACCAGATGGCTCAATTACCCTCCCCATCACCATAGGAACGAGCAACCAGAAAAAGACAATTCTATCTGAATTCGTAGTCCTAAAGGACTCCACGGCCTATAACGTGATTCTTGGAAGAAAAACAATCAATGAATTCTCTGCAGTCATTTTCACCAAATACCTCCTCATGATGTTCAGAACCGACGACGGCTCCGTCGGTACCATTCACGGAGACCGAGAGGTCGCAGCCGAATGCGACAACACCAGCCTAGCCCTAAGGAAAAAATCTCGGGATGCGGCCGGAATATTCCTAGCCGACCTAGATGCACGACAAGACGGCCAACCTAGGCCAGAACCAGAAGGGGACATGGAAAAGCTACAAATAGGGCCAACCAAAGAGGAATACACCTACATTAACAGAAACCTCCCGTACGATCTTAAAGAAGAACTCTCCCAACTCCTGAAACAGAACAGAGACCTGTTCGTATTTACACCAGCCGATATGCCGGGGATAAAACCCGACCTAATGTCCCACCATCTAGCTGTGGACCCCCAAGCTAAGCCAGTGGCACAAAGGAGACGAAAAATGTCACCAGACCGAGCCGCCGAAGTCAAAAATCAAGTCAAAACCCTACTCGAAGCCAACTTCATCCGGGAACTCCCCTACACGACCTGGCTAGCCAACGTCGTACTAGTAAGGAAATCTAACGGAAAATGGCGAATGTGCGTCGACTACACCGACCTTAACAAAGCTTGCCCGAAGGACGCCTTCCCCCTACCAAACATCGACGGGTTAGTAGACGCAGCATCCGGCCACCGATACCTCAGCTTCATGGACGCGTATTCCGGCTACAACCAGATCCCGATGCACCGACCAGACGAAGAAAAAACAGCGTTCATCACCCCGGACGGAACTTACTGCTACACCGTGATGCCCTTCGGCTTAAAAAATGCTGGAGCCACCTATCAAAGACTTGTTAACAAGATATTTCGAGACCTGTCCGGAAACAAATTAGAAGTCTACATAGACGATATGCTCGCCAAGACTGAATCCGGCGAGCAACTAACCGATGACCTCAAGGTCATAATGAACACCCTACGAAAGCACCAAATGCGGCTCAACCCGGCAAAATGTGCCTTCGGAATGGAAGCAGGGAAGTTCCTCGGCTTTATGATTACGCAACACGGAGTTGAAGCAAACCCGGAGAAATGTCGTGCCGTCCTCGAGATGACAAGCCCCAAAAACCTTAAAGACATTCAAAGGCTTACCGGCCGACTAACCGCATTATCACGCTTTCTCGGGGCATCGGCCCAGAAAGCAATCCCTTTCTTCAAACTAATGAAAAAAGGAGTCCCTTTTAAATGGGAGACGGAGTGCGAGGAAGCATTCCAACACTTCAAGAGGGTTCTAGCGGAACCACCAATCCTCGCCAAACCCCAAACAGGGGAAACGCTTTACCTGTACCTCTCCATAGCGGAAGAGGCACTCGCAGCAGCTCTCATCCGAGAAAACGAGAAAAAGGAGCAAAAACCCGTATACTTCATAAGCAAAGTCTTACAGGACGCAGAAGCTCGCTATTCACGCTTAGAAAAGCTAGCTTTCGCACTCCTTACGGCCTCCCAGCGCCTGCGGCAATACTTCCAAGCTCACCCCGTGACAGTCCGAACCGATCAGGCGGTCAAACAAGTATTACAGAAATCCGACCTAGCAGGAAGAATGCTAGCGTGGTCCATCGAGTTATCTCAATTCCAGATCAAGTTCGAACCCCGGAACGCCATCAGAGCACAAGTCTTGACCGATTTCATCGCCGAAATGACTCCGGGAAAGCTCGCCCTTGAACCATGGAAACTGCACGTCGACGGCTCGTCAAACTCCTCTCACGGAGGAGCCGGAATCATACTCGAAAGCCAAAACGGGATCACGATTGAACAGTCAGTACGATACGAATTTCCAGTATCAAATAACCAAGCAGAATACGAGGCCCTCTTAGCAGGACTGACCTTAGCCCGGGAAGTCGGTGCAAAGGCCCTAGAGGTAAACACCGATTCCCAGGTAGTTAGTTCCCAAATCAACGGAAGCTACCAGGCACGAGATCCCCTGCTCCAACAATACCTCACCAAGGTAAACAAACTGAAAGAAGGGTTCGAAAGCATTACCATATAGCATGTCCCCAGGGAACGAAACGCCAGGGCAGACCTACTTTCCAAGTTAGCCAGTACCAAACCAGGACACGGTAACAGATCGCTAATCCAGGAGGTCGTTAGGTCGCCTTCTGTGTCAATAACAACCAACGCTCACCTAACATCCTCAAATCGGGAGTCCTGGACTCACCCTATCTTACAGTACCTCCTCAACGGAACCCTGCCGCCAGACCGGAAAGAGGGAAAGCGAATAAAAAGAGAAGCTGCCAACTATACCATCGTAGCAGGACAACTATACAAACGTGGATTCTCACAACCCTTACTCAAATGTATCGAACCCGGGGACACGGAGTACATACTCCGCGAAATCCACGAAGGCTGCTGCGGCCATCATGTCGGAGGAAAAACATTAGCCCAAAAAATCATCAGGGCTGGCTACTTCTGGCCCACAATCATTCGAGACTCCATACAGTTAGTAAAAAACTGTGACAAATGCCAAAGACACGCCAATATCCACCAAGCCGCCCCACACCAACTCAGCACCATATCGGCAGAACGGCCATTCGGCACTTGGGGGATCGACCTCGTCGGACCCTTCCCTACGGCACCCGACCAACTCAGATATTTCATTGTCGCCATAGACTACTACACCAAATGGATCGAGGCCGAACCTCTGGCGTTCATAACGGCGACCCAATGTCGGAAATTCGTTTGGCGACAGATCATCACCCGATTCGGAATCCCCGAAGTCGTCATCTCGGACAACGGAACCCAATTTACCGACAAAAAATTCAGAGAGTTCTTAGAAGGTTTACACATATCCCACCGCTTCAGCTCAGTAGAACACCCCCAAACAAACGGACAGGTGGAATCCGCAAACAAAATAATCGTTAAAGGACTCAAGAAACGGCTCGACCAAGCCAAAGGAATGTGGGCAGATGAATTAGGGTCGGTTCTATGGTCGTACCGAACAACACCCCAAACAACCACGGGGGAAACGCCTTTCCGATTAACATACGGCGTAGAAGCAGTCATCCCAGTAGAGATCGGGGACCCCAGCCCCAGGAAAACGATCGGGGGTAACGACGAAGAAGCAGGACGAGACCTCATCGACGAAGAAAGAAGCATAGCTCACATCAAAGAGTTAGCGCTCAAACAAAGAATCAGCCTAAGATACAATCACGGCGTCATCCGACGGGAATTTGCAACCGACGACCTCATCCTACGACGAAACGATATCGGTCCTCCAACTCCAGGAGAAGGAAAGCTCACCCCCAACTGGGAAGAACCATATAGAATCAAGGCCGTAATCGGAAAAGGAGCATATAAACTCGAACGGCTCAACGGCAACGAAATCCTGAGGACCTGGAACGCAGCCAACTTACGACGATACTACGCCTAGACCGACCTAAATAGGTCGCCCCTTATTTTCCTTTCAATTTTTTAAGCTTCATTTACATTTTTATCCTTTATTTCTTAGTTTTGGGTACTCTTTCCCGCCGCTAACGGAGGGTTTTAACGAGGCCCAACCATTCACATAAAAATTCCGTTTAAAAACTATTTCCACTTTCCTACACGTCCCAAATACGGAACAAAAGACACGGCCACGACTGGAGGACTGATCACCCCCCAGGCCCAACACACGGATATCCATAAAAACCCGACCAAACGACGGTCCCGGGAAACGAAAAAATATCCACAAAAACCCGACCAAACGACGGTCCCAGGAAATGAAAAAACAAACGGAATAGCTCAAAACATATAAAGGCTCGGACGGCCGGAAATACCATTAAACGGTTCCCAAAGTCACGGCCCTTGGCCATCCAAAATATTCAAGAAACAAACAAAAAATTCAAAGTAAAATTTACAAAGGAAAAAGCTACTCGAGGTCGACAATCTGGCCGTCACGAATGACCTTGAATGCTCCCATCACGGACACATCCACGCCCGGAGCCAGCACCAGGACCTGTGCTTTCATCGTCTCCTCGGTAGCAACAATTGCATCTTTAGCATCAGCCAACAACCCCGTCTTCTCCCTCTTCAAGGCAGCAACCTCGGCCTTCAGAGCCTCCGACTCAGCAAGAAGCACGGCACTTTGAGAACTCGCATCTGAAGCCCGCTGCCGCTCCTCTGCCAATTGAGAAAGAAGCGAAGTCTCAACACCGGCAAGTCGGAGGATCTCCGCCCCGGCTTCCTCAGAAGACTTCACCGCCTTCTCCTTCGCAGCATTGGCAGCCTCAAGCTCCTCCTTCAGCTTAACCACCTCAGCTTGGGACAGACGGAGCTTCTTATCCAACAAACCAACCTGAGCCATCACGGGCTCAGCTTTCCGAACGACAACGGCAGATCGAAGAAGGGCACGATACACCGACTTAGCCTGGAACGAGACGTCGCAGCCATCAAAAAACGGCTCCGTTCCAGGCATCAAGTGCTGATCAATAAATCCTGGGGCATCAAAACGTCGGTCCATCACACTGGGTACCAAACCCTCGTCCTCAAAAGTCTCGCTGCTCGGCTCCTCAGGCCTCCTCCTCTTCCGAGAAGCCTCGGCGGCCGTCACCACGACAACTTCAGGCGAGCTTGCAGGACCGGGAGGAGCCTGAACACCGGTACGCGCTCCCGAGGAAACCACTTCCTGAGAAACAGCCTGAGAATCCACGGCCGGATTCGAAACAGGAGTAGCCGGAGACGACGACCCCTCCTCCCGGACCAACGCTGCCTTCAGCCTCGCCAAAGAAGTCAACCCACCGGCCATCTCAACTGAAAAGAAGCCAGAGAAAAATCAAGTTAAAAAAAGGGGGAGAGAAGAAGACGGGACAAAGCACACACCAATATACGTCCGACAAGCCTCAGGATCCCCCATAACATCTCGAGGATTTAACGGACGCTCACCGAACAAATGCCACAAAATGCTGGCAATGTCCTTATCCTCCCGAGATAAATCATCAAAGGTAACTTTAGTCAGAGCCGACGGGCCAGCACCAAAATTCCAATACGTCAGAAACCGGCGCTCGCCCTCCAGCGTCAGCCAAAACGGACGATGCCCCTGAACGGGACGTACCTTAAAATACTCCCACTTAAAACCATGAAAAGAATCCTCAAACAACCCAAAAATCCGACGATGAGGTTGAGCACGGAAAGACATATATCCTTTCTTATGCTTCCCCTCCTTAGTCGGGAGAGTGCATAAGAAAAGAAAAAGAAAGACGGGAACAGAAGCCGGAAGATCGAGATACCGGCACACCAGTTCAAACGACCGCACGGCAGCCCAACTGTTCGGATGAAGCTGAGACGGCGCCACGGAACACCTGCTCAGCAGATCCTGAACAAACGGCGAAAAAGGGAACCGCACACCGAGCCGAGTGAACATAGACTCGTAAACCCACATCCAGTCCGGCACGGTGGGCGAATGAAGGTTCAGATAACAGACACGCTCGTCGGCATCAGGGAGGACGAGCTCATACCGCCCCTCCTCATTACCACCACCACAGATCGCCCCCTGATCACGGAGCCGCTGAAGATCGTCCTCCGTCATCCACGACGGAACACCCCACACACCGCTGGTCACCCAACCGTAGCGATTGGGAACGCCCCTGGAGGGGGCTACTGGGGCTCCCACACCCTCATTTCTCTGCCGTTGCATACCTAAAACAGGGAGGAGCACCACCATCAGCCTACTAACTCTACGCAGAAGCAAGATAGAAACCTAATACCACTACCAAACCAGCGCGGTGGCTCACCACCACTATTAAGCGAACACGGCGGTGCTCAGCCCCTCCAAACTCAAGATACTACCCCCCAGAAAATACCAAACACAGTAAACAAACAGTAAAAGAGTATACAAGCAAAACAAACGCATGGCAAGGACAGAACAAATATTTGCAGAGTAAAAAGACGGAAAGAAAAACATGCCAACCTGATGATACAGAAGGAAGCCTGAGGAAAGCTAGAAAAACGGAAGAAGCAAAGCAGCACCAAAAAAAGCAAGAGGAGCTTCCCTTCAGACGACGAATTTTTTCAGAAGAGAAAATGAAGAAGAAAATAAAAACGAATGAGGGAACTGAAACAAAAGTAAAAAAGCGGTTTCAAAATGGGGCAAAAGGACACAATTAACCCTAGGCACAATGAAGACTCATACGGGCAAAAGAAGAAAACGTCCTCTCGCAATAAATACCCCCCATCGAAAAAAGTAACGCCTCGAAGAACGTAACGGGCGCGACCGATACGGAAGAGTCACGTCAGACCTCAACGGTCAGACGAATCTTCCACGACACGAAACCAAGACGCCGACCTCATCTCGAAAGGACCAGACAGGCACCCGAGAAAAAATCAAAGCCCACCACGAGAACAAACGTCTCCCAGCGACAGCACGATCCCGCTCGTTCTCCCGCTGCGGGGGCAACTGTTACGGATCCGACCCACGGATCCTACGTACCCGGCTTATCGGGAGGAACCTGTTTCGACCTGAAGGCCCAAAACCGGCCCTTCAGAGCTCCTAACCAACTTTCGAATTCAAACACCTCCTATCTTGGCCAAACAAGATAAAGATAAGATAACTATCATCACCTATAAATAAGAGGACCCAGGTCCCCCTAGGTATTCATTCATTCCACACACTTTCTACCTGTTAGATCCATTCTGACTTGAGCGTCGGAGTGTCTTTGCAGGTATCTCCCCTCCACTCCACTTGAATAAGCCCGACATCCACCTCAACCCGCAGATTCTCGATCCTTCTCTCAACTCGTACCAGAGACATCTTGTACAATATTTTTTATTTTTCCGTTCCTATCTTTTATTCCTTGTTTTATATATTAAAAAAATTGAATAATTTGATTTGAATTTTGGTGTCTCTTGCATATTTCTTTGTCTCTCACACCACTTTCATCTTTTTAAATTATATCATTTACAGATTTTTAATCAATTATATTTTTTGTGCTTATTGTGTTATATATACAAAAATGCTCTATAAATACCAAGTACCAAATTTGTTCTGTATTTATATATATTTTATTATTTTATCAACAAATATAATAAACTACTAGAATAATTAAATTAGTCATAATAGAATAACCAAATTCGTCGTAGGCGAATAATTAAACATTTTACAACAGTATAATCGACTGTTTTTTACATAATACTAAAAAATATTGAGTAAAATTAGGTATTTGAATATTTCGACTTTGAACTAATTAATCCTTAAAAAAATATTAATTTGATTTTTTGGTATAGCAAATAGTAGACACATGATCTCTTTCTATTAATTCATCAATTAAAATTTAACGATGATACTTATATATAAAGTTAATTATTTTAATGTGTTTATCTATAAAAGTTAATAATGTAAATAGTAACTTTTGGAGCGAAATTTTATTTGTTTTGACTGTGATAAATAAATAGCAGTTGATAATAGATATATGAAAACTTAAAAAATAATAAATATCTCACTCTAAAATTACATCGTTTTCATACTCATTATGTGACAATAATAAGACATGCACTATTATAAATATTAAACTATATATACAATTCTGTTTCGCTTTATACTATTCATTGATTGAAAGACATATATATTTACGGCTTGTTATCTTTGAGAATCTAATTGATACTTTTTTTTTAAAAAACTAATTAGTCCAAAGTTAACATCTTCAAAGATTTAATTGTCACTTTACTTTTCTTATACAATGGCTTATTTTCCAAACATGGTAAAAAAAACTCATTTTCCGAACAACAACGTGGTGGAAGAGAAAACTCAAAAGACATATAATGAAACATTTAGTCTTGGATTGCACTTAAAAAAAGAGGGTAGTGTAGTTAGTAGTAGTGTAGTGTAGACAAACCCATGAATTGTGGACTTGTTGGAGTTGGTTGAAGTAGCAAAACGTAACAATCAACGGTTGGTGTCAAAGTTTCAGTTGTCAACAAGAACCAGCCACCATCACATTGTAGAGGATCACCAACCCCAAAAGAGTAACATTGCAAATTTTTTATTCCAAGGTTTGGTTGGTGAAAATTATGTACACCAATATAACACTTTCAACTTTTCGGCTCTCCTTTAACTATATATATATAGGGTTCTTACCTACTCATCAATTTGAACTTATTTCAATATATTAAACTTCATTAGCTCACTAATTGGCGTGTTCAAGGTGCATATATATTGTGGGTTGAATGAAGTTGCTTCTCGCCTATCTTTTGGCCACATTCATTTTGACTCAAACATAATGAAAAACATGTATATATGCTTGATAATGTCATTTTGACTTTTGTTTGTCAGTTTGCGTGCATGATTTCCACATCAAAACTAACACTTCAAAAATCTGATCTGATGCCATAAAACCGAGAGAAAATAAAGAAAAATATGAGAATGAAATTTTTTTATACTTTCTGAGAAAAAGAATAAAAAAGGTGTAATATGGTTTATAAATGGTATACGTTGTTACTTGTTAGTGTATGTTAAGATTGTCAGTTTTACGGAAGTATATGAAATTAGTTGCATATCCAAAAAAAAAAAAGATCGAATGAAAAATTTATAAAATAAGAGACTTGTTAACTTAATGTCTTGTAAGTTAAATATGACGTCTCATTTTATATTTTTTCATTTGTTTTTTTTTAAATTATTTTGGTATATAAAATACCTTTTATATTATTTTATAACGGACCTAAAATTAATATTTTTTTTACATAATATCGTACATAATTACTTTTATTTCAATATATATAAACAAACGGTACATATAATTAAAAATAATTATTTTTCTTTTTTACAATATCCTCCAACCCTAACTAATCCGTCATACTGTCACGAATATGTAAGAAAAAGAGAGCAAGTGCGTAGAGCAACTTATTCTCCCACATCTGCAAGAAAAAGAAAATAAAAAAAAAAATCAAAATCAAGAGAGCATGTATGTTGACCTAACTTTATTAAATTAAAGTCACCATATAATATATAACCTTAAAGTTAATTCAAATTTAAATTTTATAATAGAATAAATAGACTACGTGTTTTGTGTGTCTGGAGGTATATATATACTTTTCTTCCTTCAACTTAAATCAGGTTGAGTTCTATTTAGTATCCAGCCTAAACTTCTCAACCAGATTTAAATTATTAAGTCTTACGTGCACTAGTCACCCTAAGATTATTTAGTATTATTTTCCAATTTATTGCTTCATCAAGCAACTCATGAAAATTGAAAGTTCAACAAAATATATATAATCACGAGTAAGTTGTTGTTTCATGATTTTTAGTTTTTCGCTCATCTATTCATTGCTCTGCAGTTGCATGAACGCATATTTATTGTTTAATTTCCAACAATAATGAGAATAGTATACCGTACAGGTGTGATTTTCTTCATCCAACTTTGAAGCTTTATTAAGATCGAAAAACCATCCTTCCTTACAGTGAATAGTGAAATTATCATCAATATATATATTTAGTGTTTTAAGTAGTTTTTTTTTTCTTTCCTTCCCAACATGCTTTAACTTTACAGATATGAGGTGTATATATTAATTATTCTTCTATTTTATTAAGTTGTATATCAAATTATCAAAATCCTAATTAAGTGTGTTGTATATATATGGAGAGATTTTCTTGCTCAGAGCTACACAAGTAATCAAGTATAGATTTCTATTATTATTGAATTATTCTCAACATATACTAGCTAGGATATATTGATTGAAGCAAGTTTTATTCGTAAATATACACAAATTTCTTTGTATCTAATTGTGATCTATAATCCTACAGAAAAAAGTTTGAAGACTAGCAATTTTAATTTATATTGGCCAATATTTTTAATTAGTAATCGTTAACTTTAATTCATCAGTTTGTCATAATGGACTATTTGTACAATGTGTACAATGGATTATTGAGTTACAAAATGAACATCTCCCATACTATTTAGAATAACCATCCGAGTACTAGAGATAATAAACATCTTTCCAAACTTAAACTGATTTAGGGTTCACCAAGGATCGAATTCTTGACCTTTCGAATCTAGAACTTTAATATCATGTCATGATATCACTCATTCCAAAAGCTTCAGCTGATGGAAAAAGGTAACACTAATGGTTATATCTCTAATACTCCCTAAACCTCTATTGTACACATTGTACAAATATTCCATTGACTCCTTACACTTTTTTTTAAATATTATTGATTAACTGTCGACAAAAATAATAAATTGTGCTAATTTTATAACGTTGTTCAATTCTATATAATAAAATAATAATTGTGTAACATTATAGACCTATATATCTTTTTTTTATCAAAAAATGAAGGGGGGGGGGGGTTTGACGGACAGACATGAATCCATATATCCCCAGTACTTTTGAGGAAAAACTTCCACGGCCGAAAATTCTCTTTGATTTTTCTTCTATGGATCACATTATTACTAGGGGAGTTTATCATGGGAAGATATTCACTAACGAAAAACAATGGTAAATTTTTATGACCATAGTAATCACTTACAACGTTTTGTATCTTCGTAGTCAAATTATGTAGAAGTTTTTTACGTTTTTCTTTGTCCGTAACTAATTTGAGCTAGATTCTATGATATTTTTTTGTTTGTTTTGAGTTTCTATCAGCTTCTTCAACTATATTTTTCTTCTTTATTTTGATTTTTTATAAATCAATTTGTGTTGTGTATAGTTTATACTCTTAAAAAAAAAATTATACTAAAAATATTTAAGTTAGAATTTTAAATTAAAGTCTCAGTATACTAATTTTAACAATTGATTGATAGTATCGTTGTTTTGTTTAACTTTATTGAGTAGCTTGATTTATTGAGAATTGATAATATAAGAGGTCAGTTCTCTTTATTTTTTTTCTCGAGCTCTTAATTATTAGTAGACTATTAATTGATTATAACTGAATTTTTTTGTGATATGAGTTGGAGTATATTTGATTATTATACTGAATGAGTTTGATTATGTTCAGTTTTTAAAAATGATATTATAGCATAGTTGATATTTACAGCATATTTGATTATAACTGAATTTTTGTGATATGATTTGGAGTTTGTTTAATTATGTTCAGCTTTTAAAACATGATATTATAGCATATTTGATTATAGCATACTTGATAATATTATTGAGTTTTAACTTTTTTTTCTTTTTTGGATTTAATTGGATTTTGGTTGTTTAATTTTCTAGTTTTGAAAAAATGCGAAAGAAGACTGCACCAAAACGAGTAGAAAGAGAACCAAAAATAATTGTCGAATTAAGATTTTGGAGCTAGCAAAGATTATCAATTCCATGAAAAAATGAAAGGGAAAAAGCAAAAGGAAAAATAACATAAGGAAGCCCCAAAGATTGCCAATTAAAACAAAAGAAAGAAAAAAGAAAAGAAAGGTTTGGATACCCTGAAGGAGACAAAAGCACCAAAACAAAGAAAATTAGAAGCTTCCCAAATTAGTCCGTATGCAAATATTGAGACGGAAACCTTAGAAAAAAGAATTGTAGATGAAAGAAAGATAATCCGAAGAAATTTTGGGACACATCGAGGGTGGAAGAATTTATTGTAAAAATTTTCTTCTAAATTTCTACTATTGAATTTGACTATCATGTTAGCAACCTTTTAACTACTGAATTTGATTATCATGTTTACTAAGTTTGATTATGCTCAAGTTTAGTGCTATATTTGACTACTGAGTTTGATTATACGTGTTTACTGAGTTTGATTATACTCAGGTTCAGTGCTATATTTGACTACTATGTTTGATTATACTTATTTATTGAGTTTGATTATAATAATCAAACTCATTAGTCAAATATAACACTAAACCTGAATATAATCAAACTCAGTAAACATGATAATCAAACTCGGTAGTAAAACATAGCACTAAATCCCTACATATTCATAGATTATCATCTGATCTATGCAAATGCAGAAATTTTAAACGTGCAAATTACCAATTTAACTCCAATCCAAAGACTAAACATTTTTTTCATTACACAAATTTATAACATAAATTTTTCAGGATGTAATCACACAACGTACATAATGTAATTAGAAAACATTTTTTTCTGAAGGGGTTAAGTACTATTTTCGTTCTTAAGGTTTGGGGTGAAAATCAAATTCGTCTCCGACCTTTTTTGTTATTAAAATCATCCCCAACGTTACAAAACGTTACAAAATCGTCATTTTTTACTTCAATTTAATTTTTTTGATCAAATTACCCTTCACAATTAATAAAAATAATATTAAACAAAACAAAATAAAAACACCCCCACACGGTATCCCACCCTCATCCCTGATCTCTCTTCCCTGTTCCCTCCCCTATCCTATTCCTCTTACTATCTTCGAACTCCCCCTCCCCAAATCCCAATTCTTCTTTTCTCTTTAGACAAAAATCAAATTTAACAACAGCAACAAAAACTAAATTTAGCAACAGTAACAATAAATTCAGCATTTTCAGCCAATTCAACAACAACAACAATTTTCTTACTAAAACATGCATGTACATATAAGAGAAATTGTTGCAAGAATCCAGCCACAAATTCTTGCTGCTATCTGGACAAGGCAATAAACATTAATATAAATGAAAACGAAAGAAAAGGTTTACCATGAAAGACAAGGCAAATCTAACCTTAATTCTATCTAAAATCAACAATAATAGCACAGGCAAAGAAAAATTAAATGAAAAAAATGATATAAAAAAAAAGAAGAGAGGAGGGATATGTTGGTGGCGACCCACCTCTCATGGAAGATCCTCTCCCTGTCGTTCCCTCCTTTCTCTTCCCCTTCCAATTTTGATTTCCTTTCTTTCCATTTCTATTGGTGCAGGCTGATTCCATTAGTGGCGACGAAAAGCGTTGGACGCGGACGGAGGAGGAAGAAGAGGAATGGTGGATGGTGAAGGAGATCCATGCGAGGATGAGGAATGGTGGATGGTGAAGGAGATCCATTAGTGGGCTTGATCTTCTCTGCACCGCATGGAAGTGAAGATGAAGAAGATGAAGAAGAAGAAGAAGATAATGAAGAAGAAGATGGGTTGTTACAACCTCGTCGGGGAGAGATGGTGTCGAGCCATCGGCGAAGGGAGGAGGCATTGGAGAGGGGGATTTGAAGAGATTAGAAGGAAAGGGATGGGGAGGGGGGATTTGAGATCAGGACGAGGGTTGAGTGTGGGGTGGGTGGGGTGTTTTTGTTTTTATTTTTTAATATTATTTTTATTAATTATTGTTAAGGGTAATTTGGTAAAAAAAATAAAATTGAGGTAGAAAAGGACGATTTTATAACGTTGGGGATGATTTTAATAACAAAAAAAGGTCAGGGACGAATTTGATTTTCACCCCAGATCTTAGGGACAAAAACAGTACTTAACCCTTTCTGAAACAAATAAAAGGATCTAAATGACATAATGAAGTCACAAATCAGAAGCATTAGCCAAATTAAAAGCATTTGCATAACTAGATACACAAATTACCAAAATTCAACACACAGAATACATGGATCAGTTGGAGCAACTAAACTCTCCATCAGAAATCAAATATGTAGTCAAACTATTCAGGAATAAAAAAAGATAATCAAAGAATTAAAATTAAATCAGGAATAAAACATGGATAATCAAAAAATTAAAATCAAACCAGGAATCAAAATTAACATACGAAGTAAATTAAACACAAACCTCATTATTCAAGGTTGTGGATTCCATTGAAACAAAAGTTATAATCAAAACCCTAAGATAACAAGAACCAGAAATGGCGCTAAGAAGAGCTTTTGTGAACTGCGGGATCGAAGCAGAGCAGAGAGAAGCGTGAAGAAGAGAAGAAAGCGAGAGTGAGATTGGTGTGATCGACGAGAAGTAAGGAGTGAGGTTGGCGCGATCGAAGAGAAGAGGAGTTTGGTGCATGCAATGGAACCCCCTCCTGCCGAGAAGAGAAAAAAATCACGATTGAAAGAAGAGATTTTTGACGCAATGAAAAAACTCCTAGCGCGTTGTATTATTTTTGAATTATTCTTATACGTAACCATATTTTTTAGGTTTAAGTATTGTTTTCGTTCCTAACGTCTTGGGTCAAAATCAAAATTGTCCCCGACCTTTTTTCGTTATTAAAATTATCCTCAACGTTCAAAAACGCTTTAAAATTATTCTTTCCCGAATTCTTGGACTAAAATACCCTCATTATCATAAAAAAAAAAAAGAAAACACGGGGAGAGGGGAGAAGGGAAAAGGGGAAGGGCAAGGGGGCACGGGAGAAGGGAAGGGGGAAGGGGCCGGGAAGGGGGGATGGCGCCGGCGAAGGGGGAAAGGGGAAAGGAAGGACGCGTGTCGGGGGGGGAAGGGGAATAGACGCGGGGTGGGGTGGGGGGAAGAGATGTGGGGGAGGAGGAGGGGAAGGGGAAACGGGGGAGGGGGACGGCGCCGGCGAAGCTTGGAGCCGCCGTCGCCGTCACCGTTGGGGATCGCGAGGGAGAGAGGAGACGCGAGCCACTGCCGCTGCCTCGCCGCCTCTGCCTTGCCGTCCTGCTGCCTCCGCCTCCGCCTCGCCGCCTCCACCTTGCTTCTGCTTTCTTGCTTTCTGTTTCTGCTTCTTGGTTAGGTGTTGTTTGGTTTTGTTGCTGTTGTTTGGTGTTCTTGGTGTTGGTGTTGGTGTTGGTGTTGATGGCAATGGAGGTGGTGGGGTGAGGAAGGTGAAGAGGAGAATGATGATGATGAGAGTATTTTGGTCCAAGAATTCAAGAAAGTATGATTTTAAAGCGTTTTTGAACGTTGATGATGATTTTAATAACGAAAAAAGGTTGGAAACGATTTTGATTTTGACCCAAGACGTTAAGGACGAAAACAATACTTAACCTTATTTTTTACAATATTTTAGTGAAAATTGTTGAATTGGTGACTAAAATGTAGTGTACAAATAGTATTTTTAAAAGAAATTTGATTGAACTTGATTATAAAATAATGGAAGAGTATAGATAAATATTTCTTAATTAGCTAACTTTAAACAACTGTAATTAATAATTATTAATTTTATATCTTTTAAAATATAAAATTTAAATAATCACTAATTAATAATTAATTAATTAATATAAAATATGATTTATTTTCATTATATTTTTAGTAAACAGAAATCGTCCCATGAGTTATGGTCCAAATTCCGATTTTTAAGATTCCACATGTTACTTGCATTCATAACTTCAAATCCACGTTGTCATTGATTGCAAAATATATAAATAAATAGTTAAATAACATTTACCTATCTCTTATTTATATTTTTTAAGTTTCATAATATTTTCTCATTTAAAAAATTTGTGGCATTAAATTTTTTTATTTATATCTAATAATTATTTAATTTAAAAAAAAGTTATTTTTCAAGACAATTTTTTTATTATAAATTTTATTCTTTTTTATAAAGGATAAAGTATTTTTTATTTCGTTATTATTTTTTATGGAATATACATCAAATGTATCATCAATAAGTATATATATCATTCTGTTAAAAATTATATCTAAATAAATACATCCCTTGTTATATCTATTATAATATATACTATATTAGTTTTCAAAAATAACAATCAGTCAAGTAGATTCTTAATTATTATTTGTGTCACTAAGTAAACAAATCCTATTTGAAAAGCATCTGTTGGAATCTATTTATCCCACTAAAATGTAGTGTTTTAAATAGGTGCAAAATAATGCCATTTTGTATATTTTGGTAGGGACTTATTTGTCCTACTGCTAATATGTGGCATCTTCACAGATTATTCACTTAATGGTTATGTAAAATTTTTCTTTAATAATCAATGATTCTCATTAACTGAAGGACTTATTTATTTTTTAAATTGAAATTCAGAGATCTAAAGCATAATAAAAATTAGCAGTAGACGAAATGTTTGACAAAAAATTTCCTGAAAATAAACTGATTTAAAATATATACTCCAAGCTTAATAATTTGTATACTAAGAAGATCACAAGCCATTTATAACCTCATCAAGAAATCTATAACTTTGAGGCTTCCAAAATTCTAGTTTATTTATCCATATTCTGGTGGGTGCTTTTAGTACAAATTATTGGCCGAATAGGGAAGGAAAAAAAATGAATTCATTATTTATTGAGCTAAATACATATAAAAGAAAGGGCTGGAATCTATAATTTTTGAAAAAAAAAAAAACGAGTCAACTAATCAAGCTATAATTTAACTCGCAAATTAAATGAACCATTTTTAATTTGACTTGCTTTTATTGTTCTATATGAAAAAAAATATTTTATCAAGTTAGATTGGTCTGGTTAACTCAGTAATTTTATCCGATTAAATAAATATTGACAAATTCTTAAATAGAATTTAGTATCAT
This sequence comes from Arachis stenosperma, assembly GCF_014773155.1. NCBI lineage: Eukaryota > Viridiplantae > Streptophyta > Magnoliopsida > Fabales > Fabaceae > Arachis > Arachis stenosperma. The sequence continues at coordinate 115,883,487 of NC_080382.1, forward strand.
AAAAAATAAAAAATATATTTTTTTATTATAGTATAAAAAAAATTAAAACTGAAAAAATATACATCTTAACAATTTTTACGAAATTAAAAGTAAAAATTGTATACAGTAAATTATTTTTGAAATATACAAGAGACAAGTTAAAAACTAATATTAATATTTATTTTAAGGTGTTTTCTGGTGCCTAAATTTTAGATATAAAATTTAAAAATAAAAAATAGATTTTATCCTTTTTTTTGTCTTTATTTTTCAACAAATTAAACACAAAAATCATAGACGCCAATAAATTTTAATAAAATGTTTTCTAGGATTTATATAGTATGATTTTAATGACAGACGACCACCGTCTTTTTTCTTTCTTCATGGTCCGTGGATGGGGACCAAGTCACGTGCGTGAGAAGCATTTTCCAAAACGGCGATCCGATCAGAATGCCGCGCTACCACCGACAGTTATGGCGTTGCCGACACTGCCTATTGCGTAATAATTTGCTTCACATATTCACATTTCACAAATACAAACCACCTAAGCCGGTTTCTAATCACAATTATATTTAATCAAGTGTGCATATCAGTAGTTTTTTTCATGTTAAGTAATGTTTTTGGAATGTGTTTATTTGAATTGTTTCCATTGAATTCGTTCTATACTAAGGAGTTTAAAACCACCAGCAATAACGATAGCAACACTTAAAATGACCTTTAAAAAGATTTCATTCGACAATTTCATCAAGAATTTGAGGGATTTCGTCATATCAAGTTACACCAAGGTTGTTAGATGTGCCCTGAGTTGACAGAATTTTTTTTTTTTTAATTTAAGTAAAAGTCATTCTATTCTATATCTCTTGTTTAAATCACTACTGAAAAAATGTATTCTAAGAAAGAATAATTTATTATTATATTAGTGATGTTGGATTAAATTATTTGTACAAACAATATAACTTTGTTTGATTGAGCTGTACGTCTAAGATACTATATATGGATTATCGATCTCTTCTAAGATGCATGTAATACGCATAACGTCTAACTAATCTAAGTAATATACTAATATCCCTAGCTATAAAAAAATGTCTATCGAAGTCGCAAATTTTCAGATGCCAAATTATAACATTATCAATGATAAGATAATAAGAAAATATATACCAATTTTTCGAATAAATAGGATATATACAACACACACGCAACAACTTGTGGAAGAATACAGATCACCAAACCACAGGGTCCCAGTGTCCCACTGCCATATTTTATTTTTTGTTGGCAAACCAAAATATCTTACCAAAATAATAGTAGTATTTTACCAACTTTAAATAATTGAAAAAGCAACCTTTATTAATTATATGTTAGTGATCATTGTTAGATTTTAATTTTATTTCAATAAAATATATATAATTAGAATCTGACATAAAAAAATAAATAGTTTTTTGAGCTTTTTGTTAAAAGATAATTTGATTTTTTAGGATTCGAAAATACAAAAATATCCTTGACCATTTAAAATACTTGACATATGAGTCTTTCTGTTTAATCTAGTCTTTAATATCAAATAGAAATGGTTAATATAGTGTCCATGTGTCTATTACGGAATACTGTTTCCGTTACGATGTCAATGTGTTATCTACTCATCAAAAGATTAGATAACAATTAGGTTCTTGTGTTCCCAAAACGACATTGTTTTGGGAGCTATCCTAACTCTTTAAATTGATCCCAGACGCCATTGTAGTTAGAGAATTTTTGTGTTTAAGGCTGTGTTCCATGGTCAGTAAAAGAGGTTTTTTGAGCACGCAACGAGTTCAATTGTCGTTTAACATTCGTTGCGTGGAAGGTGGAGACGAGAAGGATAGTATTGTTCCGAGATACAAATGTAGAGTGTATGTTATATTGTACAAGTCCAGAACACCAACTAACCCCCAACCGATTACTTTTTGGGTGTCCATCTTCAAAGTAAGATGGTTATGTAAAGCTTGAAGCATGTTGATGCAGTTAATTGACTTTTGAATTCCTTTTTAAACTTACAGTTGAAAAATTCATTTCGCTGCAAGTTCTTTCTCTGGCTTGATGTTCATGTTGCAAAAATTAAAAGCACAAAAAAATTAATTTGTCATAATGAAGTTGATGATGTGGAGGAGTACTACTTGTACAATAATAAGCTAGAACAGAAGAGACTTGTTAAGTTGAAAAGGAAGCTTACTTATCCAGAGAAGAAGAAAAATACTAATCCATTGGTTATTCTTGTATGTTTGTGAGTAACTTGTGTTATTGTGGTTGTAATGAATTCTTGAAAAATATACAACTAGAAAAGCTATATATTGTTGTTGTGATGAACTATAATTTGAGTTTACAGAATTTAGTTATGTTTATCCATTAATGAATGATAATATTTTGTTGCTATTATATCAGGTTTGATTGGCTGTACATAATATTTTGTTGATGGTCTAACTTTGTGAATTTCATTAAATATCTTGGTTCATTAAATACCCAAACATAATATATGATAAGTTAAAAGAAGTACAATTTTATTAAAGTAACATAATAAAACACAATAGATCACCAGATGAACACCAAAAATATGCTAAAAAGATGCTAGAATGCACAATATACAAAAAAAAAGCTAATTATCAAGTTTTAGGGAAACTACAAATAATTTCCTAAAATAACTTTATCAATTTTTTGGATTGTTGACTCTTAGGGTAGAGATGAACTCAAACATCATTTGATTTTCAATGTTTGTTACTGCCAAAGTCTTCTCAGATAGTCCTTACTAATTCTTGCATTTGGTTACTGTGGTGTTGGAATATGTTGTTTTCCAACAGCCTTCCTCCTAACTGACTGCTTAGGTCTTAAGGTAGTGTTGCTTAGCCGTGATAGAACTTGAGCTGGAGGTTTGAATGGTACTTAACTTTGCCTTGTAGAGACTATAAAAATAGGCACAGATGGGACTTTTGGAGCAGATTGTTGTGGGGTCACATTTGAACATATGCTAGCCTACAAATGGATATGCACTTGCTTGAGATACACAATCAATAAATTTAAAATAAGTTCTAAATAATTTTTTAAAAGGATGTGAATTTTCATGATTTACCCCAATAGAATGCTGGCCAGTGGAATTCCGATCAGAATTGTTCTGGTTGGTCGTCTCAGCTGCATTTTGCTCTTCACCCTACAAGACTATGTTATGTTGATGTAATAAATTAAATGTGACAACTAAAGTCCTCAAGTAAAGTTAAAAAATACGAAGAGGTACCTAAACAAAGTTAAATTAGACAACTAAAATTTTCAATTTGTTATCGGAAAAATAGAAACATCCTTAAATTTGTCAAGTATCTCTGCTTGAAGGGTTGATTGTGACAGTAAAAGCACCACAAGTGAGATTTTTATTGGTATTTTTCTTTTTTTCGTCTTTGGCTTCCAATTTAGGTTCGATGGCGCACCTTTGCATGTCTTGTAGTTGTGTTTCTTTTGACCATACTTGCTACATGTCACATAGAAACTCTTCTTTAATTTTTCACCTTCAATTATAAGTCTCTGCTGAATTTTTCTGCCTATTATGTACCTTTGGACGATCAATTGGCCTCTTAATGGATGGTGGCACAGGCCTAGTCTGATCAGTCCATGTTCATAACTCTTCTCTGGTTACTGGCTGGATGCAGTGTTCATAAGTCTTCTTTAGAGATTCCATACACAACCATAGATGCACGTCATGTCTTTTCCTAATTGCAGCTACAACACGAGTGTATTGCATTCCTTTACATGAAAATACTAACAATAAAATAAAGACAAATTCAAATAATGATAACACCAACAACAAAATAAAGGCAAATTCAAGTAAAGATAACACAATAAAGATTTTAAGTAGTCCTAGCACCAAATATATAAATATAAATCCACACTGACCCATTAGTTGTCACCTGTTACAAATGCATGCATGCTTGATCAGATCCACATCCAATTTAGAGCTCTTGTAGGTGACTTCAAAATGTTTGTGCTCGTTATCACCAATCTACTCTGCAGTTCATTTGTTGCTTGATTTGATAAGCTGTTGCAACCTCTTTTTTTGAATTGGTGCAAGCTTTTTTTGATGGCACTCTATCAGCCTCTTGTGTCGAACCATTTGCCTCATCAAATAGCAAAGTAATTCCTCGCACATTGTGAGTATAGGCTTGCACCCACACTTCACAATTTTTGCATTGAAAGACTTGTACATGTTGTTAGTTAAATTATCAACCTTCAGACCATGACTGAAGTAGGTTCTCACCCATGTTGCAGAATCAAATTTCATCAGATATGCCCAAGCATCCTTATTAACCTCCTTTAGCTTATCCATCGTTGTCTTGAACTCAAGAATAGTGATACACCTCGTACAGTTCTACACAATTTTTCTAATATATAAGTCCTTGAATCGGTTGATACAATTTTTTCACATGTGCATGACACAATTCCAGACATGTGCATTAAGTATTATAGCTTTCAATGCAGGCAATAGACCTTAAGAAGTCATTCATTCAATTAATTGAATCAAGAATTGCACTAATCACATTTCATGAACTAAATAAAATTAATTAACGAAAGTTAGGTACTAACCTTTTGCTGGTCAGACATAAAATTTCAATAATGAGGTTGTACATCTCCAATATTCTCTTGCAGAAGGGTAAGAAACCACTTCCATGATTTTTTTGATTTAGATCTTACCACTACAAAGGTAATCACATAAACTGGTTGTTAGTATCTTGTGCCACAGTAGATAGTAATTGACCCCCATGATAAGTCTTGAGAAATGCTCCATCTAAATAAATCAACGGTCTACATCCACTCTTGAATCCAAGCTTGCATTCATCGAAACATGTATATATTTTGTCAAAGGTAGAGAGTGATTATGGCATGAGAATAACATCTAGCAAATGTATCTCCATCAAGTAGTCCCTAAACTTTTCATATTGTTCTACCTCGTTGCCCATAATCCTCTCTTTTCTCTCCCTTACAGCTCTATAAACCATCTTAGGATGCACAACAAGATTAAACTATTCTCTTAAAAAATCAATTGTTTCATGTGTGGTCATGTGACGTTGGGTGGCCATCTTTTTTCAAAACCATTCTATTTATCAAACACAGGCCAATATTGTTTGTTTCCTTCATCTTCAGATGAGACAAGGGTATGCAGATCCTCATATTCATACTCATACACAATGTCCTCATCGTCTGTGTCTATATCATTGATATAATCTGCAATTGTTGGCTTTATGTTGGGCTCCCTTGTAGGCCTAGTTCTATTGGACTGCCTTGTAGACCTACTTGTGTTGGGCTGATTAGCAGGCCCATTCATTTTTTACGAACTTTTTTCAAATGAGTCCACTCTTCTTGCTTTAAACCTCTTCCTTTTAGACACATGTGTGGCTTGTTTCTTTTGCTTTTTCTTGGGCTCAATATTTTTCTTTAACAATGAAGACACTTGTTTCCTCTTTTCTTTGGCAGCTCTAACTCTAATACTACTGCCACCATCAGCATCTTCATCACTCTCACTCCCAATTTTATAACTGAAAAAGTGTTAGTTTATACAGCTCATCCTCTGCATTGTCATCATAACTATCATTGTCACTCTTTAAAAATATCACTTCTAATACTAGTAGCACACTTTTATTAGAGCTCTCATTAGAAGTATTCATCTTTGAGGAACTGTTCTTGGCTCGGCCCTCCTTACTCTTTTTTCTCCTTATCCCCCATGATTAATTTTGAAAAACCTTCTAGCAACCAAGAAGAAGACAGCTTTTTCTTTGGCTGTGGATTGGAAGTGCCAGTTGAAGTTGACACTCGCCGAAGATGAGTTCTTCTTTCACTTTACTTTCTTACCCACTTGGTCCGCCTTCACCCAGTCTCCCATTTTATTTTCACAAATATGATCCTTTATAGAATCTTCTAGCCATTTCGAGCAGTCTTTTAACTCGTGACCAAGTTTGGTACAATAGGTACAGATTGTGCCTTATCTCTCGTACCTCGTCCCAACCTTGATTGTCTTTTAATTCAGACCTGCAATATGTAATCTATTTTTTAGTATCTTCTCACTACAAATATCAACTTTCATTTTAAAGATTCTGAACTCCTCTCCTATCATTTCAAAGAAATCGATGTCATGAATTTTTTCTAGTAATCCTCTAATTTTTTGTCCTGCTTTATTGTTTTATAACTCTCTGGGAGTCCTCAAATTGTACCCAAACAGAAAATTTCGTGATATCAAAATCATTTACATTATGATGTTTCTTCTATCTTTTCACATGTAACAAAATTCTTGAAGAGCCACGGTAACTCCCTGTTCGATCCTTACCAATCTAGCCTCATTTTCAAAAAAAAAAAAAACTAAAATCTGTTAGGACCAATCTCATAAACTCGAAATCTAGCAAGTTTATTCTATATTGCTCCAAAAGTTCCTTCCATTGTGCCTGGAGAGAAGGTTCTGTTCGCAAATATTCTCCCTTTTAGACTGTTGACATAAGCCTGAACACCTTTAATAATGTCTTCCTCATCAAGCAAAATAACTATACTCCATCACCGTTTCCTCTATCATTCAGATCGCACAGGTCACTTTTTCCCCTCCTATCTCTCATCATAAAACTCTGAATATGCGAAAAAACAAAACATATCGCACTGCTAGTGAGCCAAACATAAAAGGGTTGATAAAAAAGTTTGTAAGTTTTGAAATTTTAAAATTTTGTTAACGCTTGTTGAAAATTATAACATAACACTAGACAATCCTAGATGTCACTAATTTAAAATATTTTTTTCCATAAAATTGTACTTACCTACTTTCACATCACATGCATACATTGTTTTTTAAAAAAAGATATTATGAAAACAAGCTTGATACTTGAATATAGATATAAAATCTTATAAAACAAACTTGAGATAATTGAGTAATTAACTCACTTGCCCGTTTAAATAAGTATTAGAAATTTAAATTTTATTTTGTATATATAGCAATCTATTAATCAGTAACAAATCTTTAAATAGAACTCAAATTTTCAACAAACAAACCTTAACCTGTGGAATTAAGAGAATATCCTAAAAAAATAATATAAAATCTGAAGTTAATTAAGTCGTAGTTAAATTTCTGGCTTCGGATGCTAATTAAGGATTTATTTCTTTAACAATAATGTTAGGGAACCAAGATGGTTCCATCAAAAAACCAACCAAATGCATCTAGGTGAATCTAAAATTTCTATATGGATAGTGTTTATGTTAGGCATTAGGATGTTTCTTTTCTTTATAAATTGGATGGTTCTAAATCTGTTTTCTGATTTATCATGTTTTAGACATTTAGAGAGAGAAGGAAGGTGAAGAGACGGAAGCTAATTGAATCAGTTTCCGTGATTCACGTTGCAATGATACTGAACATATCTCCTCATAATTTAAATGTGATGAAACATTTAATAACCAATATTTTAAATCATAAATAAATAAAACTAATTACTATATTTATAATTAATTAAGTTGTTCCATTCTTAGCTGATTTGGAGTTGATTTCATATATTTTTCTTTTCTTTAATTCTTTTTCCTGGTTCGCACCCATACTTTCCTGCCTGTACACGTATGAAAAGTCTTTCACCACAATATTAAGATTTAATGTAATAAATACACTGGTAATATAAATTTGTTCATATATCATTAATTTATCATCCAATTAAGAATGTCGCATAAATTATATAAAAATATTTAATAATAAAAATTAATAAAAAATAATTAAAATTTATTTAATTTAATATTTATTAATTATTGAATAAATGTTAAATAAAATAATTTTTTTTCTCTTTCTAATAGCTAGCTTCTCTCGCTCACTATTATTGGATGGTCAATCGGTCAATCATGTGCCACAAGAAGATTTTCTTGAAAGTTTTCCTAAAATGGAAACTAGTTAACGCGACGCATGTTGTTGCATGTTTCGAATCGGTGTCCTCCCAAGAATGATAAGTTCAATTCTTATTTTACTAAGGGTGTTGTCTGAAATTGAAATTGATTTAGTTAACCGATCCAAAAATACCAAGGGGTGAAAACTAAAAAAATGGTATTATAAAATTTATATTAGTATTTTTTACTAAGCTTGAACATAGATAATAGTCGATTTAAAAAAATGATGACCATCCACTGATTTAATATCTGTATTTGCCAATATGAATTCTATTTTATTAGTAACTTTAGGGGTGGCAAGCGAGGAAGTCCGTCCCGTTCTGCCCCACCCCGTTAGAAGTCTGCTCTTTGGTGGGCTGGTCCGCCACGCCCCACCTAATGAGGTGGTCTTAAAATCCCACTCTGTCTCGCCTAACTGCGGACTGGCGGGCTAAGCCCGCTAAAGCTCTTCTTTTTTTTTACTATTAAATATTAAATAATATATATAATTTTACGACCATAGTAATAAATTTATAATTTTTAATGGCATAAAAAATTATATTTTTTATATTCACAAACATTAAAGTATTTGTAATTATAAATATCTAATAAATATAATTATAAACCAAGTTTTTATCCAAAACATAAGTATAAATATTCTCTCCAAAGTAAAATAAACATAATTCAAAACATAATTATAAATATTGTCTCCAAAGTAACATAAATATAATCCAAAACACTCAATTTTTATCTTCATACTCTTGTAAGTTAGGTTCGAGGAAGCTAGGTCTTGGCAAAAAAATTACAAAAATACCCCCTCACTAAAAAAAATCTTAGCCCGGCGGGAAAGCTCGCCCTGCCCCACCAAAACCCACGGTTTAAGCGGTGCGGGTTAGGCGGACTTTTGCTATTTAACAGTTCCAATTTTCTAGCCCGATCCGCCTTTTTTGCGAGTTACGCGAGCCGACCCAGCGAGTTTAGGCCTGTTTGCCACCCTTCTGAGATTAAACTATTATCAGTACATTAATTATTTACGTATCAAATGAGAATATACTTATTTTTGTAAACTAATTTGAATTGTCAACATTTTTTTCAGTTCAAATTCATATTTCACTAAAAGAAATCAGACTTTAATTTACATAAACTTTTGACTTAATAGAATGAAAAATAATATAAAAGAATACAATAAAAATACTACACCATTGGTTCCACCACCATAATATTCGAGACTAAATTCTCTTAATTTTTTTCCTTAATTATTTGGTAAAGTATATTTTTAATTATTTAATATTTTTTGTGTATTTTTTTTATCCCACTTAAAGAATGTAAGGTGAGAAATTACACTTTACAAAATAATTCACAGAAAAAATTTGAGAGAATCTATTTATAATATCCTTACTACTAGAATATCACGTTTTTTACTGTACCATTCTGATAACGAGGATATTACGACGACTTCCATATACTTAATAATAAAATATGAACTTTTAACTCGAAACCATATCGCTATTTTCTTTAAAAAATCGGAAATACTTTTTCTTAAAAACGTACATACATACATACAAACCAATCACACACACATATACACACACATAATAACCAAAGTTCGTTATACACGTATTTACAAATATTATATATTAGTACAAATCACGGCTCCTATCCCTCTTTATAAAAATATAATAATAAAGGCGAGGAGAAAACTATAACTGTATATATAACCAGATGCGCAGAAGAAAACTTCATAAGCTATCTCATCCGTCTTAAAAAGAGAAGTCTGTAGGGGGTGAGAACCTAACCACACGGTCTCACCAGAAAGTTTAGAATTGTCATAAGAGGATATGTGTAAGAAAGGGAATGGATTTCAACCGTAGTGATCATCGTTCATCTTATGAACATTTTCGAAAATCAACAATTACTTATCCAATTTCATGTTTTAAATTTATAAAAGTCAATCAAACATAATATCCAAAAATTTTACTACATACCAAGGAACCATTCTCACCAAACTTACCAAGACATATAACTTACACAATTACGGCCTTCGGCCCAAACATAAATAAATCACAGCCTTCGACCCAACATATAATCAAATTACGGCCTCCGTCCCAAAATACACCGCAACACATTTATCATAATCCGAACCAACCAGTTACAATCACAAATAATGAAGTTCAAACACAATCAAAAGCAATTACAATAAATATGGCAATTAGTAGTTAAACAGAAATAATCACATAGGCAAACTAAAGACAATTAAGTACACCCAACAATGACAAATAAATATAGTATGATGTATGTCTGTCCTACTGGTCATGAACTCATGTGTCGGTTATAATGCCAAACCCGACACATCCGGTAGCTAACCCAGATGTTGTCTCTCTACACGAATGAATCATCAACCTTCCATAAGGGAATCTTCAACCTTCCAAATAAGAGAGAGACTGTGATGCAACGATAGGGAATCCTCAACCTAACTCGTTCATACCACAGCCAGAAATTGAATCAAAGGGATCCTCAACCTTCTATATATCCAATTCTCTGATGTAACAAGAGAAGAAATTATCAAAACCTCACTCTTTAATTCATATCAATTCAATAAAACTCATTTTCATTCAATTAAATACTCAAATCATAATTCTTTTTATAATTAACAAATCAAAGTAAATTAAATCTCCAATTCAAATAAAACCAAAATTAATTAAACAAAACTCATTTTCGTTCAATTAAATACCCAAAACTAATTTCAACTTCATTTCTTTAGTTTACGACTTTCCTCCAAAAGAAACTTAAAGATCATTTCATTTCACCAATCAAATTTTGATGATTTAAATTCACTTAAATACTTATAAAAATTTTGGCAGTATCTCCTGTAAAACTCGGCTTTACTCACCTTTCAAGGGTTCCCTCCAAACATCTCTCAAGTCCTTCTCAACCATTTTCAATATCAAACTATTTTTAAATATCAAATCTCTTCTAATATCAAACAATTTTCAATATCAAATCATTTTCAATATCAAGAAAACTAATTTAACAAAGTCAACCAACAAACAAGAATATCCATCCTTTTCAAACAGTCAATAAATCAATCAGGCAAACAATTACATTCATTAAAAGCAACTCAATTCAATTCATAAGACTCACATAGTCATAAAAATATATTTTTCATATCAATATTGATTTGTAACAGGTCTTGGTAATAAATTGATTTTAAGAAAAGGCCCTTACCTCAATCGCGACTCAACTACGCGATAAACTCCCCCTTATTCTCATATCATAGAAGCGGCGTCAAATCCGACCATTTCCTGCAGCAACAGCTACAAAAGCACCATGCAGCAACAGTAACTCAATTATGAGATTTTAACGTCGCAAAAACCTAAGAAATATATAATAGAACAGCGACTATAGGGATTCAGAACAAGGAACAACTTACTGTAATTATGAATAAGTGAGAGAACAGAGCAGCGGCAGATCCAGCGGCCCTCACCGGCAAGAACAGAACCGATGGTAACTTTAAAGGGACTGAGATAGCAAACTCTAAGGAACAGAGGTGGAATTTGGAGTAGCAGCAATTCTGGTGGCTCAGAGCAGCAAGGACGCGACATCGGCTTACCTCCAGCGACGGCGAGCTCCGTCGACGGCTATGAGAGCAGTAGCGGCAGAGGCCTCCATCGCCCTCTTTTCTCTCTTTTGCAACTCTTTCTCTCTCTCCCTACTCCATTTGACAGCGACAACTCCTTCAGCTCCACCAGCGATGGCGGTGCACAGCATTCGTGGCAGGACAGCTCGACGACGACGGTCAGGTTTCGACAACGAGGCACAGCGGCACGGAGCTTCCCCTTTGTCGATCTCTCGCTCTCTCGTGAGCTCCTTCTCTCTCCTCTAGCTCCTCCCGCGATGGCGGCGTCTCCCCTTTCTTCTCTGGCTTGATAAGGACAGCAACGGCGGCACCCAGGCCCGGCAGTTTCTCCATCTCCTCCTTCTCTTCTCTTCTCTCCATCTCTGCGTGTGTGTGTGTGGTGTTGTGTGTGTGTATCACAGGTGTAAAGGGGTGAGGGTGGCGGATGTGAGTGAAGGAGCTAGAGTTAGTGTGTGTGTGTGTGTGATGAAGTTAGGGTTAGGAGTTGTGTATGAAATTGGAAATTTTAAGGTTAACGTAGTATAAAAATTTTAATAAATATTAAAAGGTAGAGTAATAATTTAAATCTAAATTTAACCTAGCAATAATTATCTTTAAAATATTGTTTGATTATCAACTTGTAAATTATTTTCAAATAAATACTAATTCAATAAAATTTGAGATAATCAAAGTAATCCTTATTTATTCGTAAAACAATGTTCAAAATCTAAATATTTAAATTAAAGCATATAATATAAAATTTTCATTATTTTTCAATTATTAAAGCTTTAAAATTATATGAGTGCTAATTGATTTAAAACTCAAAACCTCATAACTTGGCTTTAATTACCTTTTTATAAGATACTTTTCTAAAAATATAACTAATAATTTAATTTCTAAAAATACGAGGTCTTACACCATTTCCATAATACTCTTGTTACGGCGTCAATTACTTATGTTACGTTTGGTTAGGAAAATAGGATAAGGTAAGACATTGAAAATAGGACACAGAAAATAAAGATACAAAATTAGTACTTTTATATTTTATTTATTGATAAACTAAATATAAAAAAGAACAAATTATGAAAGTTCAATTTACTATTATTTTTTCTATATAAAACTTTTAAAAAATATATAATGATAAAAAATATAATTATAAAAAATTAATAGGAATAATAAAAGAAAAATTAAAAAAATAAGTTATATCTCTTGTTAGTATTTTTGTATTTCTTCTACCAACAAAATATAAAATATACTAATTTAATATTTTTGGATACAATATCTATGTCCATGTCTCATTTGTCAAAAATAATTTTGTGTCTCTGTATCTTTATTTCAGTGTCTTGTATTTGTAAATAAATGCAGCCTTAAAAAAAACTCAAATTATCTTTATCGGTTCTTTTTAGATAGAGTAAAGTATTGTTTTTGTCCCCAACATTTGAAGTCCCAAAATTGTCCCTAACATTTAAATCGTCTTCAAAATTAGCTTAATGTTGTCCTGCCGTTAAGGATCTTTTAACAGAATTGACGGCGGGACAAAACTAAGATGATTTTAAAACGTTAGGGACTTAAATAGAACTAAAACGTTAGCGACAAAAATGATACATAGAAATAAATTTTAGTTTTATCTTTCAATAATATCAATTTTTTACTATACATAGTTATTCAATTATTTTTTAATCACATCTAAATAAATTCTACTTAATCACATTAGTTTCATTCTAAATAAATTTATTTTTTTATAATTTTACTCTTAAATATTTTTACTCATCATGAAATATTTGTAGAATGAATAGTACATAAACTTGCGAAAAAGATAAAAATAATACATATACAATAAGTATAAATTGAACATTTTGTCTCTAATGTATCAAAATTCTTTAATGTTTAATTTAGTTAAACTTTATTTTTAATTTTATTCTTCAATAATATTAAATTTTTACGGTAAATAATTATTTAATTATTTTTTAATTTTATTCTTAATCACATTATTTTTTCCCTAAGTGAATTTATTTTTAATTAAGAGCAAAATTAAAAAATAAATTAAAGAATTATTTGTCATAAAAAAATTAAAATTATTGAAGAAAAGATTAAATTATTAAAAATAAAGTTGAACTAAATTAAACATTAAAGAATTTTAGTACATTAGAGACAAAAGGTACAATTTATACTTTATTATATATGTATCATTTTTTTTCGCAAGTTTATGTACTAGTCATTCTACCAATATTTCATGATGAGTAAAAATCTTTAAGTGTAAAATTTATAAAAATAAATTTGTTTAGAATGAAAATAATGTGATTAAGTGTAATTTACTTAGATGTGATTAAAAAATAATTAAATAACTATGTACCGTAAAAAATTGACATTATTGAAGGATAAAATTAAAATTTATTTCTATGTATCATTTTTGTCCATAACGTTTTTGTCCTATTTAAGTTCCTAATGTTTTAAAATCGTCTCAATTTTGTTCCGCCGTTATTTCTGTTAGCAGATCCCTAACGATAGGACAACATTGAGCCAATTTTGAAACAATGGTGACTTAAATAGGACAATTTAAATATTAGGGACAACTTTAAAATTTATCCCAAACATTGGGGACAAAAACGATACTAAAGCCTTTTAATAATATTGGTGCTACCTATCATCCTGTCAATCTTATTTTTTGCAACTTGATAAAACATCTTATTATGAGGTAATAATTAAAGTCATTTCTAAAAATAATTTATCTTTTAAATTGGTTCCTAAAAAATTTTGTTAATTATATTAGTTTCAAAAGATATAATCATAATTTATAAGACAAATTGATCATTTTATAAGTTGAATGATGACGTATCGTGTTAAATTCATGCGACATGATGATGACATAATATGAGTGTGACATATCACAAAATGATTAAAATGTTCATGGTTATAATTAGTTGAACAATCATCTTGTGACACATAGTACTAACGTGCACTATAAGAAAAATGTTCAATACCGTTAGATTAGTGTCAGATTTATCGATAGATTTATCAGCAAATTTGGTAATAATTTGTTGAGTAAAAAAAATACCACCGGATTCCATTTTTTTACGATAAATTTGTCGGTAATATTTGGAGAAAAAAAAAGATTAATTGGCGCCATCATTATCGTTGAAATTACCGGAGGATTCACCCTGACTTGCGTTCTGCGCAACGCGACCCTTTCCTCTCCCTCCCTGTCCTCGAAGCACTTCTCTCTCCATCCTCTTCCACTGCGCCACAAACCAACAGCTTCCGTTGTTCTCCATGCACCAACAGTTACTGTCGTCCTTCACGCACAGCAGCAGCAGCACACACCATGCATGGTATCCGATTTAGGGTTTTTTAAATTCTATTTTGATTTAGGATTTTTTTAATTTTATTTTGATTATTTTATGTTTGAAATTTTGTTTATAATTCTGAATTTGAATTATGTTTTGATAATTTTGTGTTTCAAATTTTGTGTTTATTATTTGATTTTTAATTTATAATTTCGTTTCAATAATTCTATTTTGATTTAGAATTTTTTTTAATATGCGTTGATTTAGGATTTTATGTCTTCTCTTATACTTGCTCTATCCTAAATCCTTTCGAAAAACTGAGTACAAGTGACATTATTAAAGTCAACAATATAATACTGCATTACAGAATTAATTATATAGACTAAGCAATCATACTAACAAACTATCATATGTACAGTTTATTTATTTATTGTGGTTAATATTGATCAGAGAAATACTAAATTAATTATCTATAGATGATCGTTTTCTATTAATAATGATATCCAAGTCTTGAATAGATTTATCTGGTTAGCTATCTTGAATGGATTATTTTGTAGTGATATAACTTTTTCTAGATAAATGTGATAATTTTTTAAATAAACAAAATAAATTTAAAAAAATCCTGCATTACAAATAATATTATGTGTATATATTTTATTGGAAATATTAGACCACTACAAGGGAGGTGCAAAATACTGGCGATTTTTTTTATTATTGGTGGTTTTGAACTACCGCAAAATCAAAAGCTGGTGGCTCACCGGACCGCCATGATTATATACGCTGGGATTAAGTTTCGCGGTGGTTTCTAGAAACCACCGGAATAACCGCCGCTAAATCAATATTTCGTGACAATCGTTGAAAATCGCCGCCAAATCGCCACAAAACGGGACTAAGGTTTCGACCACAATTACCGGCGGTTGCAAAACCACCACAATATCGGATAAATTATGCAAATTTCGAAATACTTTTCGGCGTTTTAAAACCGCCGCTAAATTAAAAAAATAAAAAAAAGAAAATTTGGGTTTTTAAAAAAAATCGTACAAGTTTTTTAAAATATTATAGAACTATTTTTTTTTGCGTTTTTTATTTTTTATTATTTTAAGAGTTAATATTTCAACCTTAGAATCTAAACTTGTATAAAAAACAAAAATATTATTTGCAAAACAAAATAATATATTCATCAAAGTACGAAGAAAACAAATCTCTTGGAAAGAGTTGGATAGTCTAATTCAAAAAAAAGTTTGGTTCAAACCAAAATATCTCCAATCCTAATATACAATTCTTCACTCTATCATTCTACGGAACTCATCCCAGCAGCGATGTCTGGTGGGAAGTTCTCACCCTGCCGTTGATACAGATAAATCAGAGCACTCTCCATCGCTTGCCTCTTTTTCTTCTCTGCTGCTGCCTCATCCTCTATTGCCTTCCTCTTCAACTTCTCGCCTTCCAGCTCTGCCTGCAATTCTAGCATCTTTCTCTGAGTCTCCTCTACTTGGACTCCGTTGACCAGCGCATGTGAATTCAAACCGAAGAGTTAACTAGGAGTCAGTCCGAAACTCACACCACGTACTCCACCAAGTTTTTCTTTTCCGAAAACCTGAGCAATGGAATCATTTTGAGACAACACTCTAGAAGACTCATCATGTTGCTCAATCTCCTCAATTTTTTCCTACAGACACAAATTAGCAAATACAATCATTTTGATCATGGGTCCATCTCATGTCAAGAACACGCCAAACATGATGATTAACTGTATCACTTTCATCACAGTAAAATAACACACAAATATGAATGAAAAAATTGGTCTCAAAAGTTATTTACATAAAACAACCAAAATAGAGATCATAATTTTATCAATCAATTATAAAAAGTAGTACTTACACCAATTACTCTTGCTTCATCATTGATATAGGAGCCATCTTTTTTTGTGTGCACCGTGATCTATAACTCTCCTCTATTGACTCTTCTCCCTTGTTGTTCCGACTGTATTAACAAAGTTTATGCTATCACCGTATTCCACACAATCAAGGAAACTAAAGTCGTAGAAATAGTCTAAAGAGTGAATAAAAAAGTAAAGTACCTCTTTTTCCATCTTCCGTGCAAAGCTTTTCGAACCGCCAGTGTGGGTATATAGTTGTTTTGATCGATTAATCGCGTTTTTTCTGCATTTCTCCTGTTGGTACATCAGAGACAAAGGGCGATTAGAAATTGATTTAAAAAGACTCAATGCTAAAAAAAATGTATTGTTGTGTACCCATGAATTACTAGATTACCTTCGTCTCAGCTTTGGCGCAATAGTCAAGGAACCATCTCCAATGCTCTCGATCAATTCCCGGCGGACGACGCTCAATGTTTTGTTCAATCGTGAATGTTGGCTCATAACAATCATTATACAACCTCAGCCTTGTTTCCTTCCAAGCATTTTCCATACTTTTCAAAATATTTTTCTTAATAGTTCCTTCATTAACTTCATCAAAATAGAAAATTTGCTATACAGATAATACAATTTGTCAATAATTGTAAGAATAAGTATATTTAAGTCAAAGGGGATATAAACATTTAGCTTGATACATTTGTTATAAACCTTGTCTTTAGTGGTAATCTTATGTCAACTGCCCTCACAGATAGAAAATTTTTCAAAGTCAGATTTCAGCAGACCAAGCACGCCATTCAATAGTCCAGTTTCGTCTCCAATTGCTTGCTTTGTATTGTTGAACCTAAGCACGATCTTTCTACCATTAGGCCGTTTCATAGCCTCCCTCACGATTAGTTTTACCGACTTGATTGTGCCGTCGGAATCTATAAGCCAAATATAATACCTTATATGTGTATCCGTTGTGGACAGCATGCGAGAAAATTAATATATAACATAGAGTCTAAATCATGTTGAACAAAAAAAAATTATTAAATACGTTACCGATGATCTTAACTGCCCAAAACTCTGTAGTCTTGCGTCCTTTGCGACTCTGAGCACTAGTATCAACCAAGGGGTCATCAGCTTCTTGATCAAGAGAATCTACATCATTTGCATTAGCTGCCAAGTTTACGTGGCCTGGCTCCGAGTTTTGAATGTTATTTGTGCTCGTTTGTGTAGTAGGCCTTGGTACACTACGCGGCGGGAGGAATGGGCGTGAAGTTCCAGCGAACCTATCACCACTGTCCGGGAGAATATGAGAGTCATCGCGGTGGGAAGCCGAAGCCAGAGGTGGAGCCGTTTGAGGTTGCTGACATCCTATTCCTAATTTTGGTTTTTTTGTGTAACGATCTTTCCTATGCATCTTAAAAAATAAATGGTACCTGTTTGCCAAATAAAACAAATTACAATGAATGAGAGTCAAAGCATGATGTATACTTTCGTAATTCATAATTAAAACCCTATATTACCTATTACATATATATCAATAGAATTAAATTATCAACTAGAGAACACAGATATATTCAAAATTACAAGCAAATTATGTTTCCTCCTTTTAGTATAGGATTCTTGGAGGAAACATCACAGCCCAAAGTACACAGATATATTCGAATGTGCCTATTTATAAAATAAATAAAAACATCATTCATATATGGTAAAAAAAAATCCTCTCTGCACATAAGCTTTTATCTAGAGTTGTTCCCAAAACAAAAATACTATTTATCCATATGATTATGGAACTCTATTTCATCTTACCTTTCATATATTTTTTCTCTATTTGTGATTCACTTACTTTTAACTGTTAATATATATGAAAATCAATTTTAAAACAAGAGAAGAGTTAGTTCAATGAATGGGAGTAGCCACTAGCAACCTCAAAAACCGCCAACATGATTAATTAGAAGTTTCAGAATAGCACTAGTTATTCAAAAAGATTAAAAAGGTCAATTACCCTAATATCAAATACAACAAATAACACTCAAGTATTCAGTCAAATACTTATCTAATTAACAAAAAGTGATGATTTTGAAACAGCCAATATGTCACTCCATTATCTTTTTTGTGTTAGCTGTGTATAATTTTGTTTCTATATTAAAAAACATGAAAAAAGGCCATGTGATCTTAATTATTAAGTAGTGTGCTGGTTTCATGGGTTGCATTTGCAACTTTTATCATAAGATGGTTTTGATTTGGTTTCCATTGCTATCCTAATAACAACTGAATTTGTCACAGTAGTGCTCATGGTGCAAGGACCCACCTTTTTTTTAATGATTTTATTATGCAAAAAGTAAATAGAACTACTGAAAATTGAATTATATATATATGGAACATATACAACAGACAATTATAATAATTTATTCAGATTGTATGATGGATAGTATTAATAAATAATAAGAGGAGTGTTGAGAAAGCCAACATTAATAGAACTTTCCCATTTCTTGAACGTTTGTAACTCCCCAGCAACGGCGCCATTTGACGAACAGACTTTTGACGGTTTAGAATTTCACAAATATGTTCTCGTTGCAAGTATAATTTCTAAACCAACAAAAATTCTTTTGTACAAAAACTTGGTTGTCACAAGTAACAAATCCTATATAAATAAACCGAAGTATTTAAACCTCGGGTCGTCTCTCAAGGAATTGCAGGGAAGTGTTCTTATTATTGGTTTTGGATTGTATCTTTTTGGGGTTTTTGTAAGGGTTGAACAAGAAAAGTAAATTGCGAGATTTAAATTAACAACTAATAAAGCTCTTGGCAAGGTATGAGAATTAGAAGTCCTATCCTAGTTATCCTTATCGATTGTGACATCAATTGTTCATTGCTCTCACTTTGTCAACCTCTAACTATGAAAGTAGGTCAAGTGAATGAATCAATTTGATCCCTCAGGTCCTAGTCAATTCTCAAGGAAAGACTAGAGTCATTGGAATTTAAATCAACTAGCAAACATAATAATTATCAATCTACAAAGGAGTTTAATAACTCAAGCGTCTTCAATTACTCAACCAAGGTTAAGAGTGTAAAAAGCTAAATTAAAGTCATAAATATGAAATACCTCAAATTGCATAAATAAGAGAAATCAAATCTGACATAAAGATTCATAAATTAAAGTAATAGAATAAATAAAAGTAGAAGATAAACTAAAGAAAAGGAACATTAAACCTGTAATTGGGAAGAAATAAACCTAAAACTAAGAGAAATCCTAAATCCTAAAACCTAATAGAGAGGAGAGAGCCTCTCTCTCTAGAAAACTACATCTAAAACCTAAATCTGTGTATATTGATTATTGTCTGATTCCTCCACTCTGCAGCCTCTAATCTGTGTTTTTTGGGCCGAACACTGGGCTAAAAACAGCCCAGAAATCGCTGGTTGCGATTTTTGATACGCTGGATTTTCTGCAAAACGACGCGTGCGTGTGATGCACGTGTGCGCGTCATTTAGCTGTACGGCCACTATAGCGAATTATATATTATTTTGAAGTCCCGGATGTTAGCTTTCCAACGCAACTGGAACTGCCTCATTTAGATCTCTGTAGCTCAAGTTATGATTGATTGAGTGCGAAGAGGTCAGGGCTGACAGCTTTGTAGTTCCTTCAGCCTCTTGTATTCCTTCCACTTTTGCATGCTTCCTTTCCATCCTCTAAGCCATTCCTACCCTATAAAACCTGAAAACATTTAACACACTTATCAAGGCATCGAATGGTAATAAGAGAGGATTAAAGTTAGCAAATTTAAGGTCAAAGAAGCATGTTTTCAATCATAGCATAAGATTAGGAAGGAAAGTGTAAAACATGCAAATTCTGTGAATAAATGTGAGAATAGTAGATAAGAATCCACTCAATTAAGCACAAGATGTACTACGAAATAGTGGTGCATCACCTACACTACTTACGAATTAAGAGATAAAAATGTTTGAAATGGCATAATAGCATGCTTGCATAATCGCATTTTAACATCACAAATTGAAAGATATATTGGTGCTTACTGGGAAAGAGAGGACGCACCAGCAACAAGCTCGAACCAATCGACGACCACGCGGGATTAGACGGCGATGCAACAGGCTCCTTTTAGAGACCAAGACAGCGACGTGAGTGAGCGGTCTTCGTCGGCAACAGCAAGGACATGCGTTGGCAAAGGAGGTAAGAACCTCTCTGGGCGAGGGGTTGGTTCAATTGGTGCACAGCTGTGAGTTAGGGCTATAGTGGTGGACAATGTATAATAATAGTAATAGTGTGTTAGTGCTTTATTGTTAATAATAGTAATAATAATAATAATAATAATAATAATAATAATAATAATAATAATAATAATAATAATAATAATAATTTTATTATTATTATTATTATTATTATTATTAAAATTGACAAACATATATATTGAAAAAAGTTATAGCACTGGTGGTTTAGCTTGTTATAACAGTTATTTGATTTTAGCTTTCATTCTTATTAAATTAGAATATTTTTAACTTTTATTTTGGTTTCGCTATTTTATTTTGACCTCTTATCAGCAGCTTTTCTTATGTTTTTCTTTTTCATTTTACTTCAAATTTAACAATTAAATTAAATACGCATCATTAATCAAATTATGCATATGAAACTTCAAATTACATTTTAAGAAAAAGTAGTGAAACAAGGAATTCCAAGATGAAGAAAATAAAAATAAATGATACGTCAAATAACATGACACAATTTATAGCACATCCATTGACATCAACTAGTTAAAAAGGAACACAAAGTTCACAAGTGAGGGCAGCTAAAGTTAATGGTTAATGTTTCCAGATATTCGAGAATCATCTGTTGTACCAGAATATATCCAAGATCAAATTAAAGAGCATAAAGTTTGTAAAGAAGGCTTAAATAGTAATAAGAATAAATATTTCAAAAGATTTAAGCAACAACCAAATACAGAACCAAGCAAGGACATGCACGAATGATAAGATAAGGTTGGCAAATAAATTAATCACATTCTAAGAAAGAGATCAAGAACTAGAAATCCCAATGTAATTGATAAAGAAAGAGATAACTCCAAGCACGAATAAAAATCATACGTCGAAGCAGAACTAACCCCTAGAACTTAATTTCTAACGTTTTCAGAATCTCGTGATCATTACCTATTACTTTTATCTCTCCTGTGATTATCTATTAGCTGTTCCGAATACACAGCTCAATAGCATTAAGTTGGCCAAACCGAATACTATGGGTTGTACACGATAAACTAACAAAGTTAAATCCATAAACAAGTATGCATAATAACTTAAACTCTTGTCACTAAGACAAGTCCTATTGCATGACAGATACTCAAAGTATACAGTGAAGTATAGTCAGTCTACTTCCAAGGCTCTACAGGAAGGACTGCTCTGATATCATATTGTAACATCTCTTCCAGCAAAATACCTTGCTTAAGTTATGGTATTTCTACTAGAAAGAATATTACATAACCTTTTCTAATATTAACTACTTAATTAATGAGCCTTTATATCGATAACATGCTCCAATATTAAGAAAATGCCAGAAAATTTTATTTTTATTCTTTAAAGTCATATATCAAAGATTTTCAGTTAATAATAATCATGTAAATAATATTAATAATAAATCTTCTAAAAGTAAATCTAAAAATGAAATTCAGATTCAACATACCACACCTACCCCTCTGTATAAAATAAAATCTTAAGCAACAAGAGCGAAGGAACTTTATGAAAAAAAATTGAATCATAAATAAAGTCTACTAAACAATCGTACGTAGCTTCTTATTGAGTCTTCAGGCCTGTGTCACTGAAAGGGTGAAAAATTTTGGGGTGAGAACCAAACCACAAGTTCTCAATAGAGGTCGAGAATGCTGCGAAAGTAAAGAATAAAGCGAAAAATGGTTAAATTAGTTCAACAATATTTAGTTTCATTAGTTCCATAAAACTCTCTGAATTTATATTAGAAAAGTTGGTTATCAACGGCGCCAAAAACCTGGTGCGCGAAATTGAACTCTGCATAACTGAACCGGCAAGTGCATCGAATCGTCCAAGTAATACCTCAGGTGAGTGAGGGTTGAATCCTACGGAGATTGTCGGATTGAGCAAGCAATGGGTATCTTGTAGATCTTAGTCAGGCGATTAAGAAAAGATGGTTGTTTGTTTGAAAGCATAAACAAAATAGTAAAGAACGAAATACCATATTAGTGTAAAAGCAATTATGGATATTCAGTTAAGGCTTTGGAGATGCGTATTCTTTCCGGATTAACTTTTCTTACTGTCAACTTCAATAACGAATGATTCATTCAATGACAGCCGTAATTGACTAACTCATGTAGCATCTTTATCAAGTTGGTCTCTTCTAAACCATAGCAGTCCACTATATCTAAGCAACTCATGTAGCATCCTCATCAAGTTAACTCATGGCTTCCCACTATAGCCGAAGGTGAAGACCTAAGCAATTCACTCCCCTTTGCGATCCTACTCAAAACGCCACAGATAAGATCGGATCTTCCCGATCATGGAATGCTACTTCTTAGACTCTAGCCTTAATGCCACAGAAACCTCAGTAACCCACAGTCAACGGAATTTTATGTCATATATCCAAAGTCACTCAGGCACGCTTTTGGATTCCGCAGTGCACTCTCTAGCTGTGGTTCAATTCTATCCGGGTCAGGACTGACACGGAACCCATGTAGAACAAGGATGATTGTCACGAGTCATCCTCAATTCATGATATGAAGAATGAAAATGCACAAAAGAATGGAATCAAATGTGTATTGAAATAGAAACAGTAATATTATTAATCCATAAGAATCAGCAGAGCTCCTAACCATAACTTAGGAGGTTTAGTTGCTCATGCTTTACAAAAAACAAAGGTGAAATGTACGATTGGTAAAGCTGAGGCCGAGATCCTAAACATGGGTGATCTTCTCCTTTAAATACTAACCTAGTAACTAAGAAGTACAAAAGTATGATAAACTAGGCTAAAGGTGCGAAAGTCCACTCTTGGGCCCACTTTGGTTCAGTACTTGGGCTAAGCTTGGTGTCCCACTTTGAGAAATGAGCGTTGAACGCCCATTAGGGAGTGATTGGCACTGCATTGCTTCTTGGTGGGCATTGAACGCTCCAAAGCGGGGTGGTTCTTGGGCATTCAACGCTGGCTTGTCTCCTTGGGGCGTTAAATGCCAGCTAGGGGGTAGCTCCTTGGCGTTCAACGCCCAGTATGGGCAGGCTCTCTTGAAGAAACGTATAGTCTATTATATATTTCTAGAGAGCTTTGAAAGTTAGCTTTCCAACGCCATTGAGAACGTGTCATTTGGACCTTTATAACTTTAGAAATGCTCATTTGAGTACATGGAGGTCAGATTCTAACAGCATCTGCTACGCTTTCCTTGCCTCTAAATCAGACTTTACCAAAGCTCCTCAATTTTAGCCAGAAATTACCTAAAATCATCATAAGACACAATAACTCAAAGTAGAATCCAAAAATGTGAATTTTCCACTAAAACCTATGAAAATATAATGAAACTTAAACAAAACATAACTAAAACAATATGAAAATGATGCCAAAAAGCGTATAAAATATCCGCTCATCATTAGCTGGCCTAAACTTCGCAGGCTATGACTAGTCCTCTTTTTGTATATCATGCTTATATATATGTCTTGTTTAATTTAATTATTACCTTGTGTATCCTAGATCTATCTGCAAGGTTTTAGATGTATTATGTCTTGTTCTGTCCGTGCCTATGTGTTTAGTTATCGTGTGTGAGCGCTTTGCATTTTGTAATTCCGCTTTACGCGACTTTGAGCTTTATTCTTTTATCGGGCTTCTAGTTATATAAATTCTTGGATATATATTATATATTATAAACTTTAGGACTGTCGTAGCATTTTGTTATCATTTACTTTATGGCTAGAGGTAAGGCTTAGGGTAACGGGGTATTACAATTGGTGTTTTTGACCAGAAAGAATTTTTAAGGAATATAACTCAGCTTTTGATTCCTTTAAAATTAGCAATTTATGTTTTGGTTTCAAAAAAGATATTCAGACCATCCCTGAAATTGGTCTCTACCTTCATCTTCAATAGTTCAAGACTATAAACTATAAATTTTAATGGACTAAAAACTTATGTAATTCTTTTTTATTTCTTGCCATGGCTACTTCCTACATGCTTATAGTCTTGTACAGTAATGACGATGGTAGCTGTTTTCTTTTTCTAATTAGCTGGTCCTAATAAAATATATCAGTATATAAATGTGTCAGGAGTCACAAAACAGCATTTTTCACCATTCATTTGTTATTATTTTCATTAATTTTGTTTTTTAGAGTTGGTAAAATTGTGATAAACCCAACGTGGCAAAAAATATAGTGATAAACCCAATTGAAGAATTATTCACCTCAAGACAATAACAAATGTACCAATCTTTTGACTAAATATCAAATTCCCTAAGTTCTCCTATATGATAAACTGTCTAATAAGAACAATATCTAATATTTGTCTAAATAGTTATAAATTCACAACAAAATCAACAAACAAGTTTCGGCTATCCTATACAACCTGAATCGAGATTCTTCAAATATTTAAAGCACTGTCCTCAAGGATTCGAGTATCGTATTGCCCACATAGCCAAGTGCCATGCATTCTTCTTCCTAGGAGACATTCCATTATAAGGATATTTATTCTCTTCTGGCATTTTATTGAGGTCATAGGACAGCATGGAAGCCTTTCGTCCAGCAGAATCAGCCTCATGAGAACCATCGGAGGAGACAACGTCTTCTTTCTCCATTGAATCTGGAACCACCTCTCCCGATTCTTCGGATGCCTCTTGAATCTTGGATCGAGATAACTCTGAGAGTTGCATCATAGCCAAACACACCTGAAATATGAAGAATTAGTATGTGAACATAATCTTATTATATCAACATCATAGAAGTCGTGTCTTTCTTATGTTCCCATAGTCGTTCAAGTCCATGTTCTATGAGTTTGAATTCCTCCCGTGCTGCAATATCCAGTTCAATAACAAGTATTTTCATAGCGTGTCTGCACAAAATAGTAAAATTAATACTAGCAGTAAAAAGATATAAATTGTTTCATAACCTTTACCGTTACCAAAAAAACCTTGTACAAAAATAAAAATAAATTAATAGCAATTGAGCAATAATAGTAATAAAAAAGCATATGCCATGTAAGTTACTTTACAAGTTTTAAGACCTTACTTCACACTTTAGGTAGTAATTTTTTCCTTTTTCTTGATCACCAATTAAAGTTTAAAGCAATAAAATTTGATTTTGCTGACAAGGGGTTGACTATAAATTTAAAAAGACGTGCAAAAAATATGCAAAATATAATCTTGGTTAATATTTTATTATATAAACATATTTTGCTAAATAATTTGGCACTTGAATTAACAGGTGAAGTTTACTGGCATCTATTATGCAAGTCGATAGGTGTTCATTCAAATTTCATAAGCATGCTAATGCAATAACTAGTGCTGGATTGACTTGTTATACACAAAATAAAAGGTTTGATAGAACATCATATTGATCAAGTGGATTTTAGTGCAATTAAACATTTTGTGCTAAGGCCAGAGCTCTAAAATAGAAGAAACAAAAACAAATGAAACCAACGCTATTATCAAATTATTATTTTGAACAAGAAAAAAAGAAAAAGAATACAAGAGAGGTTGAATGTACTTAATGAGTTCTAATATAATATGTGGTTAATTGGAGCGTTTTTGTTAGTTTGCTACAATATTCACCCTTTTTAAAAAATCTGACAATCTTGAATGCTATTCAATTAACAGGATTCCAATAGACAATTTCTTTCATGTGCTTGCAATACTTCATTTCCAGTTTACCAAACTCCGGAGGAATAAAACAATTACTTAGCATTTTCTCATTAGGTAAAGCCCAGTACACAGTTAAAACCACAACATAGAACCCTATAATAGATCACATATGTATTTAATCCATTATATATTTAAATCATTTTAAATAATTTCTTCTAATATTTCAATCAACTTTCAGAGGCAACCATGCCTATTAACAAAAGGCCTATCTAGTTGTTGTTTACTAGAGATATGCCCTACATACACTTCCAGGGACACACAAGACAAACCAAGGTTAAAACACTGGTAGGAACAGATACAGCCAACATATATAAGCCCATCCGCACTTCATTTCCTGTCTTATGCATAACAAATTGCTCCCAACTTTAAAACAAACTCATATTTTATGTGTTATTTCCTTTTCATAAAAAGTATTTAATAAAAAGTATGTACTATATGCTCCTTATTGCTAATAAAAAACTTTTATATATGTCAGACATAGATAAATACAGGAGTAAACACATGAATATTTACCTTCACCTCATCGAGTATTTTCTGTGAGAACCATGTTTCTGTACTTGTTATAAACTCGAATCCAAACTTAGCCTTGTACCTTCGGTCCCATTGAAGTAATTCCTAAATTTTTAACATAACCACCTGAAATATTTGTCGGGTTTCATCCAAAAATATGATAAGACTGACAAATTTTGTAAGGGCAGCTGCAATCAAACATTCATCATTGAAGCAGGCGCATGACCAATGGCCATAGTGAGGTAACTGTTTCTAGAAAAGGTATCCAGTCATGATTGTATACGAGACTCTTTAAACCACAATTGCCTTGCAAAGGATGTTGCATGGTCCAACGAAGAGAATGGAGATGCATCTATCATCTTCTCTACGAATCAGCTGCTTCTGCAAACCAAAAAGAAGTCTCGGCTCGCCAATTTCTCTGATAGGCAACAGACATCAAAATAATGTACAAGGACAATAAAAAAATGTGATTGCAACATGACTTATATGAGAGGTTATAGCATTGTGAAAAATCAGTTGGATAAAAGAGGTTTTTATGTATGGAAAAGGTTTTAAAAACTAAAATATATTGATCAATTCAATCTATTGTCTAATGATATGACTAAAATACAATCCATTATCTATCATAGGTGAATCATGACAGTAATATATATGCAAAATCTCCCATGAATATGAGTTACAAGCATGACGGAGAAATGTATATTAGGATTCGGCGGCCTCATCACAATCTTCAACGCCGTCATTAGTGGATTCTTTTAAATCGCCGTCTCTTGTCAACCGTAGGCCTTCAACATCAAATTCAGGAAAGCTAGTCATACAAGATTCGGGATGAAAGTCAACCTCACAATGTTCATAATCTTCACCCATGTCAAACAAATCTCTTGGCTTCACATGGACTACTACACTCCATCCGTTGTCAGCCTCATCTTCCACGTAGAACATAAGACGCGCCTCAGATGCTAAGTTTATGGCTCATCGTCTTCTCGATCACCGGTGTGAATTGGAGTGGCAAAATTGACACAGGTGTGGCCCAAAACGTCTTGTCGTATGCCTCTGCCCGACATGGTGTCTGCCCAAAGACACTTGACCAAAACTACAGTGAATTGACCACTGACATTTAGCTCGATGATGTCTACTAATCTCTCGTAATCTACTGTAATTTAGTCGACTTCATGGAAGAGTATAGTAGAATAATAGAGCAGTAAAGTGTATGGACTTCATGGAAGAGAATAGAATATAATAGAGAGTGATGTATATGCTACTTACTAAGAGTAGTTAGTAGTTAGTCTTGCTAATTATGTTACTTAGTTGTAATATCTAGCTGTTAACTGTCTAGCTTTGTGATTCATTATCATCAATGCAAGCTTTATGAGGTGAAAATACAATGTGTATTGGCTCGGATGATGAAACAAGTTCAATACAAAGCAGTGCTGAGTATTAAGTCTAAGATGGTATCACCGGGATTGGTTACTGTTGTGAATACCAAGTTTTCTGAGGTAAGGGATCTTTTGCAGTTTGCTTAGAATGATTGTTTTGCAACTAGAGACCTTTTCTGCTAATTTTATTTTGATAGTTTATTTTTATTCTGTCTGTCTATTTTTCTCTTCATAAAATATCATTCTACATTTAATTGTATTTTTAATACTTACTTTCATGATTTTCGCAATTACTAGTTATTTACAATTTTGCTGGAGAAGCCTAGTATTTATAACAGAATGTAGGTCAATACTGCAAGATCTGTCACCAAATTTTTTGTCAATTAAATTTGCCAGTAGTTATTAATTTAATTATTAATTATTAATAATTACCGTCAGATTTACCGGGAGAAAAATCCGATAATAAACACTTACCGGTGAGATTTATACCGTCGAATTAATTATGACTGAAAATTTTGTTATTCTGCCGATAAATCTGACAGTATTCAGTATTTTTCTTGTAGTGGTGATATATCATTACCTAACTTATGCAAGGACCAATTTAACTTACAATTATATCTTTTAAGAAATAAATATGATTAACAAAATCTTTTAAAGATTAATTAAAAAATGAATTATCTTTTAAAGATCAATTTTAATATTAACCCACCTTATTATTGAATAGAGTGATGCTATACATACAAATGTTTTTCTGTAACTAAGTCCAATCAAGTTGGTGCAAACTCAGTGAAAACAAAATGTGCGCATACGTCACATACGTACCATTTCTCCTCTTCTACGTTTTTTGCAGCACATAAAATTTTATTGGAGAGCAAAAAAACTTATTAATGTAGCACACAAAATTTTGCACATAACACAAACTTATCGATATAGTATACAAATTTTCGCACAAACAAATTTTTGTTGCAAATATATTGTTAGTTGGGTGAGTCAATGTTCTGGGTATTTAGTCCTCTAAAAATTTGTGTTATGCACCAAGATTTTTGTGCTGTACACTAAAATTTATGTGTTGTGTGTATTCCATTGGTATAGTATATAAATTTTTGCATATAGAACACAAATTTTTGCACATAGCACACGAATTATGCTGCGAATGTATTTTGTTTGTTGGATGAGACAATGTTCTGAATATATCGTCCTCCAAAAATTTATGTGCTACACATCAAAATTTCTATGCTACGCATCAAGATTTTTGTGTTGTACACCAAAATTTATATGTTGTTCATATTTCATTGGTTGGGTGTCAATGTTTTGGTCTTGTGATCTTTTAAAAATTTTTGTGCTGTATACTAAAATTTATGTGTTGTACACCAAAATATATGTGTTAAGCATCAAAATGCATCAAAATTTTTGTGCTCTAGTTTTCTTAACATTTATAGGAGAAGAAGAAAACGAAGACGATGATAATGATAATAAAAGAGGATGAGGGAAAGAAGAAGAAGAAAAAGACATCGGTGGCGATAACGACGAAAGTGGCGGCGGCAACGACAATAATGACATTGAAAAAAAGTGTGCTACAGAAGAAGGCGATAATGACTATGATAACGAATAAAGAGAAAGAGGAGGAGGAAGAAGAGAAAGAAGAAGAAAAAGGAGAAGAAGAAGAAAAAGAAGTACCCGTGTATATACAAAAGAGAAAAAACACAGTAACTTAGTTAAAACTTTGATTAAGAAAATATCACCTGATATTTTTATATTGGATATCGTGTTGTGTGTATGCGACCTTATTGATTGCCAATAAGCATCTCACGGTATTCCTTATGCCTACAAGCCATCTTTATTGGATAAGATTAGTATTCACCTCTCTATTATCATCCTGAGAGTTGAGACATATAGGAATCAAAATTGTATATTTAAATGATACGATAAATAATCTATCAAATTGAATTTTAAATTCAATTTAGTTTGTTGCAGCTTTATATTTTTTGTTGTAAATTTAAATTGAATTTTAAATTTTATAAGTATCAAACCACTCTACTTCACCAGCGCATATTTATAATAAAACCATTTCAATTCAGCCTATACAAAGTGACCAAATTCACCAAAGTCAATTTGACAGCTAATGTTAAAGTAATTATGTTAGTTAGTAGTTAGAGTAGTTTGATGATAAATGTTAGTAGTTGTAATAGTTGTTAAAATATCTTTTATATGCAGCAAAGTTTTTTCATGTATCAGATACATCTCAGACATAAATAAAAATACAATTTTCTTCTTACGTATTAGCACTAAAGAGTTTTGTTAGTACCCATGGTAAAAACTACTAATTCTAATCGTCAATCACCTTCTTCTCCTAAAATGGACTTACAGTCTCAAAATTTAGCACAAGATCCTTCCAGTCCCTATTACATATATCCTAATAAAAATTCTACTTCTGTTTTAGTCACCCTGTTCTTACAAGAAACAATTTTTATTCTTGGTCTCGTTCTTTCTCTATGGCCATTATCTCCAAAAACAAATATGACTTTCTCACCAGATCCATTCCTTCTCCCCTGCCAGATGTCCCTCTCTTTTCAATTTGGGAGCATTGCAACAATCTGGTTTTGTCTTCACTTTTCCATTCTCTTTCTCCTTCTATTACTCAAAATGCGATTTACTTGTCTACTCCTTTTTCTGTATGGGCTGATATCAGAGAATAATTTTTTCAGAGTGATCTTTTTCTAAATTGCTGAGCTTCAAGAAAAAGTCTATGCACTTAAACAAGGCAATCTTTCGGTTATAGAATTTTATACATCTTTAAAATCACTTTGGGAGGAACTTGACAACTCAAGACCTCTTCCAATATGTACCTGTCCAGCCATATTTTACAGATCCCAGGAATTCATCATTCGTTTTCTCAAAGGACTTGATGAACGATTCTCAGTGGTCAAATCACAGGTTCTGCTTTTAGATCCACTCCCACCAGTAAACAGAATCTTTGCACTTGTCATCTAGCATGAGCGTCAACTACAAGCCACTGCTGGTCTCTTAGATGATCCAAACCATTACAGCTGTCATTGATTCTCGTCGCACCTACTATGGTCGTAGTCGCGGCTCTCTCCCTTCTGGTACAGGTCGCGGCGGTGTCTCACCCTCCCAGCAGTGCTCCCACTGCGGTCGAGCGGACACACAGTGAACATCTGCTACTTCAAGCATGGGTACCCTCCAAACCGTCCTTGTCACCTTGGTCGACCATGGTTCCATGAATGCACTTCTGCTTCTGCGAATTTGGCTAGCTCTATGCCGCTGCTCGCTCATTCTACTTCAACAGCACCGTATCAAGCTTCTCCTTCATATGTCCTAGTTCATAATGAAAGGGAATCTCAACTTCAGTCTTCAGATTTAATTTTGGGTCTCTCACCATTCCAATCTCAATCTCTCATATCACTCCTAAAAAGGGTCGAAAATTTCTCTTCAGAATGCAAAGGCAAACATGTGGTCTCACCTTTCAATCCAATTGGATCTTTACAAAGTCTGAGTTTGGATATACCTTATTTCTGTTCTTTTAACACTTTTTCCATACTCAATAATTTTTCTAACCAACATATTTTTTTAACACTTGGATCATTGATTCTGGTGGCACAGATCATATTTCATCAAATTTATCTTGGTTTACATCTTATTCTAAAGTTAATCTTATTGTTGTACACATGTCAAATAGTTCTTTATTGTGATAATCAAAGCACACTTCATATTGCGGCTAACTCAATCTTTCATGAATATACCAAACATCTAGAAGTTGATTGTCATTTAGTAAGGCAAAAGGCTCAAGATGAAATGATGAAACTTCTTCCTATGTCTTTCTCAAGACAGTTGGCTGACATCTTTATTAAACTACTATCTCCTCATTCTTTTCATTTCAATTTGTCCAAACTTAGTGTTTTAGATATTTTTCATCCTTCAACTTGCAGAGACATATTAAACCACTCTACTTCACCAGTCCATATTAGTAATAAAACTGTTTTAATTTAACCTATACAAAGTGACCAAATTTACCAAAATCAATTTAACAGTTAATATTAGACTAATTATATTAGTTAGTAATTAGAGTAATTAGATAATAAATATTAATAGTTGTAATAATAGTTAAAATGTCTTTCATATGTAACTAGATTTTCTCATGTATTAGAGATCTCAAACATAAATAAAAATACAATTTTTTTCTTAATAAGTACTATAATTTAAATTGATGTAGAGGAGGTCATCATCATACCTACGTGCAAAAATCTCCTCTCTCTTCTTCCTTATATATGGATCCTATTTGTTACTCTCATCACTATTAATTAGTCAACTAACTAAAGGCACCGTTGCTACATTAATATTTTTATATGATTCCATCATACATGTGCTAATAATATGTGAGTAGTCCACTTTAAGAAAACAAATACTAACTCATTTAGACAAGTAAAGGCAGATGCGAAATATATTTAGCCACTTAATAAATACATTATATATGAAGTTGAAGTGGCTAGCTAACTAATAAGAGTCTGGCTGTTTTTTTGTTATACACGGGTGATAAGGACAATGTAACGTTGAGAAGTGTTTGGTAACATTAAAAATTTAAAATTACTCCTGAATTATTGATGTTGTACTTCATATATTCTTTTATGACACTGTAAGGTTTTAAATAAATTTTTATTCTTTATAACAATAACGACATTTCCTTTAAAAGAAAACATTGATGTAGCAAATGTGAGTGTTAATGTGTTAGTAATTTTTTTTTAAATAAAAAGGAGTTATTTGACTCTTTCTTTTTCTTTTTTCTCCGAAGAAGACGGTTGGATTTTTTGTTGCCAATTATTTTTTACAATTTTATTATAAGGTCTTTCGTTGCTTTTTTGTCTTTTTTTTATCAGTTCTAAAATTAAATAAATATAAAAAATCAATTACTAAATTAATGATTCGTATAAAATACATAATAGAATAAATATATATTATAAATAAATTAAACAATATATATTTATACATAAATATATAATAACTGATTTAATAATTTTTTTGTATATATAGTGTGTATATAATATTTTTTAATATTAAAAAAAAGACGAAAAATGAAAAATTTAGTGAAATTAAAATAAAAGAATAATCATCTAAATCAATTCCTAAAATTTTAGTATCGAATATTTTAATTTTTCAAAATTTTAAAATGCATAAAATAATCCTTAATGTTTATTATTGTTAGACAGTATAATCTTCTTCAATTTTATCCGTTTAATTAGTATTATTATTTTGAAAAATTTTCAAAAATTATTTCAATTTTTTTTAATTTTTGAACTATTTTATACTTAACTTTTTTATTAAAAGGAGTTGTATCAACAGAGATAAATATTAAGAATTATTTTATATATTTTAAAATTTAGAAAATTAAAATGTTTAATTTTAAAAATTTTGGAAATTAATTTATGTAATTATTTAAAATTAAATAAAATAACAAATAAATTATTGAAGATTTATATTTCGAACATATTCATTTCAAAAAAATGTGAATGTATAAAATCCTTAATAATATCATACGTAAATAAATTATATTTAAATTAAGATCTTTTATCATTATTATTATAGAGGACTTCATTAATATTTTTTTAAGAATTAATCTGTATAAATTCTGTCGATTTATTTGTGATTTTCCTCTTCAAAATTAAATTAACACGAACATAGAAGGATTAAATCTTATAGTATAATTTCACCTACCCCTGCAGCTGCAAGTGAACGACAAAAGGCACCTTATGCGCAGTATGCTGTATGCACCTACCGAAGCCACCAGTTTGGCACTAACTGAAGGGCAATGTGGGTATTCACCCATAATTGCGTGTATTTAATTTAATAATAATGATTAATATCAATATTTCAAACATTAAAAAATGTAATTCCATAATCCATACTAATAATTAATAAACATCGTGCACTCAGGTCCGACGGTGGCCCCACCTTCAGTTCCTCACCAACTTTCATTACCAACCCCCTCTCCACAAACACTCACAAGCACGTAACAAATAAAATAATTTTCTATGGAAAAAAAAATCTTTTTTCTTTTCCAATTTTGTTTAAAAAATTTCATATTTTAATTCAAAAAATTAGTTCTGCCAAAAAGACTTCATAAAAGTAGCAATTTAAATTAGTCTTAAGGCATACATGACATCAATTTAGTTTTTGTAATACTTGTGATAGTAATTTAATTTTTGAAAATCTATGGCATCTACTTATTCATTAAAGAATATATTTAAAAATATTTTTATTTTTAAAAAAATGCATACCACATTCATTTAATACGTCTTCTTTTCATTAACTTATTTGATATTATGTATATCTTTTAAGAATTATTAATGTTTTTTTGGAAATTAAATTGATTTCACAAATTTTTTAAAACAAAAAAGTTCATATTAATATATTATTCTTTGTATTCTCTTATAAATGGTTGTGACAAATATTTCAAAACTAAACTAGCCTCACAAATTTCTGTTAAAAGACTAAATTGTTATTTATTTATTTATTTTAACAGCGATCGTTCTTCTTTTTGTCAATTTAAATTAGTGAATGATTAATCAGTTTATTTGTTTACTTAAATAAATATTAGTCTAATTTGTATATATAATAATTTATTAGTTAATAATAAGATTTTAACTAAAATTTAAATTTATAATAAATTAGTCTTTATTTAGTGTAATACTGTAAAAACAAAAAATCCTTCCTTTTCTTTTTAATTTTTTTTCTTTCCTTTAGGGTTCTTGATTTTTTTTTTTTTTGGTGATTAGGGTTCTTGATTTTTGGAGGAGTGTCGCTTAATTGTTTATGTGGGAGCGTGAGGTTAAAACCCCCCTGTTTGGTGGGTCATGGGTTAGGCATTTGGTGATGGACTACATCAATGCATCACAATGGAGAAAAAACAAAGTGTTGTGTTGTTGAGTGTGGTTGACACTTGTCTTGCTAATTGCGGAAGAAGGGAGAATTTAACTTGATATTATTATTATTATTATTATGGATGCAGGATTTTTCATCAGGCCAAGTGTACAAAAGGACCAAACTGTAACAGTGACAACTTGACAAGCGAAAAATACCGAGGTTGATTTTGTACTTTTCATGCTCTCAGTCAAGCCACTCGTTTAATTCCACAATAAATACTAACTCTTATTTTTCCTTTTAATATCGATCACAAACGTCTCCGCCAAATTGAATAGTAATTTAGTCGGAAAAAAAAAACTGAATAATAATTTAAAGAAATAGAAACATTCAAATCAAATATTACTCCCAAAATATTTGTCTTATTCAGAAACTCTCGTAGTAGAACGGGGTGTGTGGTTTTTCTTCGGCTTTGATGTTTGAATGCAAAATTGCAAATTATAGCATACAAAGAAATATATAATATATAAGTTGATCAACAAAAGAATATTAAAAGGTATTTCTATATTCACGGGAAATCAAAATTTTTATTTTTTATAAAAATTTAATTTTAGTATACTAAACTAATTTTATATTTATATTCAATAATCTATTATCACAGGAATAAAAATATCTTCTTTATCATTATTGTATAAATAATAATCCAAATCAATAAATATATTGAGTGACTATGTAAAATAATTTATATTATTAGTGTATAAAATTAAACTCTCTTTTTTAATGAATTTTTTGTTTTTCAAAGTTAGTAAAATTTTAATGATAAAATAAAAGGACATGTGTCTATATTACACAGACATAACACAACAGAAAGAAAGATTTTTTTATATTTAAATTAAATAAATATGATATTTATAAAAATATGTACAGAAGAATGTTTATCGATATATACAACATGTTAAAGAGTTAAGGTGAATCATGTTCAATTTTCTGTAATTCATCTTCTTTATCAAAAAAGAATTAAAATTGGTTATGACCTACTTTTGTCATTCTTAACCTCTCTAATTTATTTCATACTGCTCTTAATGCACCATTCATCGTTTCTGTTGAGAATGGCTTATCTGCAAATAGCCGTTCACGAAGACTTTTGGTATAGGCTTGCCGTCTCTCAAAGATGTCTTCTTCATAGAAAAAAAAAAAAAAAAGATCACTCCTCTTTCATTATTTTTCTTCCTTAATCACTGTTATCGTATTCCTCTCCTCTATCCTCTATATTGTATCTTAATGCATCAAAACAGAGACAACTGATAACAATTTTTTGAGATTATTCTCACAATTGAGATATGAGTTTTGAAAATTTTAAAAAATGGAATCCTAATTGGACGCTAAGCAAAACCTTAACAGAGACACTTGGAATTCTTTAAAAAGTGTACAAATGTGAACTCTTTTGTAATGAATTAAATATAGAATAAATGTTATTTTCGATCTTTCACCATTTATCCAAATAACAAAATGTCCATTTATAATTTGAAAATTTTTAATCGGTCCTCAACTATTTAAGTAATTAGTCTAATAGCTCTTATAAATAGTAATTTATTGATGTTTCTAGAACTACTCAGACCAATAACAAAGACAGCTTAAATTATTTATTTGGATGGTTGAATATCAATTAAAGATTTTTGAATTATAAAACGACGCTTTCATCCAAAATTAAAAAGACATTTACTCTTAAAAATGCATTTTAAAGCAAGTTTAGAAATACTAATAATATAGTTTTATTTTTACTCTTTTTTATATAGGAGATAAAATTTCATTTATAAAAGATGTCAAATGGTATTTTCAAATACTAATGATACATTAGATCCAAATTTAAAAATAGAAGTAAGATATTTTTTATATTAAACTAAAATAGAAAAGAGAAATTCTCTACATACAAGTATTTTTTTATTCAAGTCTTTACAAGTGCACCTTCTTCTTTTTCTTGCGCACGTTCTTCTTCCTCTTCTTCTTCTTCTTCTTCTTTTCTTTTCTTTCGTTTCTTGCCTTCTCTTTCTCCTTCTTCAATCATTACTGCACGTTTTCACTGCACATTCTTCTTCTTCTTGCTGCACGTTCTTGTTTCTCTTCCTCTTCTTCTTCTTTTCTTTCGTTTCTTACCTTCTCTTTTTCCTTCTTCAACCGTTACTGCACGTTTTCACTACACCTTCTTCTTCTTCTTGCTGCATGTTCTTCTTTCTCTTCTTCTTCTTCTTCTTTTCTTTCGTTTCTTACCTTTCATTTCTCCTTCTTCATTTACGTGCTTTTCTCTCTATTTTCTTTTTTCGTTATTCTCGATTTCCATTGTTTTTGACATCAAGCTCTGAAATCGTTTTTGAAGAAGAAGAAGCAGCAGAAAATGAGGAGGAGAAAGAGAAAGAGTTCTGAATTATGCATAAGGTGTACTTCAACGAAATTTGGGTGTATTTCT
The DNA here is from genome assembly GCF_014773155.1 of Arachis stenosperma. Taxonomy (NCBI): domain Eukaryota; kingdom Viridiplantae; phylum Streptophyta; class Magnoliopsida; order Fabales; family Fabaceae; genus Arachis; species Arachis stenosperma. The sequence continues at coordinate 115,921,191 of NC_080382.1, forward strand.
TAAATTCTTTGGGTGTAGTTTTTGTAATCCTTTGGGTGTATTTCTATAATCGTTTGGGTGTATTTCTATAATCGTTTGGGTGAATTCCTATAACCGTTTGGGTGTATTTCTGTAATCCTTTGGGTGTATTTCTGTAATCATTTGAGTGTATTTCTGTAATCGTTTGGGTATATTTCTGAAGTTCCATTATCTTCAAATTTGGCAAGAAACTCGTTTTCATGGAGGAAGAAGAAGAAGAGTCGTTTATAATGCATGGTGAGTAGCGCGCTTTTGAAGCAGGAAGTTGTTGAATAACGTGTGTTTATTTACTCTTGAATGTGGGTGTGTAATGCGTATTTTTTGTTGGACTTGTACTAACTTGTAAGACTTGTAAGCCAAAAAGACTTGTATGTATAGCGGGTCTCAATAAAAAATAAGTACATATTTCTAATTATAACAAATCCTAAACATAAAAAAAATAAAAATAAATTTTGGTCCTCCAAAGTAGAATCTACTTTGGGATTTTTTTAAAGAAGAGAGAGAAATGAGTAAACACATTTTTTAGGCTGTGTTTAATTTTTTGGACTAGAATTGAGATCGAAAGACTGAGTCTGGGTATTGTATTTGGTGATTGGAGGTTGGAATTAAAATTTCAGTTTTGGAATATAAAATTTCAATCCTTTCAATATTTTTAAAAAATGTGAACACAATAAAAATTTTAGGAATGGAAATTAAAATTTTAGTAACATTTTTTTTAAATTATTTTTATTTAACTTTTTAAATTTTAAATTTATCTCATCAATCTCCATATTTATCTTAAATCAAACATGATATTAATACATAATTATTCAGTCTATTATTAAATCTTACATCAAACACAATACAAAATTTTAATTTAATTTTTATTTTTTAGTCTTTATTTTTCTGTCTCAGTCTCTCTTTTAAATGTAGTCTTGTTATTTTAAATGTAGTCTTGTTATATACAAATGTTTAAATATTTTTGCATTATCATTCAATCATATGTTGTCGCATTAATCATTAAAAGTTTTATGCTTTTACTTACCATTTAAATTTATAGTATAAATAAAATTATTTGGCTAAATATTAAACGAAAAAGCATTGTATAAAAATAACTCCTCTAAACATATAAAAAAATAAGAATGATATGAATAATTTAAAAAAAAATAGAAAAAGAGCGAAAGTCTTAAATTAATGTCAAAGTTTTAGAAAAATGAAAATGAACTATATGTATAAGGACTAATAATTATGTTAAACATTTTAAAAACAATTAAAATAACACTAATAGTAATTTTCTAAAAGAAAATACTAATTATAATTGATATTATAAATACCTGCTTTTAACAAAATAAAAAATATCAATCGAAGTTATATAAAATAGTATGTCAAGAACTAAATAGTAGAGAGTTTTAAAATTTTATTGGACTAAAATATAAAAAAAATTACCGGGATTAAAATTAAAAAAAATGGATATTTTATAGAAATAAAAAATATTTAAATTCTTTTATGAGGTTATAATTATTACAAATTTTATATTTCAGAAAAATAAAGCATCTAAAATATTTAAAAATTTGGGAAATCCTTAATATCTAGAACTAATTGTTGAATGAGTTAGACTCACATCCAGTTTTTATATGGTGATGCGAGTTTGAAAGAGTCTATGCAGTCAAATGTTGGACTTTTTTAATAAATAAATAATTTAATTATTTTATTTATTGAAATATGTAATGTTAGAGTATAATTAAGATCAATTAGATCAATTAACATTATTTAGTATATCTGAATATTTATTATAAGATACTATATTTTTATTATTTTGATTCTCTTAACACCTATAAATATCTTTCTATATTGTATCATTTTATAGAACTTGAATAAACACAAATACTTTTTTTATGGTTCTCTCTTACTTTTTAACATGTAATTTGTAGCGTGTTTACTAATTTACATCACATTAATTTATCTCGTTTACAGTGTAATGAAATAATTATGAATGTATTTCATTTATACTGTAAACGAGATATATAGAATTTAAAAAAATATACATATCTCGTTTACTGTATAAACGAGATTTATTCATAATTATTTTGTTTACCCTATAAATAAAGGGCCTTACTACACATACAAGCAATTAAGGCTTACAAGCCTTACAAGTTGGCCCAACCCAGAAATAATCCACGCGTACTCACTCCTTAGAATGGAGCGTCAATCCCACGTGTCTCACACAATGGTTACGCTTTGCAAAACACGCTCATTATGGCGCACTCTTCCTCTTCTACTTCAAAGAAAACACAAACCGTCAAGTTTCAAGGAACATTCCAAACTGAAGAGACGATTGAACTCGTCGCGAAGATTAGAAGAAACTATCAACAAAAGATAGAACTCTCCATCAACAATCTCCAGAAAAAACGAAGAAATATTATTCAAGGTACGTTACTGTTTTACTGATCTTGTAGATTTTCCCTATTTCTGTTTCTGATTTCAAAATCGAAGAACTAGGTTTTACTGTTCTTCTATGTTCTTCTAGGTTTTACTGTTCTTCTTGTTCTAAATCTCATATTACTATTTTTAATGTTCTTCTTATTCTAGATTTTACTCTTCTTCTAAGTTCTTCTAGGTTTTACTGTTCTTCTAAGTGGTTCTAGGTTTTAATGTTCTTCTTATTCTAGTTCTTCTCCTAACTGATTTTTCGCTGTATATTGCTTAATTTGTTGGGTGTATATGACGTAATTTATATGGGTGTATATGGTTGATTGTTGGGTGTATATGGCGTAACTTGTTGGGTGTATATTTCTGAACCCATATAATGTAATATAATCAACTGTTGCCACTGTTCTAATATTGCTTGTCCATGGGTGTATATTGCTTGACGTTGTAATATTGCTTGACCTTGTATATTTATCCATGTTTGAGTGAATTGAACATCATTTTGAACTAATCTAATTAAATACTTATGAAATCAGTTTGGGTGTATGTGCCTGATCTAAGTTTTTACCGTTCATCTTGTTCTAGGTTTTACTATTCTTCTAACTTCTTCTAGATTTTACTGTTCTTCTAAGTTGTTCTAGCTTTTACTGTTCTTCTTATTCTAGTTCTTCTCCTAATTGATTTTTGTGTGTATATTGCATAATTTGTTGGGTGTATATAGCGTAATGTGTTGGGTGTATATTTCTGAACTCATATAATGTAATATAATCAACTGTTGCAACTGTTCTAATATTGCTTGTCCTTGGGTGTATATTGCTTGACATTGTATATTTATCCATGTTTGAGTGAATTGAACATCATTTTGAACTGATCTCATTAAATACTTATGAAATCGGTTTGGGTGTATGTGCCTGATCTATGGGTGTATCTGACTGATATATGGGTGTATTTTTTATATATTGACAGCATTTCTTTTTCATTGCAGTAAAAATGGCAAGCAAAAACTAAGCTGCAAAAAATGTAAGAACAAATATATGTCTTAGATCAAATTAGTTTTTCATAATAGGAATATATCTGACTCTAATTTTGCTTTGTTTACAGCAAACCATAGACCTGAAGTGTGCAACCTATTTGTTGAGTGAGAAATTCATAAATATGAGCGAGGAGAAGAAAGCAATTGTTAGGGGTTTGGGGTTTGGTGGCCTGATGCACATCTCGCCGCTAAGGGTGCATCACAAAATATTAAAGGAGTTGGCTAACTTTTTTAAATTAGGAAAAAACACACTCGAAACCGGCTATGGTTCATTTAGAGTAAGACCAAGAACAATAGGGGTTGCGCTTGACCTCAACGCGTCAGGTAACTCGTTACAAACATAGGTGTATATGAGCCATATTGGGGTGTATTTCAAGTGATGTTTGAGTGTATTTCAAGTGATTTTCATACAATATTATTTTCCTTTTTGTAGGGGATCTACTTTCTCAGAAAGTCAACTATAAGGATCTTTCTGAAGACAACAAACAAATTTTTAGAAGATTCCAGGGGAAGACCTTAAAAAATCTGACAGATGAGATGATGACTATTGATGTTGATAATGAACAGGATCGCCTCATGTTCAAAAGGATTTTCATCCTCTGTATACAGATGGCATTCCTGTTACCAACCACAATAAACAAAATCTTTCCTGTGCACCTGGCACCAATTTTCAAGATGGACACAATAAAAGAGGGGAATTGGGGAGCACACGTTCTGAATTTCATTATCAAGGGCATAACAGATTACAATCTGAAAAAGAAAAAGGCAATTGATGGCTGTCTGTTTACCCTGATGATAGTTTACTTCCATCTATCAAAAAATAAAGACAAGAAAGGAGAAGAAAGACCTCCAGAACCCTGGATTGCCAACTGGACTAGAGAGCAGTTGGTTGAAAGAATGAGAGTAGAAATGGATGAATATATGGTAAGTGAAAAGAATATTGGGTGTATTTTATTTACCTGAATGCTGTTAACTAATATTTCTAATGTTTTAGAGAATTGTAAAGATGGCCGAAACAAAGGAGAAATTAAAATAAACGAAGAAAAAAGATAAGAAAGAAAAAAACAAAAAAAAAAACAAAAAAAGGAAAGCAAGTTCATCATCATCAGAGACTGAAACATCTGAAGCTGAAGTCTATTCTTCTTCTGATTCTGAGACTGAAGAAGAATCAGAGGGACTAAAAAGGAAACAACCCATCCGAGCAGCCTAAAAGTAACATACTTAGGTGTATTTTGTGTCTTCATTTTGGTGTATTTTATGTCTATATTTGGGTGTATTTTGTGTCTCCATTTGGGTGTATTTTCTCACTTTTAGGGTGTATTTTGCCACTTTTAGTCCTTTTGTTAATAATGATTGTTTGCCTACCAGAATTGAATCGAAAAAAGGAAGAAGAATGAGGAAGATTCCGATTCAGAAACTGAATCGAATGATGAGTAATGTTCTGAAATTCTCATCGCTTTTTTTTTTTCCGTTTATTCTCAAAATTTCTTGTATTAACAGTGAGTTTCTTATTAACTTTCAGAAGCGAAAAATCATCACCAGTAGAAAAACAAAAAACAAAGAAAAAGAGCAAGGTCATTGTTGAGGATTCATCTCCTGAACAAATTCAATCCTATCATGGGTGGGATACTTTGTAAAGCTATAGTACCATTTATGTTCAAAATTATATTTGTTAACATGTTGTTTTATGCAGATGCTGTCAGATCTAAAATTGGAACTGAAGAATTAGAAGAATTGTTGAGGGAATCTAAAAAGAAGAAAAACAATGAAAAATCTGCTGCACAGGGGTTTGTAATGTTTGGGGTGTATATTATCGATTTTACGGTGTTTTCGTTGCTAATAATTGTTTCTGGTTTTCCAGGGAGAAGGGAGCTGACATGCGATCGACAAAAGGTCACTATGACTCATCTGAGACGTAAGAACCTTTATTTGATAAAATCTTGTTATCCTGATTTAACCGTATGGTATTTTTATTGAATGATATCTTTTCCATCTTTAGAATACCGGACATAAACTTAGGAAGTGATGATCCTTTGTCTCAAGGACACACGAATCAAAGTAGCATAAACAAACCAGCAGAGAGCATGTAATTTCTCTTTCTAATACCGGTTGCTTTTATCTTTTATTACCTTCTGCTTCTAATTCTGTATATATTTTTTTAGAAAAAAAGCCCTTTAATGTTTTATTCAGAAAAAAAGGTAGGAAAAAAAAGCAAAAACTGCAGCTACGTAAGTACTCAAAAAAACAAAGCTTGTGTTTCTTTTGATTACTTGGGGTGTATTTTTGACTTTCTTTGGGTGTATTTCAGGTTGAGTCTAGTTGAAGAGTCGGCTAATGAGCCAGCTGAAGAGAACATGATGGTTGTGCGGGTAGAGACACAGTCAGAAACTGAAGCGCTTTCAATGTGAGTTTTTCAAAAGAAATTCAACCTTATAACCATTTTACTTTCGCGGGCTTTGTTAACCTTTTATTTTTCTTCTTGTTTAGAGTTCTAATTCAAGTTTGTCTACCACTGTCCCAAACAACCACTGAGCCAGAAATTGAACCAACCCCTGTGCCAGAAATTGAACCAACCCCTGCAAATTCTCCAAGTGAAAAAATTAATGAAGAAACTGCAAAAAGGTAAGGAATAATCTTGGGGTGTATTTGTTTATTGTTTGGGTGTATATTGTCCTTGTTGGTGTGTATATCCTCACAATTATTCTGTAACACTGCAGCACTCCAAAACCACCGCCAGAAACTGAAGAAAGCACACCCACGCTTCCACCAGCTCCATCTAAAGTGTAAGTTGAGCAGAGTACAATTTTGTTTTCAATATCATTGATCTATTCTTATTCTTATAGTATGTTATATCTCATCATGCAATAATCCAGCCCCAGAAGATGCTGCTGTCCTGATGATGATGACACGAACAGCATCGTACGTTTCTAAAGAAGGTCTGATGCCATCATTTAGCCTCGGCTTGACTGATTCAAGCCAAGAAGAAGCAGCAACACAAGAGGGGCAGAGGGTGAAAACTCCTAAAATGCCAAAATTAATAGAACAGTTAGGGGAGCTGGTGGAAAATATTGCAGGCAGTGGAGTGAAAACAGAAGGTAAAACTCCACCTATTCATAAGCAAAGTGGTGAAGAAAGTTTTGAAAAGTTTGTAACTCCTGTGAGGATAAATGAAATGAGTGCTGAAATGAAAGAGAAATGCTACATCTGGGCCACACGTGTGAAAACATACGCAGATGGAAATACTAATGAGTATGACACCGTGTGCACACTCAATGCCCAAGATAAATAAATTTTGTCAAAAATCCACTTCGCATCTCTCCAAGCTGATACACATATAGAAGCTAAGGTAATATTAAAATAACATTAATGATTTTATCATGAAAAGTAACTGCAATATCGATTTATGTAAAATTGATTTGGGCTTTTATTTCTAGATTGTCTCTGCCATGTGCTTCATCCTTAACCAGCAAAAAATTAAAAGGTTTCAGGAAGAAATATACTGTCTCTCCCCTGATATTGTGGTAAGTGGTACTTTAACAAATCTTGGGTGTATTTTCTGTATTCGTTTGGGTGTATTTTCTGTATTTTTTCTGTATTCGTTTGGGTGTATTTTCTGTATTCATTTGGTGTTTCACAATTGTTGCAGAACATGGCCATTGCAAATCATCCAGAAGGGGTATTCTTGCAGCCTAAAAACAATAAGCCATTCAGGGTGGAAGACTACCCAATATTTATACCCTTCTTGGACCTTAAAAAACTAGCATCGCATCGTTATGTAAGTTTTCGTTTCTAAAACTTCTTATTACCATTCTTTAGTTATGTGCCAAATAAATTAAAACACTGTTCAATGTGGACATACTTCAGTTTTTTGCACCTGTTTACCATTCACAACATTGGTGGTTATGGGTGGCTGATACAAGGAAGAAAAAAACTTTTGTACTCGACCCATATCACAAGACTTGTCCAGCCGATGAAAGAAAGACCATAAATATATTTGTTGTAAGTAGGTTCTGTGTTCTGTATTTTAATATTTGGGTGTATTTTTGTTCAATATAAGGTGTAGGTTTGTGCTCCTTTGTTTATATTCTTTTATTAAATTTATTCATATATTACTGATTTGTTTTGTGTTTTAAGGGACATGTAATTTCAAGAATGAGAGTATATGCTGGGGGCACCTCTGAAAAAAACGATCGTAAAATTCATACACCCTACGTTAACATCTTAGGCCAAAAGACAAGGTATAAATTTTTTAATTTGAAAATTAAACTTTCCTAGATGTAATTTGCTAATTTATTTCTTGTTTTTCAGCTATAACTATGCTATTTATGTAATGAAGTGGCTTGAGATAATTCAGCCTGAAAACGTTAAAAGGGAGAAGTATGAGTGGGACAACTGGACCCAGGTAATTGTGTTTAAAAACTATGTAACTCTATATTACCTTACTAAATTAACATAGTTGATTAAAAAGAAAATTCTTTTAAACTTCAGGACGAGGTGGACCACTATAGAGTAGAATATGCTTTCCGGATTCTATTCCATGAAATGAATCAAGACAAAGCTGAAGCCATTAGGGGAAGTGATGCAATAAGACTGTCTAGGATATCCTCATTGTTACTGAGTCCATATTCTCAGATAGATTCTAATGATATTGACACTGATTAATGTAACTGTTACTGTTATATAGTCTTGTAAGAAATTGAACACATGTTGTAAAAATTTGCCAATTATAAGTAAAATTTTTTTCCATTATTAAACTTTCTCTGCTGTATTCAAAATGTCTAAATTACAGAAATTATAACATGAAGGACAACATCAAACCAAATATACACCCATAACCTGACATTTTACACCAAAAGAAAGTTGAATATACACCTAAACATCTATCCCCTGATAGTTTATCCCTAAAATCCTAAAACCTAAACCATAAACCCTAAAACCCTAAAATCCTAAACCCTAAACCCTAAACCCTAAACCCTAAATCTAAAAACCCTAAAACCCTAAACCCTAAACCCTAAACCACCTAACCTACTATACACTCAAATCATTGATTTTTACACCCATAAGATCTCATTTTACACTCAAGGAAAGTAAAATATACACCAAATTCTATCCCCTGATGCTTTATCCCTAAACCCCTAAAACCCTAAACCATAAACCCTAAACCCTAAACCCTAAATTATAATAAAAAAACAATAATTTATAACATAAACAGCAGATTCTGATATATATATATATATATATATATATATATATATATATATATATGTGTGTGTGTGTGTGTGTGTGTGTGTGTGTGTGTGTGTGTGTGTGTGTGTGTGTGTGTGTGTGTGTGTGTGTAAAATGTCAAACACAAAAAACTCAGAAATACACCTAAAAAACTAAGGTTTACACCCATATTCTGTAACTATACACCCAAAAAACTATCCCCTGTTGCTGGTTTCCTGAACTGATAATTCATAACACGTCCTTGATATTGGCTGGAATTTGGATGCACCACTGATGCAGCATCAAAGAGGTTTAACTGGATATAATAAACTCACATATTAGCAAAAATATTAACAAGAAAATTAAAATCAATCACCACAAGTTTAAAGAACATCACTTTTACCTCGTTTAGATCTTTTGTTTTCTTCTTCTTTAAGGCATTTGGAATCTGTTTGTCCAACTTTGAAACCCTTGGAGAGCTTTGAAGCTCGTTAACGAATTCTAAATTGGCATCTTCGTGAGATAACGAACATGTCCCCTTCTTTTTGGCTTTCAATTCTTCCACCTCAACCATGACCTTATCATACGCACGATGCAGAATGGCAGTCAACTCCTCCAATTCTGATGCAAATTCACAAATATTTTACGAACGAAACACCAATTCGTCAAACCTCTTACTTCTTGGCTCCAACAGTGGCTCGTCGTGGCTGCTCTTGATGTGTGTGTGTCGCCTCTTTACCTTCTTGCTCCATCATTCCAGTATATATCTCGGTGACACTTGGGTTACTCGTTCAAAGCTTAACACGCTTAGTTCGTGACGGCACAATATGCCTCTTGACTCGAATAATAAGCATTGGCATTTCACCTCGGCTGTTACTGAGTCGTAAGTAACCACAAACTTGTTGATTATTGAGCTGCAAACTTGTTTTCCAACTTCGTATACTGAATAGCCTAGAGCGGGGTTCGTTAATCTTGTGATGCAATTTGCCTTTCCTTTGAATTGTGCTTGAACTTCCCTAAACTTTTGGTGAGTGTACACATGTTGAAACTGAGCTTCAATGGAGGATTTTGTTGCACACAGTATGACCGTATGAAAATCTGCAGCATCCGATTCTCTCTCTGCTTGCTCCCTGCTTCCGAGGCAATTATCGTATTGTTTGACAAATTGAATAAGTGAGCTATTCCATGTAATGAACTTGTTAAAAAATGAATGCATGCTCTCACTCCTTTGTGTGATTCTCATCCATGTCCAGAAGTGGTGATCTAGATAAATTGGAACCCATATATCACGGTCCTTGTAAAGATCTGCATAATACACCCAAAAAAAGCTATAATACACCAAAAAACATGCAATTTATACCTCTGCTGCAGATTTTAAACAACATTACCTGAAAGCCACTTGTTGTCCACAAGAGCATACTTCAGCAGAAAATCATTCCAATTCCTATCAAATAAGTCTTTGGTATGAGAGTTCCAAACAATTTGGCTCATTTCTTGTTCAATTTCTACATGTCCCTTGTACCCGTTTAATTTGCTTGGAATCTTCTTCATGATGTGCCAAATACACCAATGGTGAATTGTTGTTGGCATACAAGCCTCTATAGCCTTTTTCATTGATGCGCATTGATCAGTGAGAATCCCTTTCGGAGCATTTTCTCTCATGCAACGAAGCCAACATTGAAATAACCATTTGAATGATTCAATTTCTTCGTTTTTCATCAAAGAGCATCCAAGAAGTGTTGACTGACTGTGGTGATTCACCCCGACAAAAGAACCACAAACCAAATTATACCTGAAACAAATTACCATAGTGCATAATGAAAAAATCATTATGTACACCCAAAAAATGATTGTATACACCCAAAAACATCCAAGATACACCTCTATGGCAGATTCATAAAACAACATTAATTTAGCATCATAAACATGAACAGCTTATTATCTGTTTGTATTGTACGTGGTGTCAAATGAAATAACATCTCCGAAATACTCAAAGGCAGCTCTACTTCTTGCATCGGCCCAAAAAGCCAGTTTAATCGATTAATCATCCTCGAGTTCAAGCTCAAAAAAGAAATTCAGATTCTTCTCTTTCATTCTTAACAAATATTTTCCGAATTCCTTTGCATCTTTTTGTTCAGAAACATTCCGTACTTCTCTCGTAATGTAATTCCTCACATCCTTTTCAATAAAATTTAATTCGCGGTGACCCCAGCTGCCGCAACAAATGATTGGTAAGTTTTGCTTGGTCTAATACCAGCCTCCTCGTTATTCACTATTGTACGACGAATGGACATGCTTAGTTCTCTGTGCTGTTTGAGCATCTCTGCTTTACTTGGACAGCAAGGGTGTGAATGATGCAACACAACCTTTGAAATAATCCAAGCACCAACATCCTTCAATGTGTGTATATAAATTCTTGCAAGACAGTTTAAACCAGCTGTGGGATTTGTCTTCTCGGTCGGAGATATTTTAGATTTCCATTTTCCCTCTCTGCTACATATAATCAATTGATTCTTAATCTCGTTTCCTTTCTTATTTGTGCTCTAAACTCTTGTAGAAAAACCTGCAGCCTTGGCGTAGTCCTTGTAAAATTTTCCAGCATCTTCAAGGGTGGTAAAAGTCATTCCAACCTTGGGAACAAACTGGTCATCAACAACACAGAGAGGCTGTAGAATACACCATGTCAAAAACTAAAAATACACCCAATAATTTCTGATCTACACCCAAACGACAACAACTCAACTTAAATAACAAGAAAAGCCATAAACTGTAAATACACCCAAACTTTCCCTAAAATACACCTAAAAAATTCTAATCTACACTTGAGCGTCTGCTATAAATTGCAGATAATTAATCAAAACTAATACATTAGATTCAATCCACAGATTATGTTCACGCATTAATTTCACAGTCAATGTTCATGAATTATTCAGCTAGACAATCATAGACGAATAACTGCATCAAATTCAGAGTAATTGTAATAAGCTGAATCTAAATCAAACCTCATGAACTTCGTTAGATTCAAATTTAAAATCCACTTCGCCCTGATTTAGCTGACAATCTGAGGTTGAATCATCCATTATCTTCAAAACGAGTTCAAACCTTGATTTCAGAAACCAGAAAATCAAAAAAAATGAAGCTAGAGTTACAGAAAGAGAAACTCACGTCAATGATGAAGAACGAACGAGTGATAAATGCAAGGAAAAGAATGATAAAAAAAAGCAAGGGAAGAACGCAAGAAGGAGAACGAAGAAATTTGGCAAGAAGAAGAACGAAGAAGGAAACAAAATCTTTTAAAAATTGGAAGTTATATATTCGCGCGCTCTGTTATATAGCATGTGAAAGGTACGTAACATTATGAGCGTGTTTTGGGGGTTAGTTGTTTTCAGGACTTGTAAGGCTTGTAAGTCTTAATCGCTTGTATGCGAAGATTTTCTGATAAATAAAATATGTGTATTATTATAAAAAAATTATAATTAAAATAATATCAACTTAATTTTTATTTTTAAATTAATCCAATTTTTAAATGTTATATCTTAAAACCTACGCCACGTATTTAAAATTAGTGATTTGAAATTGTACCTTTGAAATCAGTACATTATTTTTTTAAAAAATCAACCTATTTAAATTAATACTAAAAAAGAGTACATAAAAAATATAGATTGAATTGGATTGATTTAAATTTAAAAAAAAATAAAGTTGTACGTGTATTTAGGTTCCATGATGAGAAGAAATGTGGTAATTGAATCATTTAGTAAGTAAGAGAATATTAGGAATAGACATTTATTATATAAAAAGAAACAGAAGTTGATAGAGTAGATAAAACAGACAAAGAAATGGGTAGGGATAGCAACGGGTACCTATGGGGGCGAGGACATGCCCCACCCCCCGCCCCCGCCCCCGCCTCCAAAAACACTCCCGGTCCCCGCCCCGTCTCCGCGACGGGTAACGGGGACCTGGTACCCGGCGGATATTCGGATATCTGCGGATATCCACGGGTTTGAAGGAAGAAAAACAAAATCAATAAAATTTTTTAAAAAGTTCAAAATAAACACAGTAGATGTCCCAATTTCACAAATCCAAACCCTAAATCAAATTTCACAGCAATAGAATCTAACTTTAAATTCAAATTTATCAACTAACAGAATCAAAACCATCATTCTAAACTCAGAAATCAAACCCTAAACCTAATTTCATCAATGAAAACTCAAAATAAACATAGTATATGTCCCAATTTTACAAATCCAAACCCTAAATTAAAGTTTACAGCAGTAGAATTAACAGAATAGAAACCAAAATTCTAAACCCATAAATCAAACCCTAAACCTAATTTCATCAATGAAAAATCAAAATATATATTAAAACCAATTTCATCAAGAAACAGAAACCAGCTATGGAGCAAAGTTGTCATCATCTTCGCTGAGCAGAGGCGACTTTGGAGAACAGTTGTCATTGACGTCGCAGATCTGAGGCGTTATGGAGTAGAGGCGTCGTGTTGAAGGGCGTCGTGTTGAAGAGTTGTCGCTAATGTCGCAGATCTGAGTCGTCGCGTAGAGCAAAGGCAGCAACGACAACGCTGGGAGCTGCGAGGACGCAATGAGAGGAAGAAAGTGAGCGGCAGCAGCGACGGAGGAAGGTAAGGGACGACGACGTGAGGGACTGAGAGGAAGAATGCCGGTGATTCAATGAGAAGGAAGAAAGACTGAAGGAGGCGGTGACTGGTGACTGGTGAGATTGAGAGAGTGACTGACGGTGAAATTCTAAATTAGGGTTTTAACTAATATATATATATATATATATATATATATATATATATATATATATATATATATATATATATATAAACGGGTGCCCACGGGACGGGTACCTCTATCTTCGCCCCCGCCCCGTTTGTTACACGGGTACCCGTACCCGTTCCCCATGGAGAGAAAATGCTCCCCAAACCTGCTCCCCGACGGATAAATCCTCGCGGATACCCGCCCCGCCGGGGAGAATTGCCATCCCTAGAAGTGGGAGAGATAACCGCATGTTTTCTCATCATGAAACCAATAAAATGTAACTTTTCATCTCTGATATTTTCTCACGTACTTAATGTTTTAATTTTTACACGTAACTTTTCATCCCTAGTGAAATCTTCTTTTTTTTTTCAAATTTAAACTAATCTAATTTGATCTATTTTCCACCTTTTAATTTACAAACAGGAGTTAGATTGGTACATTGCACCATTATGGGGGAGTAGGGTTTTTAACCGAGGCATGATGTCAAGGTGGAACAAATCAGACAGTTCAATTTGGGGAGGAGGTAATTGGATGGTCCGATTGGAGCTCAAGACAAGTATTTGGAACTACCTTCTTTAGTAAATAAATCGAAAAAGGCCACCTTTTCTACTGTCAAAGAAAGGTTTATCAAAAAGGTCCAAGATTGGAAACGATGTGTTTTATCTAATGGAGGAAGACAAGTATTATACTAAGGGAGGTAGGAGAAGCAATCCCGATATATACCCTATTTTGTTTCAGACTTCCAGATAATCTAATCAAGAAAATTTATGGCATTCTTAATCAATTCTGGTGGGGTCAACAAGCTGTGAAACGTCGTATGGTTTGGATTAGTTGGGATACAATGACAAAGGCTAAGAAAGAAGGAGGGCTTGGCTTTAAAGACCTATGTGCACAAAATTTGTCTTTCCTAGGTAAACAATGTTAAAAAATTACCACTAATCCTGATGCTTGATTATCTAGAATCTTAAAAGAAAAATATTTCAGATATAATTCTATTCTAGATGCAGAGTTGGGGTACCTTCTTGGGGATGGAGGAGTATCCTTGCAGGTAGAAGTGTCGTTGAAAATGGATTAAACTAGAGAGTTAGTTCTGGAACAGCAACCCGAATCTTTAGAGATCTATGGCTCCCACCTCCGTATCCATTCTCAGTACCAACTCTCATAAGTCAGGCCAAAACTAGACATTCAATCTTCTTAGTTCATGATCTGTTCTCTGCACATAAGCAATGGAATCATTCCCTAATTAATTCAATATTCTCTCAAGATATTTCCTAGAAAATTCTATCAACAGTACCAGGAGAAGGGGAGGATGAAATTCAATGGACACTCAACAGATCCAAGATATATGATGTAGCTTCAAAATATAAAATTGCTTACCTTTTCTACCATGTTTCTCTAGAATTTTGTCCAAATATCATGCAACAACCGAAAAGCTAAAATTTTCTTTGGAGTCTGACAGTTCCACACAAGATTCAGGTATTCGCCTAGAAGTCCTTTCATGAAAAACTCCCGGTCATGCAGTTCATAAATCAGCAATTCCCAAGTACTTTACCAACTTATCCCATTTGCAATGCTAAACCAGAATCCTTGTTACATTGCATATCTTCAACTGTCCAGATGCTTCAGAAACTGGGAGCAAGAGACTAATAGCGCACCTGATCCCGAATCTGAACTGCATCTCTTTTTTTGATTGGTGGAGACTCCAAATTATTGCCCGGGTTGATCTGTGAGTAAGAACTCGGTCTGTTTTACTTTTATTATTGCCTGGCATATATGGAAAGAAAGGTGTAGGAGGGTGTTCGAACGCCAATCTATGAATCCTGAAGAACTTCTAGCAATGGCTACCAAACAAAATTTAGAACTTGTAAACTTACTCACTAAAGCCCCAACTTAATTCCAACTTTGCTTTCTTCTTAGTTTCATTCTTTTTACTGTGCCTCGCTATATTTAAACGAAGGATGGGAGAACCCCACTTTTTTTTATGTAGTCTTGAATTTTAGACAAAATATTTTCTTTCATTTGAAATAAAATAACCTATTGTCTTTGAAAAAATAATAATAGATAAGTTGTTACGGTAACCAGAAGATTGATAAAAAATAATTGATAAATTTGTTGAGTTAATTAATAATTATAAACACTAAAGTTGGCATTTTTAAGAAGTTATTTATTATTATTAAAAAATTCAATGTTAAATATTAATATACTGGCATTAGAGTTATTTAGATATTTAATTAATATATTTATTATGGTATAAATAAGTGTTTAAATTTTTTGATATAATAATTATTATTGTTGTAATTATAATAATAGTAGTTAAAATGTTAATATATGGTATTGATCCATGTACGCGTGCTTTTAATGAATAATTAAATTTTGAATAGTTATTAATAGTTATTAAGAGTTATTAATACTGAATTTGGAATTGTATTAATAAGTTAATTATTAATAATAATAAATTTATTATTAATATGTTAGAGTTTTTAAAAAAGTTATTAATCTATTTAGTTATGTAAATAGTTAGTTTTTAAATTTTATTAGTTAATTAGTTATATATTTATTAGTACATTTATTATAATTAAGCTTTTATGGATTTTTTTTTATTGATGTGAAATTTGACTACATTATGTAGGGTTCACGAATGTTGACCTGTAACTATTATTTGCTGTCGGATTTATACAATTTTGTTGTGGAGGGGTATATATGAGAGACTGATTTTTTTCTCGTTTCTCATATTGGAGTAATCTAGTGTCATGGAGCATTAGTCAACGCATTGATCGAAAGATGGCATTCAGATACGCATACATTTCACCTTTCGGTTGATGAGTATGTCGTCACATTAGAAGACATGGTTATGATAATTGGTCTTCCAATTAATGGTCTTCCAATGATAGAAGTGACAATAAGTAGTTTCGATGCCCTAGAAGCTGAATGTTTGGATCAGCTTGGAGTGACATCTAAGAAGGCGAATTGGAGAGGTAGTTTTAAAAAGTTGACGTGGCTACAGAATCTGAAAGACCGTTTAGTGTTGAGTGATGAAATTATGATTCAAATGTATGTAAAGTGCCACATCATGTTGTTATTCGGGACTATCCTATTTGGAGACAAGTCTGGGGCAACGGTGCATTGAAAATTTTTGCCTTTGCTGCGGGACTTTGCTAGTATCGGTGAATTTAGTTGGGGATCGGCTTGCCTGGCGCACTTGTACAGATCTCTTTGTAGGGCATCTCGTTTCTACTATAAGGAGGTTGATGGTCTACTAACACTTTTACTCACTTGGACCTGGATCTGTTTACTGTTTCTTGCGCCGATTCCTGTCAATCCTAGGCTTTTTTTCACTTAAAAACAGGTAAAACTATCTAGCAACAACTTCAGCTATATGTTATCACCGTATCTTAATGTTTTGGTTTAGGGTTTGTTAACAAAATAAATGGTATCAGGTGGCGTAATTGGAAACATATTGGCCGACCATATAGATTTCATTCTCTTGCTCACTTTAGGAGTTTGTTAGATGAACTACAAGAAGGCCAAGTATAGGGTGTTCCTCATCAGGAATGGAGTCTAGACCAAGCACACAGGAAGTCCTTATTGTCCCTAAGAATCTTGACTGGTCATCCGAACATTCATTTTGGGTATTGTAATGGACGAACCGGTTTACTCATGTTCTTGCTGATCTTCTCGTGCAAGCACAACATCCCCTAGAACTTTACATGTATTGATACTGTGGAAAATATGGCCACCACTTGAACTTATTGATACTTGTGGAGCAAGATAACCAAGAGAGCAATCCAGTAGGTGATAATAAGAATCAAGTGTCGCAGACACATTCACCACCATAGTCACCCCCACCACCACTGCCACCCCCAGATCCACAACAGCAAGTCGTGATGTTACAAGAACCAGCCCAGCTTCCCTCAAATTTATATATTTCTCAAACATATTACACACCGTAGTCATACCCATTACATCAGTAGTATTGGAGTGTTCCACAATTTGACACAGGAGATGGATCTTCATTTAGCCAGCTACTTGGGTTCATGGCTTCAGACCAAGGCCAATCACAATCTAGCCATCAGCCTGGTGTGATTACGGGTAGGTATTCTTTGGACTCAAGAATTCGATACCGCATTCCTTCGGACAATTTTGGAGAGAGAGTATCTGGTGACTCTAGTAAGAGTGACGGGGGTCGAGGGATTGTTAACAATGGTAACCCTAATCATGTTTCGATGGAATTAATTCAAGAAAGCACTAAGGGGCTTGAGCACGAGACTGATGACTACTTAGTAGACCATCCGAATGGTGAGGATGAGGACGAGGACAAGGATGAGGACGAAGATGAAGACGAGGCAAGTAATGGTTATTCGTTGCTTGTTTACATATTAAACTATTTGGTGATATTAGTTCTTAGATGCAACATTATTGATTAGTTTCGAATAATTTTTGAAAGACATAATTTATGTATCTATATGTTTATGTATGTGGAATAGGTACAGGCACAAGTGATCCATCAAGCAGCTGATAAAGGCAAGGGCTATGATCTTAGAAACAATCCTCCACGTCGTAGCGCAAGTTGATTTACCCCGTCTGCGTTCACCAGCGTAGCCAAGAAGTGCAAATATTTTGTGAAAGATGTAAAGTGGGCAGTGAGAAAATAGTATGTTTTCAGCTTTTATTTTCGTATCTATGTTAAGTGCTGATTTGAATTTGAAAATGCAGATGTAATAAAGTACTTGCTTAATCGGATTTAAAAATGCAAATGTAATAGAGTACTTGCTGATACAATTATAAAAATGGATTTGTGATATCGTACTTTTCTGATGCAAATATAAAAATACAAATGTAATAGAGTAGTTGCTGATGTAAATATAATAATGCAAATATAACATGAGTCTACTGTGCATCAGAATCGGCACTAGCACCTTCGCGTTGGCAGCATCTACTACGGCTGTGACCCTGACCACCACATTGTCTATAATGCTTGGAAGAACTCAAAATTCAAGTGTCCATCTCATTCAAGAAGTGTGTCATGCTTGGGCGACCTTTGGTAACTCGTCTAAGAAACGAATTTGTGGTATAAATCGAGGTCTGTGGTAAGCAGGCCATGTTACAGGATTTCTTAGAGGTCTAAACCTAGCTCTGTATACTCTTCAAACTTGGTCCATCTTATAACCTTCATGAACATACACTTGCCAATCTAGTCGCTTGATGAGCAGATAATTTATACGCTTTTTGGCATTGTTTTTAGTATGATTTAGTTAGTTTTTAGTATATTTTTATTAGTTTTTAGTTAAAATTCACATTTCTGGACTTTACTATGAGTTTGTGTGTTTTTCTGTGATTTCAGGTATTTTCTGGCTGAAATTGAGGGACCTAAGCAAAAATCTAATTCAGAGACTGAAAAGGACTGCAGATGCTGTTGGATTCTGACCTCCCTACACTCGAAGTGGATTTTCTGGAGCTACAGAAGCCCAATTGGCGCGCTCTCAATGGCGTTGGAAAGTAGATATCCTGGGCTTTCCAGAAATGTATAATTTGCTCAAGATTTGATGGCCCAAACCGGCGTTCCAAATCAGCTCAAGAATGCCCGGCGTTAAACGCCGGAACTGGCACAAGAATGGGAGTTAAACGCCCAAACTGGCACAAAAGCTGGCGTTTAACTCCAAGAAGAGTCTCTACACGAAAATGCTTCAATGCTCAGCCCAAACACACACCAAGTGGGCCCAGAAGTGGATTTTTATGTCATTTACTCATCTTTGTAAACCTTAAGCTACTAGTTCTCTATAAGTAGGACCTTTTGCTATTGTATTTTCATCTTTGGATCGGAGATCATCTTGAGATCTTTGAATCTTTTGATCACTGAGGGCTGGCCTCACGGCCATGCCTAGACCTTGTTCTTATGTATTTTCAACGGTGGAGTTTCTACACACCATAGATTAAGGTGTGGAGCTCTGCTGTACCTCGAGTATTAATGCAATTACTATTGTTCTTCTATTCAATTCAGCTTGTTCTTATTCCAAGATATTCATTCGTACCCAAGAACATGATGAATGTGATGATTATGTGATGCTCATCATCATTCTCACTTATGAACGCGTGCCTGACAACCACTCCCGTTCTACAAGCAAACAAGGCTTGAATGTTTATCTCTTGGATTCCTTAATCAGAATCTTCGTGGTATAAGCTAGAATTGATGGCGGCATTCAAGAGAACCCAGAAGGTCTAAACCTTGTCTGTGGTATTCTGAGTAGGATTCAATGATTGAATGACTGTGATGAGCTTCAAACTCGCGATTGTGGGGCGTTAGTGACAGACGCAAAAGAATCACTGGATTCTATTCCGACATGATCGAGAACCGACAGCTGGATAGCCGTGCCGTGACAGGGTGCGTTGAACATTTCCACTGAGAGAACGGGACTGTAGCCATTGACAACGGTGATGCCCAACATACAGCTTGCCATGGAAAGGAGTAAGAAGGATTGGATGAAGACAGTAGGAAAGCAGAGAGACGGAAGGGACAAAGCATCTCTATTCGCTTATCTGAAGTTCTCACCAATGAATTACATAAGTATCTCTATCTTTATCTTTATGTTTTATTCATATATCATCCATAACCATTTGAGTCTGCCTGACTGAGATTTACAAGGTGACCATAGCTTGCTTCATACCAATAATCTCCGTGGGATCGACCCTTACTCGCGTAAGGTTTATTACTTGGACGACCCAGTGCACTTGCTGGTTAGTTGTGCGAAGTTGTGTTTATGCCATGGTATTGAGCACCAAGTCTTTGGGGCCATTACTAGGGATTATTTGAGTTGTGAAAAGTAGTTAACACAATTTCGTGCACCAAGTTTTTGGCGCCGTTGCCGGGGATTGTTTCGAGTATGGACAACTGACGGTTCGTCTTGTTGCTTAGATTAGGTATTTTTCAGAGTTCTTAAGAATGAATTCTAGTGTTTCAAGGCGATGTTCTTATCATCACCAAAGCTTATTGATTCTCATCAATTTAGCTCTTGAATGCAATGTCCTGCTGAAGCTTGGCTATCCATGTCTAATTTCTTTAGACTAAAGCTTTAGACTAACATTGCATGATTCCTGGAATTCTCATTAAGAATTTTGATACCTTTATTTTCTTTTCCACTTAATTTTCGAAAAATCCAAAAAAAAATTACAAAATCATAAAAAAACCAAAAATATTTTATGTTTCTTGTTGAGTCTAGTGTCTCATTTTAAGTTTGGTGTCTTGCATGCATTGTTTATTTGATCTTGGTTCTATTTTCAAGTCAATAATACAGGGAACTGAAGATTCAGTACATGCAGTAGAGGAATTATACAGAAAAAGCTGGGCGTTCAAAATGCCCAGTGAAGAAGGAAAAACTGGCGTTTAAACGCCAGCCAAGATACCTGGCTGGGCGTTTAACGCCCAAAAGGGTAGTGCTTTGGGCGTTAAACGCCAGAATGTGCACCATTCCGGGCGTTTAACGCCAGGATGGCACAAGAGGGAAGATTTTGTTTTTAATGCAAATTTTTTTCAAGTTTTCAAAGCTTTTCAAAATCAAATCTCTTTCAAATCATATCTTTTCAATCAAATCTTTTTCAAATCAATTTCTTTCCTTTTTCAAAGATACTTGCTATCAATTAATGATTTGATTCAACATTTCAAGTATGTTGCCTTTTCTGTTGAGAAAGGTTTAATGTTTGAATCATATCTTTTCTTGTTAGCCAAGTCATTAATTTTTTTAAAATCAAATCTTTTTAAAATTGTTTTTCAAATCATATCTTTTCAATCATATCTTTTAAATCACATCTTTTTCAAAAAAGTTTTCAATCATATCTTCTTCAAAATCTTTTTCAAAATGATTTTAAAATCTTTTTAATTAATTTTCGAAAAATCTCTTCCCTTTTGACAAAAGCATTCTTGTTGAGGCTGACCCTGAACCTGAAAAGACCTTGAAGCAAAAGCTAAGAGAAGCTAAGGCACAACTCTCTGTAGAGGACCTAACAGAAATCTTCAAAGAAGAAAAACCCATGGCAGCCGAAAACAACAACAATGCCAACAATGCAAGGAAGGTGCTGGGTGACTTTACTGCACCTACTCCCGACTTCTATGGGAGAAGCATCTCTATCCCTGCCATTGGAGCAAACAACTTTGAGCTTAAGCCTCAATTAGTTTCTCTAATGCAACAGAATTGCAAATTCCATGGACTTCCACTGGAAGATCCTCATCAGTTTTTGGCTGAATTCTTGCAAATCTGTGACACTGTCAAGACTAATGGGGTTGACCCTGAGGTCTACAGACTTATGCTATTCCCTTTTGCTGTAAGAGACAGAGCTAGGATATGGTTGGACTCACAACCTAAAGAAAGCCTGAACTCTTGGGAAAAGCTAGTCAATGCCTTCTTGGCAAAGTTCTTTCCACCTCAAAAATTGAGTAAGCTTAGAGTGGAAGTCCAAACCTTCAGACAGAAGGAAGGAGAATCCCTCTATGAAGCTTGGGAAAGATACAAACAATTAATCAGAAAGTGCCCCTCTGATATGCTTTCTGAATGGAGCATCATAGGTATTTTCTATGATGGTCTCTCTGAACTGTCCAAGATGTCTTTGGATAGCTCTGCTGGAGGATCTCTTCATCTGAGGAAGACGCCTACAGAAGCTCAAGAGCTCATTGAAATGGTTGCAAATAACCAATTCATGTACACTTCTGAAAGGAATCCTGTGAACAATGGGACAAATCAGAAGAAAGGAGTTCTTGAGATTGATACTCTGAATGCCATATTGGCTCAGAATAAAATATTGACTCAGCAAGTCAATTTGATTTCTCAAAGTCTGTCTGGAATGCAAAATGCACCAGGCAGTACTAAGGATGCTTCATCTGAAGAAGAAGCTTATGATCCTGAGAACCCTTCAATGGAAGAGGTGAATTACATGGGAGAACCCTATGGAAACACCTATAATTCTTCATGGAGAAATCATCCAAATCTCTCATGGAAGGATCAACAGAGACCTCAACAAGGTTTCAACAACAATAATGGTGGAAGAAACAGGTTTAGCAATAGCAAGCCTTTTCCATCATCTTCTCAGCAACAGACAGAGAATTCTAAGCAGAGCCACTCTGACTTAGCAACCATGGTCTCTGATCTAATCAAAACCACTCAAAGTTTCATGACTGAAACAAGGTCCTCCATTAGGAACTTAGAGGCACAAGTGGGACAGCTGAGCAAGAGAATTACTGAACTCCCTCCTAGTACTCTTCCAAGCAATACATAAGAAAATCCAAAAGGAGAGTGCAAGGCCATCAACATGGCCGAATTTGGAGAGGATGAAGAGGCAATGAGCGCCACTGAGGAAGACCTCAATGGACGTCCACTGGCCTCCAATGAGTTCCCTAATGAGGAACCATGGGAATCTAAGGCTCACACTGAGACCATAGAGATTTCATTAGATTTACTTCTGCCATTCATGAGCTCTGATGAGTATTCTTCCTCTGAAGAGGATGAGTATGTCACTAAAGAGCAAGTTGCCAAGTACCTTGGAGCAATCATGAAGCTAAATGACAAGTTATTTGGTAATGAGACTTGGGAGGATGAACCCCCTTTGCTCACCAAAGAACTGGATGACTTGTCTAGGCAGGAATTATCTCAAAAGAGACAAGATCCTGGGAAGTTTTCAATACCTTGCACCATAGGCACCATGACCTTCAAGAAAGCTCTGTGTGACCTAGGGTCAAGTGTAAACCTCATGCCTCTCTCTGTAATGGAGAAGCTAGGTATCTTTGAGGTACAAGCTGCAAGAATCTCACTAGAGATGGCAGACAATTCAAGAAAACAAGCTTATGGACTTATAGAGGATGTTTTGGTGAAGATTGAAGACCATTACATCCCTGTTGATTTCATAGTCCTAGAGACTGGGAAGAGCATGGATGAATCCATCATCCTTGGCAGACCCTTCCTAGCCACAGCAAAGGCTGTGATTGATGTGGACAGAGGAAAATTGATCATTCAAGTGAATGAAGAATCTTTTGTGTTTAAGGCTCAAGGATATCCCTCTGTCACCATGGAGAGGAAGCATGAAGAGCTTCTCTCAAAATAGAGTCAAACAGAGCCCCCACAGTCAAACTCTAAGTTTGGTATTGGGAGGCCACAACTAAATTCTAAGTTTGGTGTTGAACCCCCACATTCAAACTCTAAGTTTGGTGTTGGGAGGTTCCAACATTGCTCTGAGTATCTTTGAGGCTCCATGAGAGCCCTCTGTCAAGCTACTGACAGTAAAGAAGCGCTTGTTGGGAGGCAACCCAATGTTATATTTTATCTATTTTCCTTTGTTATTTTATGTTTTCTGTAGGTTGATGATCATGAGAAGTCACAAAATCAATTGAAAAAGCAAAACCAGAATGAAAAATAGAAAGAAAAATAGCACACCCTGGAGGAGAACTTGCTGGCATTTAAACGCCAGTGAAGCTAGCAAATGGGCGTTTAACGCCCAGTCTGGCACCATTCTGGGCGTTTAACGCCAGAAAGGGGTACCAGACTGGCGTTAAACGCCAGAAAAGGGCAAGAAGTTGGCGTTAAACGCCAGAAATGGGCACCAGCCCAGCGTTTAACGCCAGAATTGGCATGAAGAGCAATTTTGCTCGCCACTTGGTGCAGGGTTGAATTTTCCTTGACACCTCAGGATCTGTGGACCCCACAGGATCCCCACCTACCCCACCACCCTCTCTCTTCTTCACCCATTCACCAATCACCTCAACCACTCTTCCCCAAAAACCCCTCACCTATCAAATCCCATCTTTCTCTTTACCACTCATATCCATCCTTCATAAAACCTCCCCTACCTCACCATTCAAATTTAAACCACTTTCCCTCCCAAACCCACCCTCCCATAGCCGAAACCTACCCCTCTCTTCACCCCTATATAAACCCATCTTCACTCCTTCATTTTCACACACCCTAAACACTACTTCTCCCCCCTTTGGCCGAACCACAAAGCCACCTCCATCTCCTCTATTTCTTCTTCTTCTACTCTCTTCTTTCTTCTTTTGCTCGAGAACGAGCAAACCTTTTAAGTTTGGTGTGGTAAAAGCATTGCTTTTTGTTTTTCCATAACCATTTATGGCATCCAAGGCCGGAGAAACCTCTAGAAAGAGGAAAGGGAAGGCAAAAGCTTCCACCTTCGAGTCATGGGAGATGGAGAGATTCATCTCAAGGGTGCATCAAGACCACTTCTATGAAGTTGTGGCCTTGAAGAAGGTGATCCCCGAGGTCCCTTTCAAACTCAAAAAGAGTGAATATCTGGAGATCCGACATGAGATTCGAAGAAGAGGTTGGGAAGTTCTTACCAACCCCATTCAACAAGTCGAAATCTTGATGGTTCAAGAGTTCTATGCTAACGCATGGATCACCAAGAACCATGATCAAAGTGTGAACCCGGACCCAAAGAATTGGCTTACAATGGTTCGGGAAAAATACTTAGATTTTAGTCCGGAAAATGTAAGGTTGGCATTCAACTTGCCCATGATGCAAGGAGATGAACATCCTTACACTAGAAGGGTCAACTTTGATCAAAGGTTGGACTAAGTCCTCACAGACATTTGTGAAGAGGGCGCCCAATGGAAGAGAGATTCAAGAGGGAAGCCGGTTCAACTGAGAAGGCATGACCTCAAGCCCATGGCTAGAGGATGGTTGGAGTTTATCCAACGCTCAATCATTCCCACTAGCAACCGGTCCGAAGTTACTATAGACCGGGCCATCATGATTCATAGTATCATGATTGGAGAGGAAGTGGAAGTTCATGAGGTTATAGCCCAAGAACTCTATAAGGTGGCGGACAAGTCCTCTACCTTGGCAATGTTAGCTTTTTCTCATCTCATTTGTCACCTCTGTTATTCAGTTGGAGTTCACATAGAAGGAGATATCCCCATTGATGAGGACAAGCCCATCACTAAGAAAAGGATGGAGCAAACAAGAGATCCCACTCATCATGAAATTCCTGAGATGCCTGAAGGGATGCACTTTCCTCCACAAAACTATTGGGAGCAAATCAACACCTCCCTAGGAGAATTGAGTTCCAACATGGGACAACTAAGGGTGGAGCACCAAGAACATTCCATCCTCCTCCATGAAATTAGAGAAGATCAAAGAATCATGAGAGAGGAGCAACAAAGGCAAGGAAGAGACATTGAGGAGCTCAAGCACTCCATAAGATCTTCAAGAGGAAGAACAAGCCGCCATCACTAAGGTGGACCCATTCTTTAATTTCCTTGTTCTTTATTTTTCTTGTTTTTCGAAATTTAAAGCTTATGTTTATCTATGTTTGTGTTTTGTGATCATTAGTGTCTTAGTGTCTATGCCTTAAAGTTATGAATGTCCTATGAATCCATCACCTTTCTTAAATAAAAAATGTTCTTAATTGAAAAAGAGAAGAATTGCATGAATTTTGAATTTTATAACAGATTAATTATTTTGATGTGGTGGCAATACTTTTGTTTTCTGAATGTATGCTTAAACAGTGCATATGTCTTTTGAATTTGTTGTTCATGATTGGTTGGCTCTTGAAAGAATGATGAAAAAGGAGACATGTTACTGAGGATTTGAAAAATCATAAAAATGATTCTTGAAGCAAGAAAAAGCAGTGAATACAAAAAAAAAACGAAAAAAAAAGGAAGAAAGAGAAAAAGAAAGAGAAAAAAGAAATAAAGTTGTGATCCAAGGCAAAAAGAGTGTGCTTAAGAACCCTGGACACCTCCAATTGGGGACTCTAGCAAAGCTGAGTCACAATCTGAAAAAGGTTCACCCAATTATGTGTCTGTGGCATGTATGTATCCGGTGGTAATACTGGAAGACAGAGTGCTTTGGGCCACGACCAAGACTCATAAAGTAGCTGTGTTCAAGAATCATCATACTTAACTAGGAGAATCAATAACACTATCTGGATTCTGAGTTCCTAAAGAAGCCAATCATTCTGAATTTCAAAGGATAAAGTGAGATGCCAAAACTGTTCAGAGACAAAAAGCTAAAAGCCCCGCTCATCTAATTAATACTGATCTTCATAGATGTTTTTGGAATTCATTGCATATTCTCTTATCTTTATCTTATTTGATTTTCAGTTGCTTGGGGACAAGCAACAATTTAAGTTTGGTGTTGTGATGAGCGGATAATTTATACGCTTTTTGGCATTGTTTTTAGTATGTTTTTAGTATGATTTAGTTAGTTTTCAGTATATTTTTATTAGTTTTTAGTTAAAATTCACTTTTCTAGACTTTACTATGAGTTTGTGTGTTTTTCTGTGATTTCAGATATTTTCTGGCTGAAATTGAGGGACCTGAGCAAAAATCTGATTCAGAGACTGAAAAGGACTGCAGATGCTGTTGGATTCTGACCTCCTTACACTCGAAGTGGATTTTCTGGAGCTACAGAAGCCCAATTGGCGCGCTCTGAACGGTGTTGGAAAGTAGACATCCTGGGCTTTCCAGCAATGTATAATAGTCCATACATTGCCCAAGATTTGATGGCCCAAACTGGCGTTCCAAATCAGCTCAAGAATGCCCGGCGTTAAACGCCGGAACTGGCACAAGAATGGGAGTTAAACGCCCGAACTGGCACAAAAGCTGGCGTTTAACTCCAAGAAGAGTCTCTACACGAAAATGCTTCAATGCTCAGCCCAAACACACACCAAGTGGGCCCAGAAGTAGATTTTTATGTCATTTACTCATCTTTGTAAACCTTAAGCTACTAGTTCTCTATAAGTAGGACCTTTTGCTATTGTATTTTCATCTTTGGATCGGAGATCATCTTGAGATCTTTGAATCTTTTGATCACTGGGGGCTGGCCTCACGGCCATGCCTAGACCTTGTTCTTATGTATTTTCAACGGTGGAGTTTCTACACACCATAGATTAAGGTGTGGAGCTCTGCTGTACCTCGAGTATTAATGCAATTACTATTGTTCTTCTATTCAATTCAGCTTGTTCTTATTCCAAGATATTCATTCGTACCCAAGAACATGATGAATGTGATGATTATGTGACGCTCATCATCATTCTCACTTATGAACGTGTGCCTGACAACCACTCCCGTTCTACAAGCAAACAAGGCTTGAATGTTTATCTCTTGGATTCCTTAATCAGAATCTTCGTGGTATAAGCTAGAATTGATGGCGGCATTCAAGAGAACCCGGAAGGTCTAAACCTTGTCTGTGGTATTCTGAGTAGGATTCAATGATTGAATGACTGTGACGAGCTTCAAACTCGCGATTGTGGGGCGTTAGTGACAGACGCAAAAGAATCACTGGATTCTATTTCGACATGATCGAGAACCGACAGCTGGATAGCCGTGCCGTGACAGGGTGCGTTGAACATTTCCACTGAGAGGACGGGACTGTAGCCATTGACAACGGTGATGCCCAACATACAGCTTGCCATGGAAAGGAGTAAGAAGGATTGGATGAAGACAGTAGGAAAGCAGAGAGACGGAAGGGACAAAGCATCTCCATTCGCTTATCTGAAGTTCTCACCAATGAATTACATAAGTATCTCTATCTTTATCTTTATGTTTTATTCATATATCATCCATAACCATTTGAGTCTGCCTGACTGAGATTTACAAGGTGACCATAGCTTGCTTCATACCAACAATCTCCGTGGGATCGACCCTTACTCACATAAGGTTTATTACTTGGACGACCCAGTGCACTTGCTGGTTAGTTGTGCGAAGTTGTGTTTATGCCATGGTATTGAGCACCAAGTCTTTGGGGCCATTACTAGGGATTATTTGAGTTGTGAAAAGTAGTGATCACAATTTCGTGCACCACCGCTGATTCACGCAACATGCAAATACATATCGACATGGAATCTGGTCCACTTGAAATTAGCACCTCATGATCGCACTAAAAGTCCAGGCGTCACCTACCTCTACTCCTTTAATTTTCTACTATATTTATTTAATATTGAAGTTTTGTGAATACGAACCAAAATCCTTAATTAAGAAAACAAAAAGCTTTTACTTTTAATCACTTAATCACAAAAATATATATATTCACATAGCATTATATACATAAACTTATCTCAAAGTTCTCAAAATACAAGATCTATCCCCTCTAAAAACTAAAAACAATAAACGACGAGGGGAAAATAAAATTTAACAACTCAACTCGTGAATATAATCTTCTATGCTCCTGTAGTTCTGCTCTAAACATTCGCACCTGTAGCTGAGATGGGGTAAAAATAGGGGGTAAGAACTGGGGAGTTCTTAGTAAAATCGGGGTTAGAAGTTTAGTTTATTATATATATACTTGGTCAGCAAAAACAGTCAACAAGGGACAATCTAATTCGACAATTATAGAACACAGAATTCAAACAGCCATTTAGCACACCCACAATCACAAGAAACACACTCACAATCAAATATGCGCAAACAAGCATGATGCATGTCTATTCCTATCGCAGGTCACGAGCTCATGTGTCGGTTGCCTACCCACTCCCGACATTACCTGAGCACAAGTTCTAGATATGGCTTTCTAGATGCATACAGTGTGCATATAAGTCTTATGGCCAGGTCGCATATAGTGTGACTTTTAAGTGTATTTCAATATGCTTACATCTGGAGAACAGTTCTCAGTGTGTGGGTATCCCCACTATACATTTGGCACTAAGACCCAAAAAAGGTTGCATCTGCTCTTCTGTGGCAGACAGCCTTTTAAAGTTTTTTCTTTAATTTTGCCATCTGCTCTCCTATGGAAGAGATCCCTTTAGTTAATACATTCTTTTATTCCCGCTCTCGGCTCTCTTGTGACAGAGGTTCTCTAGATTCTTTTAATATTTACTCCCTGCTTTCCTGTAACAGAGGTTCTTTAGATTCTTTTAATATTTACTCTCTGCTCTCCTGTCGCAGAGGTTCTTTAATATTTTTCTTTTCTTTTCTTTTCTTTTCTTATCATTTCATAATGTAATTTATCTTCGCATTATTCCCTCACCTTTCCCTAAGTGTCTTATAGAAAAGAATTATAAAGTACTTTAATTAAGTCTACGTTCTCTAAAAGTTTTATGATCACTCTATTTGCTCTTCTCTGACTTATAATAATATTAATAATATCTCTACTAATTAATATTCGTATAAAATATTAACAATAATATAAATAGAATAATTTAAATAGTAAATAAATAATATTTATATCTTTTTTTAAAAACTTAGCTTCGTAAATCTTTTAGTCCTAAACTCTTATTACCTATGTTTTAAACTTCAAACTTTTAAATACTTCACTTTTAATCCAATATTTTTATAAAATTATATTTTAAACCTCACTTATCTCAGTATTTATAAAATTAACCCTGAACTTTTATAAAATATCCATTTTGTCCCTGTACTTTATTTATTACCCAAAATATCTTAAAACATATATAATTACAAAATTAACTTCAATTTTTATTAAATTACTATTTCAATTTCAAATATAAATTTTATTTCCCTGCTTATAACTTTACCAAAAGATTGAACCCCATTTCCAAAATTCTTCAAGTTTTCACCTTGAGTTTTAAGTCCATTTTTAGACTTTACTATTACCGTATTTTCACTGCTTTTCATTTAATCTCTCGGCCATCAAATCTCATTAAGTTTAATCAATAATTCTTGTTCACAACAGCCCGAAAATCATCAAAATAACCCCAGCTGTGCTGTTCTTCTTGGCCAAACCACAATCACAAGCAACAACAATAATTCTACAAAATTTCAACATAAACTTAATCAAACCCAAACAATAATCAATCAAATCAATATTCACTCGTCAAATTCACATTTAATTATTATAAAATTATCAAAACCTACTTCCGTATGAAATTAAAACAACGAAAGCTCCGGAAAAGTTTTCTGACCGAGCTACTGAAGAAGAAAACGTCAGAAATCATTTGTGCCTCTTAGAACTCTAATTGGTCGAACTCAAGGGGAAGGGGAGCTATGTCACCGTAAACTTCTACCGAACAAAAGTAACGTCAATGTGAAGAGAAAGAAGATATGAATACTTTTATTGAATTAGATTTTTTATTGAAGTTACGGACCGCAAGAAATCGAACGCCGAAGGTTGGAGGTTCTATGGTTTCTCATTCTCTCTCTCTCATGGCCTTTCTTTCTTTTCCTTTGTGGTGTTCGGCCAAATGAGGAAGAAGAAGGATTAATGATGATGAAATGTTTTAATGAAGGGCCATGTGTCATTAGGGGGTATGTGTCATGATTATAAGTTGCTGAGTCAGCGATTCAAGTTATAAATATTTTAAACGGATAATTATGAAAGCTAGATATATTAAAACACAAGTAATAATATATATTAGTTACTAATATAAATGACATTAGCAACATAATAATAAAAGATATACGGTGAAGCATTATCAAAACTATGTTCACCGAGAAGTACCCATATTTACTCATATCGGCGAATATCGAACTCGATAATAATATTATTAACTAAACTTTATTTTTAAATTAAAATATCAATGACTTAAATTAAAAATATATATAATTTTTATTATTTATAAATTAATAAAATTATAGTTTTAATTATGTAAAATATTTTATCATAATAATAATAATATATAAGAATCTGAATTTAATTGAACTCAAATAGTTATAAAAGTAATTTAATTACTTATAATAAAATAATTTCTAAAATAAGAAACTCCAATTTATGAAATGAATTATAACTTATTTATATTTATATTTTTAAAATTGTGGGTCGTTACATTCGCCGCAGTCACAACATTGACGACCGAAGTCAATACTGTACTCCACCCCACTAGGTATCTCACGCACTTTAAATACCTCGCTCTGCCTGTCAAAACAATTAATCTGGATATTCTCTGATGCACGTTGGTTTGCATGCAATTTTGAGGTCACAAACTCAAAAAAAATATGACCAGCATTAATGCGAGCTTCAGCCTCGGCTTTTTTCCTGGTAAACAACTCATTAAGTCTATAAAAAAGTTACCCTTAGTAATGCAGTCACAGGGGGATTGCGCGTCCCTTCAAGAATGAATTAATGCATTCCACTAGATTCGTGGTCATATGATTCCATCGGTAACCACCATCGAATACCAATGCATATTGTTCACGTGGAATACGGTTTAACTAGTTGGTGAAAGCCTCACCCCTTCCTCATAAACACTGGTAATGCATATTGTATTCCAACACTGTCCTCAAATATCCTGTGATATAATACCACGTGTAAATGAGATTCATCACAATTGTAACTCTAACAACAACAAACTTCAATATATTCATATTTACCTATGTTGACGATGAGCTTTTGCAAGTACGGTGCCTTGAACTTCTTCAAGAAGTTTGACTCTATATGCCTGATGAAGAACATGTGAAAAATTCTAACAGGGGACCAAGCTCCGTTACTATGGGCAATAGCTGAGCTGATGGAGTCACGTCGGTTAGAGAAAAGTCTGACACCATCCCGAGTTACCGCATGTTGTCGCAAGTTACTGAAAAAAAAATGTCATGCGTCAGAAGTCTCTCCCTCCACGATTGCAAATGTAATAGTTATGATGTTGTTGTTACCATCTTGTGAAACTGCAACTAACAGACAACCCTTATACTTTTCATACAAATGTGTCCCATCTACCTTAACAATTGGTTTGCAATGTCTGAATGCTCTAATGCAAGATGGTCATGCTAACCCTGATAAGCTAATCACAACTTGACCTATACTGTGTACACTTGGCATAAAATGTCAACGGTTCTGACTCATACACCCGATAGTCTACCCATTTGCAAATGGTATAATCTTTCATCTCCACAATGACAACTTTTCTGGAACTAAATTTCATTCTCGCGGTAAATTCACCATCTATTAAAACAGAGAATTTTGGTACAACGATACCATGCGATAAATATTTAATAAATAAATATTAAACATATACATATATTTATTTAGAATCATCTAATTATCTCAACATCAAAGAAATAAATACGTAAAAACATAAATAAATGCTAATTAATATTAATCAAATAAATAATAAAATATAATCTTATCCTAAATTTAACTAAATAAAGACATAAACAAATACTAATTGATTATATTTTCACATGTCACATAACTAATTAATCCATCAATAATATAATAATAACAAAATTCTAATCTCACATACAAATATTCAAATCACGTACCTGCATTCATATATTTAGAAAACACCGGTGCATGCATAGTCTTCAAATCCAATACGCGCATGAAAGATGGTTTCTCAAACGGATGTTGGTTTGCTAGTGCATTTGCCACTTCTGTCACATCTGCCTCCATAGTGCCATCAACTTGATCTTTGTCTCCATCTGGACCAACGACCTCGTAGTTGCTTTCAAACTCTTCTTCACTATCAATATTGTAATTTTCCTGTTCAATATTTTGATCCGCTTCAGATTGTTCGAACTCAATATACAACTCAATGAACGACATCTGGGAGTGACTTTCAATATACATTGAAAACATCTCTTGTATGCTCACTTCATGAGTTATATATTTGGTTTAAAATTAAATGAATCTGCTAAATACCGATATAGGATACCTGTGTAAAATACATGACACTCTTCTTAATATTTGAGAATATATCTTCTCAGAAATCACACCTTTTAGTTCTTCAAATAAGATTGTAAATAGAATAACAATATCTAACAGATTTTCACATACAAATTTCACTCATTAAGATGTTTGTAATAAAATCTGACCTAAATAATACACTTTCAATACAACTCTATCATCCATTTTTTTCCTCACCTTAAAATAAAGTCTAAAGCTATAATATTTTAAAACTGAGATGACAATCCAGCCACAAGAGGAGAGAACTCTCAGCGGCTGAGGAAAGAAGAATCAGTGAAGAAAAAGAAGAAGAGAGAACTCGACAACTAGGTAACGGGCTGAATATACATATATAAGTGAAGAAATCGATTGGTTCGATTTCAGTTCACCAATTTAAATTATTTTTTTAAAGCAAATCGGATGGTCCGATTTGCTGCATCAACGATTAAAAAATATTTAATTTGCTTGTAATCGGAAGGTCCAATTATTTTCATGCCAAATTCAAAATTTTCACAACACACAAATTGGACCGTCCGATTTGTGTCCCTATTTTTATCAACAAATAAAGTGGATGGTCAAATTACTTTTGCGTTAAATTTAAAAACCACCCGTCACGTCTGTGTTTAACACACCCAACCTCCATAACCAAGCACAACTCACATGAAACTTTCATATCGAAAAAAATGAGCCTCTAATTTCTATGTACTCTTTTGAGTACTAATTCAAATGAGTTGGCTTTTAAGAAAATTTATATTATTTTAATTATAATTTTTTAATAACAAAATACAATATCTCGTTCATGTTTACACTGTAAACGAGATATGTGTATTTTTTCAAATTTTATATATTTCGTTTACAATGTAAACGAGATATATTCATAATTATTTTATTTATATTGTAAATGAGATAAATCAATATGATGTAAATTGGTAAATACGCTACAAATTATATATTTCGGTAAATAAAATAATTAAATTATTTATTTATAAAAAAATCTCTCAAATGTTCAACAATTCACACGAAAATGATCATGCTAACAAATTTCACACTCTTGATGTTCATGATTAAGCAGCGTATGGGAGGGTGTATTACAATTTTTTATTTTTTTAAGGATAAAATTTTTAAAATATTTATTAGTGTGAGATATTTATCACCTCTTAAACGAGCATTTTAAAATAAACTAGACCCACATTTACCTTTCACAATAATTCAGATTAAAAAACATCTCATTTTAACAAAAGATATATCATTACAATTCAGATTTTGCTAATGATAATTACAATTAAGTTAGATAAAGTAAGAAGTATTTAAAATAAAGTAATATTTAGTTAACTTTAAACAGATAAATTCTATAATTTTTATTTGTTTATGAAAAAATAAATTCCAAAAAATAATTTAAATGGTAAAATGTAAAATCATATCCAAACAAATGACTGCAAATTAGTTATGATAATTTGATCTAACTTGTATTAATCCATTCCACACTTAATTCAGACAAAATGAGATTTTCAACGCACTACCAGAAATACAGGAGTTACCAACGGGCAGCTACCCACAAATGATAAACAGTAACAAAGCTCAATGACTGTGGTAACCAATTGCAATGCATTGTATTTCTGTGGCCAAATTTTGCGAGGTTTTCAAATGTTCTTGTTTGTCCGTGGCCAACATGAGATGAGTTTTTCTCATTTGCCACGGACCCAATTATCACCGTGACAAAATGAAACGATATCCACTTTCAATTCCGCCCTTAATTTGGTGTTTCCTTCCCATCCTTTTAAAATATTTTTTTATGCAGTTCATATTTTTCTCAAATTTAAACCTTAACCTCAGATAAATATCAGGGTGCAAATTTTTTTTAGTTTTTCGATAGTTGGTTTCTTCTCCCTCCTTCCTAGTGTTGCCACTGAAAATTAATAATGTATGTTAATTATCTAATTTTAGATGCGGTTCATGATTTACAATTTTCACACTTTCTGCTAAAGTTGTTAATTTTCGCTTCTTGATTAAATAGTAATTTCTTAGTGTGGTTATGTTGTTCATTAGCGGTATAATAATAATGATGCATGTTATATATGTTAAAATTATAAGAAGAGTACAAAAGAGTACAAAAAGAAACTAATTTTATAAACTACTTATCGACTAAAAATCACTTTTTATATCAGTTATATTTTTTTCATATATACGATGGATCATTATTATAGCATTGAATTCTCTCATTAGTTTGATGATGATTAGTTGATTATTATGACTCTTGTTTCTGTATTCTTAAGTATGCATCTCAAACAGAATCAAAATTTAACTCCACCATAAATAAATAGTAAAGAAAAAAAATGGTAAGAAATACAAATAATAAAGAACATGCAAAATTTATTTTATTCCGATGACCCACTATTCAAAAATAAATACATGTTTATAATTAACTTACAGATGGAGTATAAGTTGATTCGAAATTAGATTGAGGATGAGGGAAGTAAGTGAATTTAATAATAATATTTAGATTAAAATTATTATTTGACTGAATGAAATTAAAGTTGTGATGCATAATAATGTTAATAAGGTGAAGAGTTTTTAGATGGGGGAGATAGAGAGGGGTATAGTATCTTTCGTGATTCTTATGTTTATGTTTAACGGAGTAGCTCTAACTAATTTTAGAAACCACTAACTCTGATTAATTGGAATAATAACTAAGTTAATTACTAAGTATTAATTAAATTCATTTCAATGTTGAAGAAAGAAAAAACTATATATTGTACGTATTTAAATTACGTTTCATAAGCCTTGAGAAACCAATTTATAAACTAATTCGTTGAGAAACAAAAGTTCACGGTCAGGTTTTAATTCTGTTTTGAATTTCATTTTTAACTCTTAGTTTTGATTGCTACTTCTATCTACAATGATGGTATGTTAGTATAGTTTAACTCCTTCTGATAGGGAGCATGATTTGAATTGGGGTGTGAAGTGAATAAGAACTAATTTTTTGTTAGTATATTCTAGTGATTTTTCAATCTTTTATTTATTTATATGAATCTGATTAATTATCTTAATTATAAAAAATATGACTAATTATGCTTTTTAATCTTGATGTATTTGTTACTCGGGTAAAGTATATTTTTTGTTCTTGAAGTTTGACAAAAGTTTCAAAAATATCCCTAAGTTTTATTTTGTTTCAATTTTGTCCTAAAATTTTTCGATTTGCATCAAATATACCCCTAACGGCTATTTTTTCAAAAAATTTAAGATCAATTCAACAACAATTTCACAAAAATAACCCTCAACACAAGCAAATCAAACATAATTTTCATGTATTATTGTTAGATTGGTTTTAAATTTTTTTAAAATTTAGCCATCGAGGGTATATTTGATGCAAATCGAAAACTTCTGGGACAAAATTGAAAGAAAATAAAACTTAGGTGTATTTTTGAAACTTTTGCCAAACTTCAGGGACAAAAATATACTTTACCTTTGTTACTATTTAGGTCACACAAAATGACAATCGCACGACCTTGCAGGAAAGATTTAACCTGGATTACTATGGAAGAGCGTGACTTGCTTGAATGCTGTGGAAGCATCAAGTTTGCTCCGGAGATAGCTTTTGCTTCTCCATTCTTCTCGTGATACACGTGCACAGGTCACAGCTCTCACTCACTGACGCTACTCTATCTTCTGCCTGTGGCTGCCTCCTTCGATCTCAAACCTCGCACCTCCGACAACCTCCGACCTCGCACTTCAGGTGACCTTCACAGCTGTGCTTCGCGCTCACAAGTCGCAGCTCTTACTCAGTCACACTGCTCAATGCCGTTGTCGTCAATAACATCAACTTCTCTAGGTTTTTTTCCAAATTTGATCCTTTGTAAATTTTTATTTTATTTGGTATGTCTCTATTTCAGGAAAAAAAAGAAGGGATTAGATGAGGATTTAAAAATGGGCATGTACTTGTATTATTTGGTTTGATGTTGTAAGGAATTATCCTTCTATTGCCTGCCTCGTACAGAGTATCAATTGCAACTCCAAGGTCGGCACAAGACTAGCAGCAACCTAGCACTTGAATTCTTAATACGGTAATTTTCTCTCTAACATAATGCATTTTATGTGTGACGTTTTGATCAAATAGATTGATATCACTAACACATAATGGAATCGTAGTCCTCATTACTACATTGACGGGTATTTTTTTCATGTTGGGCTTTTCAATTTACTTATATAAAATGAATGCTAATCTAAAAATGGTATAAATTTTACTGCTATTAAACTAGTTACTATGAAAGTGGATATAGTTGTTCATATTTTCAGAAATTTGTATTTATTACAGAAATTTCCTTTCATCCCTCGAATTATTGATTTAAGCTTTGGTTTTATTATATATTATTGTTATCTTCTCTTGCATGATCACGGCAAACTACTCAAACCTTGACCAAGAAGACCTTAAATAAGTTATCATTCATGGGGCACAAATTGTATTTTTCAGTAGCACTTACATAGTTAACTTTATTCACATTCTCATAAGATAGGCATTATCTTGCGGCATTCCTCATGGATCATATATTCCTAAATCTAGTTATATGATTTGTTATTCTTGATGTTCATGTTTGGGTTTAAAACTTAAGATATTATAGAAGTCGGAGAAAGATTATCCAACCGAACCAAATATATATTTACCAGTTTCTAAGCAGAAAATAATTGATTTAGTATAGTTGGACTTGAGTGATTTCTTTCAATTATTAATGATGAAACTTTAGAAATATTCTGAATTTGTATATTGCTTTGACTTGTTAAATATGCTCTATGATTGACTTACTGAATATTGATGAGCGGATAATTTATACGCTTTTTGGCATTGTTTTTATATAGTTTTTAGTAAGTTTGAGCTACTTTTAGGGATGTTTTCATTAGTTTTTATGTTAAATTCACATTTCTGGACTTTACTATGAGTTTGTGTGTTTTTCTGTGATTTCAGGTAAATTCTGACTGAAATTGAGGGATTTGAGCAAAACTCTGAAAAAGGCTGACAAAAGGACTGCTGATGCTGTTGGATTCTGACCTCCCTGCACTCGAAATGGATTTTCTGGAGCTACAGAACTCCAAATGGCGCGCTCTCAACGGCGTTGGAAAGTAGACATCCAGGGCTTTCCAGCAATATATAATAGTCCATACTTTATTCGAAGATTGACGACGTAACTTGGCGTTAAACGCCAAGTTCATGCTGCTGTCTGGAGTAAAACGCCAGAAAAACGTCATAATCCGGAGTCAAACGCCCAAAACACGTCATAACCTGAAGTTTGACGCCAAGAAATGCCTCTACACGTGGATTGATCAAGCTCAGCCCAAACACACACCAAGTGGGCCCCGGAAGTGGATTTATGCATCAATTACTTACTCATGTAAACCCTAGTAGCTAGTCTGGTATATATAGGACATTTATCTATTGTATTAGACATCTTTGGTCTCAGACTTGTTTTATTCTTCATCTAAGGAGATCATTGATCACGGTTTAGGGGGCTGGCCATTCGGCCATGCCTGAACCTCTTGCTTATGTATTTTCAACGGTGGAGTTTCTGCACACCATAGATTAAGGGTGTGGAGCTCTGCTGTACCTCAGAGATTAATGAAGTTCTATTTTCTTTTATTCAATTCTCTATCTTATTCTTATTCCAAGATATTCATTCGTACCCAAGAATATGATGAATGTGATGAGCTAATAACTCTCATCATCATTCTCACTTATGAGCGCGCGTGATTGACAACCACTTCCGTTCTACATGCAACAAAGCTTGAATGTGTATCTCTTAGATTCCCCAACAGAATCTTCGTGGTATAAGCTAGATAGATGGCGGCATTTATCTGGATCCGGAAAGTCCAACCTTGTCTGTGGTGTTCCGAGTAGGGTCCTGGGAATCCGGAAGGTCTCACCTTGTCTGTGGTATTCCGAGTAGGATTCCGTTCATGAATGACTGTGACGTGCTTCAAACTTTAACCTGCTGGGCGTTAGTGACAAACGCAAAAGAGGGATTCTATTCCAGTAGGAGCGGGAACCAACCGGTGATTGGCCGTACTGTGACAGAGTGCGTGCATAGCTTTCACTGCGAGGATGGGATGTAGCTATCAACCATGGGTGATGCCTCCAGACTGGTTAGCTGTGCGAGTGACAGCCGCACAGGTTATTTCCCCGAGAGGAATGAAAGTAGCCACAGCTGATAGTGAATCCCTATACAAGGCTTGCCATGGAAAGGAGTAAACTCAGGATTGAATTGAAGCAATAGGAGAGCAGGCGTCCGAGAGCTCTACAGCACCTCCATTCTGCTTATCTGAAATTCCTACCAATGAATCTACATAAGTATTTCTATCCTTTTACTATTTATTTTATTATTAATATTCGAACTCACCATAAACAGATTTAAACTGCCTAACTGAGATTTGCAAGGTGACCATAGCTTGCTTCATACCAACAATCTCTGTGGATTCGACCCTTACTCACGTAAGGTTATTACTTGGACGACCCAGTACACTTGCTGGTTAGTTGAACGGAGTTGTGAAGGAAGGTCAATTTCTAAAAAGGAATAATTTTACAATGATGCCAAAAGGCACAAAATAGGAATCACAATTTCGTCCACCAAATATGTTGTATTGGTATTATGCTTAGTAATGTTTAATTTAGTTAAATGTAGAGGCTTTTATGAAACTCTTTTTATGTTGTTTGACTTCTTGTGTTTCAATTATATGAACTATTTTATCTCACTATTTTATTTGACTTTTTTTTTATTCTTTTTACATTGTCTATGACTTTGTGTCGCAGGCATTTAGTATACTATAAAGCATAAACGTAATATTTCCGGACAATCAATCCTTGAAGAGTTATGAAAACAAAGTGAAGACATAAACTTGAGTTCGGAAGATGGTCTGGAACAAATAAGTCTCAATGATGATGGGGATGAATTTTCAGAGACGAAGATGTTAAATCAAAGTGGTGTTGATCTACCAGAACCTGCTGCACCTAAGAATAAAAGAGATGAAAATGAGCCACTGCTTGTGAAGGTCAAAGGTAGGTTTATTCAAACTCTAACTTCTCTTTTCAAGCAACTAGGAAATAGTATTGGTGTCAAATTTTATTATCTGAATGCTCCTATAAAATAAAATACATATGTTACACTGTAGCTTTTTTTAATATCTTTTTAAGCAAATTAAGAGGCATTGTCGTCTTGGAGTCCAGAACTGATTTCAGCTGAAATGGTTATCTAATCCCTAATGTTGTTGTTTATGTCTTGATCTATAGCTTGAGCAGTAGTGTCTTTTAACATTAAATGATAGATTGTTCTTTTCAGTTTTCATTTTCATTTTTTGGTTTAGCTTTATCGAAATAACAACATGTGACTAAATCTAGTTACTTTATTTTTCCAGTCCACTGTCCTGAAATCATGTGCTCCTTTAATTTGCTCCAATTAGTTCACCATAAGTTAAGAGTATTTAGTTTTTTATTAGGTGACCACTTTGCCAAATTAGATCCATTTATTTTTCCGATTTATGTGTTCTTCTAGTAGATATTTTTTAATTTTACCAATCTCTAGTGAGTTTATAAACAAAGCCCAGTGATGGTTGATTTTATTTTCTACAAGTTATACTTGTACTAGCTGATTTTTTTTCTCATCCTGTTTTTTACTTTGCACAACTCAGTTTTTGTTCCCTTTAGTTTTGGTTCCTTCTCTGTTTGCTCTACACAAAGTATATTTGTGTTTTTCCTGTCTTCTCTTGAATTTGTGTAACTATAAATATATTTTAAAATTATCGAATACTGTTATATAGTGTTTTTGCTTGTAGTATGTATACATTTTATACTTGATCAAGAAAAAGCTATATGTGGGATAAAAATGTAACTCGTTGTGGTCGGAATTATTGGCCTTGAATTGGTTCTTGTTGTTATACACTTTGCTTTAATAATGTTACTTTTATCTTGATTAATCATGCATGGACAGACTAGTAATATATATGTTTACTTTGTTGGTAACCTCTTTTAGTGTAACGAATCCTTGGACCATATAATCTAATTTCCCATTTCATTAAAGTTGCACTTGTTTAATTGGTAAGTTCAGGATTCTAGAGACAATTTCTTACCAACCCGCCGTGTTTTTATTGTCGAATACTATATTTAGTTTTGTACCGATATGTGTATGCAATTTAGAATAAATTAATATGCAATTTAAATTAATTAGTGATACATATGTGTACAATTAATTTGATAAATTTAAGTTTGTCATCTATGCCATTTTGTTTTTCTTTTTTAATTTTGGTTTAGTTTGACTTGATGTTCTTCCATTAATTCAGACACCTCTACTGGAGAAATCATCACTCGCAAGATGACAACAATTTAAGTTTGGGCCTTGAG
Source organism: Arachis stenosperma (assembly GCF_014773155.1). NCBI lineage: Eukaryota > Viridiplantae > Streptophyta > Magnoliopsida > Fabales > Fabaceae > Arachis > Arachis stenosperma. The sequence continues at coordinate 115,962,558 of NC_080382.1, forward strand.
AAAAAGTGAAAAAGTTATGATGAAGTTAGATGCAGATGGACAAGGTCGAGATAACGGCTCGAACCTGTTTGTGAAATTTCTTGGTCAAGTAGCTCGTCGAATTATATTTTGTCCCATATCAATCAAAATATGGGATAAGATGCCAGAAGATAACATAAAAATACAATGGAAACTTATTAAAGTAAGTTTATTTCACTTTGATGTGCATTTTTATTGATTTATTGTCATTTAATAACTGATCTCCTCTGTGAAATAATTCAAGAAAAATTTTGAGTTTGATTATGCTGTTGGCGTCAAATGGGCTATGAAGACCTTAGGTGATAGATGGAAGGCAGAAATTCTGGCTGCGAATCCCTTAGACATACCGTCTGTTGAATGGACTGCTTTTGTGGATCATTATATAGACCTAAAATAAAGGTAAATACTTAATCTATGTTTTTTTGTTTTTTTATTGAATATTTATTATGGATATCTGGTAACATTCATTTACTAGTTTCTTGTTCTTGAAAATCATAGAAACAATGTTTGCAAAACGTCAGAAATCGTAAAAAGCTTATAGTTTCACATGCCGGTGGAAGTAAAAGTGATGCTAGAAGAGCAACTCAAATGGTATTATTTTTTTTATTATTGAGCCTAGTACTGTTATACTATTTCTATAAAATTAGCAATTTTAATTAAATTTGTAATTACCTTTAATATTCTATTTATTATATTAGGAGAAAAAATTGGGAAGGCCTGTATGTTGAATCGAGGTAATTGTATCAACTTTACTAAAGAAAGATGGGAGTTATGTAAGCAGAAAGGACAACGATTAGCTGTGAGTATCTGATTTTTTTTTTACATGGCTGTATATTTTTTTATATGCCTTAATTATGTCAATACTCTACTCTAATGCGATGTGTATTTGTTTGTAAGAAAAAATAACAGAGCATTTACCTGAAGATCAAGAGCGTCCTGCCACTGAAGGTATTCATTCAAAAGTTTTGGCTCATCCAGATGATACAATTGAAAAGGTTTGTGGTCCTGAGAATGGTATGGTATGTGGTTTTAGTAATGTTGCATGTCCCAGTGGTTTTGGTGAGTCAAAGCGCATCTTTGGAAGGGTAATATGCAGAGATTCTAGCAGTTCATCGCAACAACATGTTGCAGATTTAGAGAGGCAACTTCAAGAAGCTAAAGATCAAATGGCAACTCTCCACAGATTTCTACAATAGAAGTACGGTGATGAAATACCTACCTTTTTTTTATTCTGTGCCACACATTCAGTCAGATTGATACACCTCATGTCATGTTTATTTTACTCTTAATTTATATCTTGTTTACACTGTTATTAGAGATACTTTTATTTTTTGTCGTACAGAATTATAGAATTTGATTTTTGTTATTTCTTTACTATATATATGAACAATGCATATGCTTTACCATTATTACTTAGTTTGCTATTTTTTTGTTTTAATGGTTATTATCGTTGCTTTAATGATTTTTATTATTATAAAATATTTTTAACGTTAGTATATATATAGTAATAAAGATATACCATAACAATTTTAAAAAAAAATTTCAATTAGTAATTATGGCTGAGAGTTTTTTTTTAATTAAAAAAAACTAGCTACGGATTTATGTGTTGGTAAATAGCCCATTAATATTGGTCATGAAAAAAAGCGTAGAAAAAAAACCTGGCCTGCTAAATATTTTTTGTACATATTTTTTTGCCACAGAAAAAAAAACTATGACTAAATAATCTAACAATATTTAGTCACAGAAAAATGTGACAAAAAAGTACAGCCTGCCAATATTAGATACGAAAAAAATTGTGGCAAAATTATACTTGTTGGTTATATTGTTGTCATTTAACCACGGTTTAGAGTGTGGACAATAATGTAAAAATCGTGACTATTCAAATGTCTCCACGGTCACAAAAGTGTGGCTAACAGTCTAAAAATTGTAGCTAATTGAAAAGGTGTCATCCTTGTTAATCAAAGATATGGATTCGTTGTTAACGTTTAATCGCCACGAATTTTCTTGGTTTTAACCATGATTTTTTCCGTGATTAATCACTGCATTTCTGGTAGTGACAATTGATGATGAGTTTTTATTAAATTCGTTTGCTTTTCTTTCTAATATGGGGTGATATGAGTAATGGTTGTCTTGTCCTCGACTCGTCCCAAATATATAATTTAATATATATATATATATATATATTAAATTATATATATATATATATATATATATATATATATATATATATAAAAGTGAAAATTTTCTAATCTC